>NC_079168.1:56868522-57198522 GCF_947568905.1 Ostrea edulis | reverse complement strand
TATATATGGAAAGTCTTCAGATATGGGCCAAGGTGACTCAGGTGAGCGATGTGGCCCATGGGCCTCTTGTTTAACCTGCGAGAGTTTTTCACCAGGTGGAACTTGACATCAGCTGATTTTAGTCTGACAATTGTTTACCGTGGACGTAAGTTGTGCCTGTTAGGTTTCCCTATTCAATGTGAGATAATTACATATTCCTTATCAAGGGTGATACCGGTTTGATGGTTTGTCTCCAGAATCTTTTCAGTTGTGTTTTCATGGGTCTACTCCCAATTCCAGTTACTCTTACCAAAGGTCTACTCCCGTACTTCTCTAATTCGTCTACATTTAGAAACAGATTTTTGTTGTGCTCCTCTAATTTTTAGCTCACCTGGACTGAAAGTTCAAGTGAGCTTTTATGATCGCCTTTTGTCCGTCGTCTGTCCGTCTGTAAAGTTTTCAAATTTTCAGCCTCATCTCCAGAACCACTAGGCCAGTTTCAATCAAACTTGGGCTTTCAAGTTTGTTCAAATGAAGGGGCATGCTTCCATCAAAGGGGATATAATCATAAAAATGCAAAAATACGGTGGGTCATTTAGAAATCTTCTTCTCAATAACCAATGAACCAGAAGAGATGAAATTTATATGAAAGTTTCCTGACATAGTGCAGATTCAAGTTTGTTAAAACACTGAGCCCCGGGGGATCAAAATTTTACATACAAATATATAGGGAAAATCTTTAAAAATCTTAAGAACCACTGGACTAGAAAGTTCAAATTTATAAGAAAGCTTCCTGACATAGTGCAGATTCAAGTTTGTTAACGTCATGGCCCCTGAGGGTAGTATTGGGCCACAATAGGGGATCAAAGTTTTACATACTAATATACTAGCGGAAAGAAACTGCATTATTTAATATATGAAAAAATAATAAAAAATAACAATGAACAAATTTTATTTTTTGTAATACTGTTAACAAATGTATTCGTTACAACATTTCATAATCCATTAATGTTAACGTCGAATAACGTCAATTGCACCAAAATCGAAAGACACTAGTATTCGAACTTGAATTAACAAAGTTAATAACGCGTGTGTCCACCATTTACATTCAAGGATGATTGACAACGGCGCCTCATTGATGCCACCAAAGTGTTCAGAAATGCTTGAGGGATGTTGGTTAAAGCCTGGCCTAAATCAGCCAATGTCACTCGCTGATTTGGTAAACGGCGTAGACGTCGTTCCATTTCATCCCAGACGTGGTCGAGCGGCGATAAATCGGGAGAAACAGCTGGCCAAGGCAAGACATCGACATTCTGTTGAATAAAAAAAGTCCCTGACTACACGTGCAACATGTGGCCTTACGTTGTCTTGCTGCAGAGTGATGTGATTTTGCTGTCTCTATGAAGGATATCACATGGCGCTGAATAATTTCGTCTCGATAGCGTACGCCGGTGAGATTTCCATTGACAATTTGTAAAAGGGTCCTTCCACGTGCTGTTATTCCACCCCACACTACAACGCTACCTCCACCGAATTGTCGACGTTGCACAACACAAGCGTCCTGGTACCTCTCCCCAACACGACGATACACTCTACAACGGCCGTTGCTATCCAAATGAAATCTGGATTCATCTGTGAACAGAATATTGGCCCAGTCCTGTATTCTGAATCGCAGATGTCGTCTGCGCCACGCAAGTCTAGCGATACGATGACGTTGCAGCAGTATTGGGCGCAACGCTGGACGTCTTGGTCTGATGTTGTGCTCGCGCAGACGATTTCGCACAGTTCTTGGACTGATTTATCGAAGTCCAGGAATGCTACGAGTAGTCAAACTTGCTGTCTGGAAACTATTTCTCAGGTGCACAAGTCTAACGTGGTTGTCCTGTCGACGTGACGTCACACGAGGACGCCCAGAACATGGTCGATCCCGAGTGTTACCAGATTGTTGGAAACGTCTCCATAATGACTGAATGGTGTTTCGATGAACTCCAAAGTGTCTTGCTACGATATTCTGTGCCATTCCAGCTTGAAGCATCCCAACAGCACGATTACGTTGTTTTTCGCTGAGTCGTGGCATAACAGAAGGGTAAATTTTGTCAAAACTAAAGTACTTTCCTTAACGAATAGTGTCCAAACAAACCTTTTACACCTTACTCCAAACAGTATTGGACAGTAAAACTCGTGCGTACGAACACTTCAATAAACATATGTTCACTAACCATGAAAAAGTCCGTGCATCTGAGTCAAGTACTATCCGATATTGTTCAAAAACATCACCTTCATCGATTGTTTAGATTTTATAAATATAAACAATAAATATGGAAAAATTATACTTAATTTTATAATGCACAGTTTCTTTTTTCCGCTAGTATATATAAAAAAAATCCTTTATAAATCCTCTTCTCAAGATTTCGCAAATTCTATGGCCGTTATAACGATCTAATTCGTCAGTACAACCTATCATTGGGTCAAATGCTGTCTGACGTGTTTCATACCGATTGTTAAGCCGTTCTTGGCACACTGATTTTGACTGCGGCTAACTCCGTTTACATGATCGGGATATAGGGCTCGCGGCGGGTGTGACCGGTCGACAGGGGATGCTTATTCCTCCTAGACATCTGATCCTACCTCTGATGTGTCCAGGAGTCCGTGTTTAACCAAATATCTATTTTGTATTGATTGTAGGAGTTATGAGATTGATCACTGTTCGTTATCTTCACCTTTCTCCTAATGGCCAGGAAAGTACAAATTTTCATGAAAGCGTTTTGACAGTGCAGATTCAAGTTTAATAAAATCATGACCCCCGGGGGTAGAATGGGGCCGCGTCAAGGTGAATCAGTGAGCGATGTGGCCAATGGGTCCTTTGTTCTATTTTGTTCTGTAAAAGTGTAATTGCTTGTTGTACCTTTTCTTGGACGAGTTTATCTATTCCGTCATTCATAACTGATTTTACTGCCTGTGCAAATTTTTGTATAGTATCATTAACTATGATTATTGGACTCTTAACAATGAATTGCTGAGATGGTTAAAGAACTTGTTCTTACTACAAAATATGGGTGGAGTCATGAATCGCTGTGAGGAGGGCGTTTGGAGTTGAACCGGACTCTATGATGTCTCTCGATCTTAATTTTGTCCATAATGGATTTTCTTTGCAGATTGAACGACCTCACTAAATGAACGAAACATGTTTAACGACAGTTCAGTAATAGTTCTTTTGTTCAGGTCTTTTTCAGCGGTCATTTTTGTTGTGAACAGCAAAGACAGTATCAAGTATTGAAGAGAATTCTTATTCGAACAACACTCATGATAAGTTCATTCATTGACTTACATCAACTTGCATCTCTGAATGTTCATTTTCCACTGTTTTCACACAATTTCTGTTATGATTTACATAATTTTGGTCTCTGACCAGAAAAACCTGTCTTCCATGGAATCCAATATTGTTATTAATGGACATATGTCGGAATTTCACGAAACTTGGTATATATATAGGGACCTACTCAAAATAACCTAACTTGAATACAATAATGACTTTTATTCCACTCCATTGGTAACCATGGAAATGAGTGACATTTGGTTTTTCTTTTTTCTATTTTTAGATCTATTGAAAAAAGCAGACAGTTCTTTTTGGTTTATAGTGCAAAATCCATGCATTGTAACTAAAGGATACCCATTTCATGATATTTGTGGAGTCAAATAGGAATTAATAACACATAAGCATTCAGGTTTTAAAACCCAGTGCATAAAATATGAAAGTGTTAGAATGACGAACATTTGCACCAAAATAGGTATTTTGCCCAAAAATCGCTTCAGTTGATATCATATTTGGTATATGTGTATAGCCAATACTTTTCTAATACATGTTAGGCCAAAAAGGTTTGTTTCCGGTTACCCGACCGACCTTAAATTTTTCTCCTGATCCTAATTTTCCGGATAAATTCCAGTCCTTAATATACGTACACTTCGTTTCTCAAATTAAAAAAGATCTAATAAGTTCGGGCTCGATATTTCAAACTATAATCGGAAACACCCATTTTTTTTTAGCCTCAACGGAAAATGCAGTGGAATATTTGGAGGGTGATGTTTATGCCAAAATAATGGGGGTGGGGGTAGGGGGGTGGGGGGGTGTTGGGGGGTGTTACTAATGTCGGCTTTGTAGAGTTATAAACTCCAAATAACATATTATTGATACATTTAACATATGATATTGTTACACATGTGATGGATAAGTATTAATTAAGGGTAGGAATTATTTTTCATTGTATTTGACCCAATCATGGAGGGAGAGGAGTTATATAAAAGAAATCTTCGACCATTAAATATTGAATGTATTATTGCCTTGAATGGCAGTAAATCACCTGTATCTGTATTGTAGTCATATGTATACAAGAATCCCATTTTCAAAGCGTTTTTGCTTTTTATCAAATTAAGCAGGCAATTACGACATATTGCATATCTCATGAAAGGTGAAGATAACGAACAGTGATCAATTTCATAACTCCTATAAGCAATACAAAATAGATATTTCAGCAAACACGGACCCCTGGACACACCAGAGGTGGGATCAGGTGCCTAGGAGGAGTAAGCATTCCCTGTCGACCGGTAACACCCGCCGTGAGCCCCATATCCTGATCAGGTAAACGGAGTTATCCGTATTCAAAATCAGTGTGCCAGGAACGGCCTAAAATCGGTATGAAACACGTCAGACAGCATTTGACCCAATGATAGGTTGTATTGACAAACTATAACAGCTATAAAATATGCGAAATGTTGACTTAACAAATCTTCAAAAATCATAAATCTCCAAAAATCACAATGTATGCTTATTGGCACGTCTCAAAGGTTACGGTAATGTCAAATGTAAAATATAGATTTTAATGGTGTACAAATTGAATTTGTGAAGCAGGCTAAACTACTAGGTGTTTATATAGATAAGACTTTATCATCGGATGCACATGTGGAGTTTATTTCAAAGAAAATTGTAAGAAAACTTAAGAGAGTGAGTTATTTTATGCCACCAAATGCACTTATAAAGGTTTTTAATAGTATTGTTTTTCCACATTTTACTTACTGCTGTACTGTCTGGAGTAACATTCAAAATCAACTATATTTAGAAAAAAATTCAAGCTGCAAAAGAGGGCAGCAAAACTACTTTGAAACATTCGAGATATCAGGACCTCTATTGAATTTTTATTTTCTTGTTTGAACTGGATGCCGATTAAGGATTATTTTATGTTTAGAAGGTTGTCTTTCTGTTCAAAGTTTTAAACAATCAAATGCCAAATTACCTAAACGTGTTTAAATATCCAAGAGATGTGAGTTGCCGCCAAACCAGGTCGAAGGATTATATGTCTAATTTATTATATTTACCAAGAGCTAAAACTGAAAATTTTAAACGTTCATACAGCTACTCTTCTGCATTCCTTTGGAACAAACTGTCTCAAAATGTTCGAAACTCAGGTTCGGTTGGCATTTTTAAAGCTGTGTATTTGATGGAATATTTTCATAGAAGTAGCACTTAAACATCGTGCTTTCCTCTTTTTTGTTCAGGTGTGCCAAATGTAGTCGTTATATGACACTGTGTGTGCGTGTGTCTTATGCTATTTTTTCTTCTTTCCTTTTTTGTCATGACTTCATATTTAAATAATTTTTTATCACTAATTAGGTGTGTCTTATGCTATGTTTCCCCCTTTCCTTTTATATCGTATTAATATTTAGATACTAATTTTAGATGTTACTTTTATGTTTGTGTATATATTTTAATGCAGGACCACAATGGAAATAGCTATATGCTAATTTGTGTTATCCTAGATAAATAAAGGCTATCATTATTATTACTTCAATCGAGACTGTTGAAACCCCTGTACCATTAAGTTGTTTGTCAGTAGCTTGCTTCGATTTAAAACTGACCATACGCAGAACAAGCTCTTGCCCATCGAATCAGTTGAGAGATATAAACACCATATGCAGGTGATAATGGAATATTGCTATATAAATATGGAAAGTTGACGATGGAGAAGCAGAAATCATCCCGTTTGTCATACAGTTGAGTTGTCAGTTTGCCATTAATGTCTATCTTCAATAAAATATTTAAGTATGAAGCAGAAGTGGACGACTATGTGGTGTCTTTTATTTTAAGCTCACAGAGATATATCGAATTGACATATGAATGAACGTTATTATTGTTATTAGATAAAATGCCGTCGATATATGTAAATGTCGCATTGAAGGCCACAGCAAGACATTTTTTCTTCTCACGAAGAAGTTTTAAAATAAATTCTGCTTCATATGAATATAGAAACAGATCAGATAACAAAGGAGCACATTTCGTGCCCATGGAAATTCTAACAGTCCGTGGGAAGACCTGATCACTAAAGACCACGAAGATATTGTCAATGAGGAACTCTAGCATATTTTTTTGAATTCAACGCCAGAGTACTTCTTTGTGGAATCAGAGTGGTGTTTAACAAAGTAAATTTTGGATGACTGATCACTAGATATGAATATTTCCGTTTTCCATTTTTGTTGAAGAAGCAATTGTCTATGATGTCAAAAAGTCTAGTCTTCAATTAATAGTGAGAAATGGTCGTTTAACGTGTTGAAAAGTCATAGGTTTTGATGTTATTGATTTGTGAAAAGTTTTACGATTTCAAGTTTACTGAAGGTTCTTTAGATTTTTTTTTAGAATTCACATTTGGTTCAGTCGTGTATTCCAACTTATTTCAAGTTCAAGTCTACACCCTGTATTTCCTACAGCTATACTTCTACTATTGCATCCAAACTTTTTAATTATAAACAAACTTTACAGTGCTTAGATTTATACCATCTTATACGTAATCCACCAACATGTTCTTGTTCTTCATCTTCTTTCAACTATAGTCCAGCTGGACATGTCATTACTGGTGATGTTGATATAGTTGAAAATGAGGACCTCAAATCACTTATTCTTAAAGGTCCTAAATACAGAGAACCTGGGTCTTTTAATTGGCGACATAACGTCATCTCTATTATGAGTTATGTCGAAGATTATGCCAGACGATGGGCTAAATATGAAAGAGAAGAACTTGATACATTGTCAGAATGGGTTAAAAGGATAAGAGGGATATTAAAATCCCGCATTAGACACATGAAAACAAAAGTACGTACCATCTATCCTTCTGTGTTTAGTAAACCAGAAGTGATAAAAGAATTAGATAGGTTACATGAGGAATATGTTTTGGTTCCAGCTGACAAAGCTAGTAACAACATTGTCTTTGTTTGTAAGGCTCATTATTACAACTGTATTTTAAACGAACTTGGCATTAATTCCACTTTTGGTAATCATACTTATACTCCAACTGCCCTTTCAAAAGATGAAATTCTTCAAAACCATGCTTCAGTTTTAGACACATTTAATATTCCAGTCAATGGGTCGAATGAATATGAGTTACCGTACCTATACTGGATTCCTAAACTACATAAAAACCCTTACAAACAAAGATACATTGCGGGATCCAGTAAGTGCTCTACCAAGCCCCTATTTTTGCTCCTCACGAAAATGTTAACAGCTGTGAAGGAGAAACTTCAAACTTACTGTGCGACTACATATGACAGAAGTGGTGTTAATCAAATGTGGATTCTAAAGAACTTTTAGTAAACTTGAAATCACAGAATTTTCCCCAAATCAATAGCATTAAAACCTATGAATTTTCAACACTATACACGACCATTCCTCTCGATAAATTAAAGACTAGACTTTTTGACATCATAGACAGTTGCTTCTTAAACAAAAACGGAAAACGGAAACATTCATATCTAGTGATCAGTCATTCAAAAACTTACTTTGTTAAACACCACTCGGATTCCACGCACAAGTACTCTGAAGTTGAAATAAAAAATATGCTAGAGTTCCTCATTGACAATATCTTCGTGGTCTTTGGTGATCAGGTCTTCTAACAGTCTGTTGGAATTCCCATGGGCGCGAATTGTGCTCTTTTGTTAGCTGACCTGTTTTTATATTCATATGAAGCAGAATTTATTCAAAAACTTCTACGTGAGCAGAAACAATCTCTCGCTGTGACCTTCGATTCGACTTTTGGATATATCAATGACGTTTTGTCTATTAACAATGATAGTTTTCATTCATATGTCGATTTGATATATCCCTGTGAGCTCGAAATAAAGGACACCACAGAGGCGTCCACTTCTGCTTCGTACTTAGATATTTTATTGAACGTAGACATTAATGGCAAACTGACAACTCAACTGTATGACAAACGGGATGATTTCAGCTTCTCCATCGTCAACTTCCCATATTTGTGTAGCGGTATTTCATTGTCGACTGCATATGGTGTTTATATATCTCAACTGATTCGGTATGCAAGAGCTTGTTCTGGGTATAGTCAGTTTTTAAATCGAGGTGGGCTACTGATGGTGCGGGGGTTTCGGCGGTCTCGATTGGGGTCGGCGTTTCGCGAATTCTGTGGTCGTTATAACGATCTAGTTTGTCAGTACAACCTCGCATTGGGTCGAATGCTGTCTGACGTGTTTCATGCCGATTGTTGGGCCGTTCTTGGCACGCTTGTTTTGACTGCGGATAACTCCGTTTACCTGATCAGGATATGGGGCTCTCGGCGGGTGTGGCCGGTCAACAGGGGATGCTTACTCCTCCTCGGCACCTGATCTCACCTCTGGCGTGTCCAGGGATCCGTGTTTACCCAACTATCTATTTTGTATTGCTTGTAGGAGTTATGAGATTGATCACTGTTTGTTATCTTTACCTTACATTTGATTAACACCACTTCTGGCATATGTAGTCGCACAGTAAGTTTGAAGTTTCTTCTTCACAGCTGTTAATATTTTCTCGAGAAGCAAAGATAGGGGCTTGGCAGAGCACTCACCTGATCCAGCAAGTATCTTTGTTTTAAGGGGGTTTATGTAGTTTAGGAATCCAATATAGGTACGGTAACTCATATTCATTCGACCAATTGACTGGACTATTAAATGTGTCCAAAACCGAAGCACGCCTCTGAAGAATCTCACCTTCCGAAAGGGCAGTTGGAGTATAAGTACGATACCAGAAGTGAAGTTAATGCCAAGTTCGTTTAAAATACAGTTGTAATAATGAGCCTAAAAAACAAAGACAATGTTGTTACAAGCTTTGTCAGGTGGTACCAAAACATATTCCTCATGTAACTTATCTAATTCTTTTATCACTACTGGTTTACTAAACACAGAAGGATAAATGGTACGTACTTTTGTTTTAATATGTCTTATGCGAGATTTGAATATTTCTCTTTTGCTTTTAACCCATTCTGACAATGTATCAAGTTCTTCTTTTTCATATTTAGCCCATCGTCTGGCATAATCTTCGACAGAATTCATAATAGAGATGAAGTCCTGTCTCATATAATTAATCCACTTTGCAGATGCAGTTTTTTGGGGGAGAGCAAAACCATATATCAGATCAAACTAAAAACTCTTGAAATGACTTGCAAGATCCTAAATATCACATTCATTATAAACTAATAGATTGAAGGTGGCTCACTAGACCCTGAAATAGTTTCTCAAATCAGTACGAATTGATTTCATCATAAAAGATATGATGATATATAATAAGTACATATGCCAAAATGGCAGAAAATATACAAAATTGGATAAAACATGGTTTTCATTCTTTTTTTTTTTTTTTTATTTCAACACGAGACCGTGGCGAATTTGAACTCGAGATCTGCGGTTCATCAGCCCAATGCTTTAACCACTGAGCTAAGATGATAGACAAACGAATTGATCGATACAAATAATATCACAAAATATTTGAATCGCCATCTTGTGACGTAGTGTCATAAAGAGTATAAGCTTTAGTGTAGTGAGTTACCTTAATAATTACAATTCCTTTTTTTACTTTGAACTGCAACTATTGACAAAAAAATAAAAAAAAAATAAAAAGAGAGAATAAACTACTCGTGTATCAATGTAGAACAAGAATTTCACCAAAAAAAAAAGAACATTCCATTTTTCTGAACCTTCAAAGTTTTTTTTTAAAAAAAAGGATACCAGCAGTTTTTTATTTATAAATAAACAATTATAGCCTAAATGGAAAAATTAAAACATTTTCCCTTTACTACTTTTTGGGTTGTAGTGTAGTTTCAGCGTTTCAAATTACAATTCAAGTTCAAATTTCGT
Organism: Ostrea edulis; assembly: GCF_947568905.1. Lineage (NCBI taxonomy): Eukaryota > Metazoa > Mollusca > Bivalvia > Ostreida > Ostreidae > Ostrea > Ostrea edulis. Next base: position 57,188,379 of record NC_079168.1, on the reverse strand, counting down.
ACCGTTTGATCGACAGGTGTGAAAGAAATATTATATTTTTATATTCATTGGGATTGGGATTGTGTTCCGATGGAAATGATCAAATCTACTGATCACGTGATCAACTTCATGTCATATCCCAGTAACACTCCAAGATGAGATCTTATTTCTTAAAAAGTGTTAAGATGTTTTGACAGCTGTCCGTACACGTCCGGATAACTTCGGAATTTTCTGATTCTACGTGCCTGTTTTGAATTAATGTTTACATAAACTGTACTTTGGAGGTGAACGCCCCAACGGTAAAACCATAAACATATTCTCAATAAATTCAAACTTAACGCTTATGCTGAGAAACATGTTGAAAACAGTTGCCAAGTGACCTAATAGCACTACAATACGTCATAGGTTGACGTCACTAGAATTTTTAATATAAAGTAAATCAGTCTATCGCAAATGCATGCGATTAGAATTGTTTTGGTGATTCTCTTTCATATGCTAAGGTAGAATTAAATATATATCGATGTTATTGTTGCAGAAATCTTGTGCATGACCTTTTTTCGATCGTAATTTAAAAAAAAATGATACAGATAAATGCATTTTCTCAATTATTATCATTCAAATATTTATACCATTGTTTATATGATAAATTGATGCCATTTGCGCAGCAACAGCAATATTGTCTAGACACTTTTGCTTATTCTTATACTGATATTGTCTCCATTTATTTAGTGTATGCTTTTGTGCCAAGGTCGTTTTTGGCATTGGTTGTTTTCCTCCGTAGTAAGCAATATAGAACGTCATAATGTGACGTCATAGTCAAACCTGTGCAGTGCTTGACACATGCAATCAAAACTTTGCATGAACATGCTCAAAATATAATATGTACCGGCAAAGTCTTAATGTACCCCATTTGCATAGAAACGCCTATACTTAGCCTTAAAGACCCAATTTTAAGTTGACACCCCCAAATTGTAAGCTGCCTGCCAATCAAACATTTAACAATAGATCTCAGGTGGAGTGACATCTGCAGACACTGTGGTCTGGGGCTACCCCAGAGAGGTGTTTTGATAACAATAACAGCCAGTATCTACAGGCATTCTTTAGATCTTGAGGAAGCCCAGTATACCTGAGTGTTGATAGCAATGACCTGTCCACATCTGCTATTTTCTTGTAATTAAATTGTTTTTAAAAAGGACCCTGAACAATGCAATTTCAATGTAATTGTATTTTTTCCCCTCTAAATACCTGTACATAAATTACACAATCAGAAATCAAACAATAATTTGCACAATAATTTCTAAAACTTGTAATCTATTGAAATAATTTGTCATCAATTTATGATACCTCTATATTTATAACAGAAATTATTTATTGAGTCAATGACAGAGAGAGAGAAAGAGGGGGTGGGTGTAGAATGTGTGTCAGCTACCCTTAGGATTAATACAACCATTATTCAAACACTATGACCACAGAAACTCTGCAGAGGTCCCTGAGACAGGTCCTGTGTATATCAAAACTATAAAAAAGCATGGACAGGTAGATTTCTACCATGTTCTGTCTCTGTGTATTTCTTTGAGTGCCATGGGATATAGCAATTAACACCTTGGTAGACCCTGGCCACTCCAGGTAAATAACATCTGTTTAGATTAGGCTCCGCCTACATTTTCACTGACCGTATGGTCATGAGATGGGTCTTTAACTCACTTGCTCTGATGATAATGAAATGAGAAAAACATGTTTAGATAAAGATCTACACTTATTCAAAGTCCTAGATTTGAAGTCCTGTCAGAAGCCCCCGATCACATTAAATTGACATCGTAATGATCATTCCAGTTAATTGCAGAAACTGAAAATACTACCATTGACACTCGTTCAACAAATTCACATATTGCATGCAATAAGATATACCATATTCTGAAACTTTTACAACAGAAATTGGTCCATCCAATTTACTTTCGCGTAAGAAGAAGGGAAAATATTCTACTTTCTGCACCATTTGATTTACAGTCGAGTGAAAACTCAAGAGTTGGCCTATTGAAAATAAATATGTCCAGACAACATACTTAAAAGATTGTTTACATAATAGTAATGATGTTGACAAGATTTACAACACATTTCAAATTTTCTTTTCTGTGCAACCTGTTCCCAGTTCTGAACATGAGTCTGGCTTTCAGGACTTTGATTATTTTATTTATTTCGTTTTCATGTCTATGTAACTATTCTGTCGCTCTGAAGAAGGAACAAACCTTCGGAAGACAATTCCATATTGTTCTTGTCGTTGGTCATTTTAGTGCTTTATATATCCTTACTTATCTGATCTCGTATCTAAATTCAGATCCGACATTTGGAGCGTTTAGTGTTGTTGGCTTTTAGTGTTCTCTCTATCTGTCTGTCTCTTTCTCTGTCTCTCTCTCTCTTTCTCTCTCTACTTTATTTTTGCAAAGTACATTACAAAGACTCCCTTGTGAAGGACCATGCATTTGAATGCAGGATCATTCTGTTTTTTTCTTTTCGGCATTTTTGCAACAGTCGTTAGCATACCACTGCTATTCTGAGCCAAAATGTAGATGCTTCTACGATAAAAGGATGGTGGTTGCTGAATGCAATGGACTTAGCCTTTCGCACGCTCCAAGATTCAATGAAAGTGTTCAAAGTATTGATCTAAGCACTGATCGTCTCTCGGAAATACCTACAGATATGCCTCCAAACATTGTTTTCCTCAAAATTTCCGAGAACAAATCATAGACCCTAAAAAAGAAGTTAAGTTATTTCAAGATACAAACATTTGCGATGGTTGGATATCGGAAGGAATTGTTTATGGCAAAGGCGTAAAACATGGCCTTCTCGGTTTTTTGAAAACCTGAAGCAACTGGAAACATTACTCATGAAAGATGATTGTGGCGCAATCAATGTTTCGGATATGAAATATTCTCACGAGTGCTTTTATGGATCATTGTCTTTAAGATGCAAGGTGAAGATAACGAACAGTGATCAATCTCATAACTCCTACAAGCAATACAAAATAGATAGTTGGGCAAACACGGACCCCTGGACACACCAGAGGTGGGATCAGGTGCCTAGGAGGAGTAAGCATCCCCTGTTGACCGGTCACACCCGCCGTGAGCCCCATATCCTGATCAGGTAAACGGAGTTATCCGCAGTCAAAATCAGTGTGCAAAGAACGGCTTAACAATCGTTTTGAAACACGTCAGACAGCATTTGACCCAATGCGAGGTTGTATTGACGAACTAGATCGTTATAACGACCATAGAATTGCTGATTTCAATCGAGACTGTTGAAATCCCTGTACCATCAACTTGTTTGTCAGTAGCCTACCTCGATTTAAAAACTGACAATACCCAGAACAAGCTCTTGCATATCGAATCAGTTGAGATATATAAACACCATATGCAGGTGATAATGGAATATTGCTACATAAATGTGGGAAGTTGACGATGGAGAAGCTGAAATCATCCCGTTTGTCATACAGTTGAGTTGTTAGTTTGCCGTTAATGTCTACTTTCAATAAAATATCTAAGTATGAAGCAGAAGTGGACGACTCTGTGGTGTCCTTTATTTCGAGCTCACAGGGATATATCAAATCGACATATGAATGAAAGCTATCATTGTTAATAGACAAAACGTCATCGATATATCTAAAAGTCGAATTGAATTAATAGGCTACGTGCTGGTAACTTTGGAGATGCATTTGATAAGAATAATTCTATTCATATTCTTTTTTTGTCAGGATACGAGTATTGTCATCTTCAGGACATCAGAACATACACCTTCAACGTTTTCAAAAAGTTGACAAAAAGGTCATTGCATTAGTGTTTACTTACGAATATCGAGAAGGGAGCTTTTGCACACATGAATGATCTCGTTCACCTGGACATATCAAGCAACATAAACCTTCATTTATCCGTGTTACCAAATATCACTTACGATCTTCGAGATTCGAAACTACTGTACTGGCCACCGTCCATAATAAATAGAAACAAATCGTCTATGCGTATGCCTGGAAAATTTATTCTTAAGTCAATGATTGGCATCATGTGACTTCCTCAACTTCATACGATATACTGTAATAAAACAAAACAATAATTGTAAACAGTGAATTGATACTGACAACACATATGATCATGTATAATAATAATTCAAACTATCCAAAAACTGAGTTCAATACAGAAAATTGCTGTTTATAACACAGACTGCACCAAACAAATAGTACTCTGATATAAATTACAATAAATATAAAGAGCATCTGTATTGCACAACAAAACAGAGTTATTGCCCCTGAAGTTACAAAAAGTTTGAGTGCAACTAGTTTTCACCTTATGAGCAAAAATAATCTACAGATGGTCTTACTATATGTCATATATATCTTAATACTAACATTGAATTATATTTCACAATACTGTAATTCTGTAAACACAGTTTGCATAAATATTCGGGACATGAACTACATACACATGTGTTAACTCAGAGAACATGCATTATACACTATCAATTCAAATAATACACGTTTTCAAATAAATCTATGGAGTGTGCTAATGTTCATCATTGTCTTACCGAATAAGTAGTTTCTCTAGGAAACGGCAGTTCAGTACAATGTCCAGTGAAACAGGAACATAATACTCACATTCTTCGCAGCGAGCTCGTGCATACACAAAAAAATATATGTGCCCTAAAAACTATGACGTAGCGCGCGGATAACGTGTACAAATTGGCGCAAAAAATTTAATGTAGAAATTGGCTGCTACAACTACAGAGTCTCATCGCAGATAGCCTTCAATGCTTTGGTGGACTATCACTTATCTTAACTGTAAAACATTTTCTTGAGAAATCTTTCACACGTACAATTCCGTGATTTAGCAGTAGAGAGTATGAGTTATCAACTTTTATATGTGCATTTTCACATATTATATTTTGAACATCGAAAGGTTGTAGTAATTTTCCTATGGCACCTTTTACAATATTATATTCACAAATCCAGTTTTTCTTGTAAATCAATTTATCTGCAAACCATTCCATCGGCTCAATACCATTCTCATCCACTATGTCATTCACGTATTTCAGACCACCCTTTAGCCATGATTTTAGAAATATAGGTACCGGTGTATTTTTAAATACCACAATATTATTACTCCATAATGTTCCTCCAACAATCTAGTCTGTTCCTACCTTTGCATTAATTAAACATTACCTTGTAAAACAAAAGAAATCCATCCAGTATCGCACACGGTTTAATATTAATGATATTAATTTTACTTAAATATTCAAAATCATAATTGTTTTCCAAACATATGCTATTCACAAAATGGTATAATGGATTTCTTTTATTCAATATTTTCTTAATCCATGATACTCTTAAAGATTTAATGTATTACTAACATGTTGCAGAGGGTTTTGATAAAGTGAGATCTTAGATAGTTTTGTGAAACCCGGCCCCGTTTTACATCTACTCAGGCTGAATCTGATCTTCCAGGCTGAATCTGATCTTGGTGAGATCTAAGTTCTTCCGCGGCCTTTACGACAACTAGAAATTCTCATTCTGTCAATTACCGGCTTTTGAGTCTTAGGTAATGTCAGTTGGTGTTTCCAAAAGGTTTAACGAATAAAAGCAAAGCAAACTAGTAATTCTAATTGTTCGCGAACAATTAGAGGGCTTTCCTCCTACCATGATTTAAAAAAAGATATTTAAGAATATTTGAGATGATGTTAGAAACTCAAAAAGACCTTGAAAAATACCCTAATTTTCACGGTGACCTTCACTTTTGACCTTTACCTCATTTTGAAGGTCAGAGGTAATCGGTCTTCATGCAAGTGATCTCATATCTCTATCTATATTAATGTAAATGATATAAGCTTAAAAAATGTTAATCAAGACATTCGGAGGCAATAACTTTCCTTAGGAGTTTTTGGTTCCTTTCGGTTAGCTTCTCAATGCTAAAAATACTATGAAAGACCTTGAAAATGAAAAAAATGATGATGACCTTGACCTCATTTTGAAGGACAAAGGTCATCGGTCTTAATGCAAGTGGTCCTATGACTCTATATTAATATTAAAATTATAGGCTTATATAATGATATTGGAGACTTTCAGAGGCAATAACTATGCTTAAGGGTTTTTGTATCCCTTTGATTAATTTTCCTATGCAAGAGGGTTTTACTGTGAATTCATTAGCGAAGGTTTCGTGTCTCTATGACTTTCCGTTAAGTAGGAGTAGCGATAACAAGGTTTTCAACGCGAGTCTCCGAAATTCAGAGAAGGGTCAAAGTTCAAAGTTATAATGCATACTATCAAAACCAATCAAGAAGTCAATACTTACCCATAGAACATTTCACCGCTATCTTAAGCAGGAAAGAGAGTATAAAATGTGCTATTTTTTCCTCTTTTTGATGACTTTGACCTTGACCTAATTTTCAAGGCAAGGGTCAACGATCCTATCCCAGTTGGACCCATCTCTCTACGACAAACCGTTCTCAGGTTCGACATGTTTTACGAATAAATCGCAAAACATAAAGAGGCATTAACTCCCTTTCGGGGACACGGAATCCCTTCATCTGAAATTCTTCGCTTTTACTAATTACCCTCTATGCTTCAGTAAAGGTTTCATCCTCCTATCATTTACGGTTAAAAAGTAGAAGCGATAACAATGATTTCTGCGACCAATATTATTGGACCAATACCTCGATAAGGGGTCAAAGTTCAATTACGCAGGGTGAACTGTATTCGTTTCTCAAGAGGTACTATATGATGGACTATAAAGTTTTTCGATAAGTCTTATGACAATTTTTTTTTGACGGCAGGAAAATAATAAACAGAACAATATGAATAGGACTTTCCACAGAAAGGTGGAAAGCCCTAAATATCATATCATCCAATTTCATTCCCGCACTGCCAATACTCTGCACTGCCAAAATCAGGTAATATTGCAATTGTTTACTCAAACTTTTCTAAAACGATGGTAGGCCAGCAATGTTTGGATAAACATACGCAAGCTTATTTGGGAAATGCTTCTACTTATGCTAATAGATATGAAGAAAGAAATCAGAATTATTCAGTATCATGAGGTGCATTTGTAACTCTGATCGTCAATACGGTTTATATATAAACATGTGTAGGGGCTGTTGAATGACCTCTTAATTCTTACGCCAGGTGGCCTATTGCTATTGTCTGCGTCCTTCCTCCTGCGTTAATAATTCAATTAAATGTACCTTGAAAGAGTTTATCAAATCAGCACGAAATGATTTAATCATGAAAGATGTGATGTATTATAAAAGTACATGTGTCAAAAAGGCAATAAATATGGAATTTCGGAGAGCAAATATTTATCTATCTATTTATCTGGGCGTTGAGTGTTGCTGGCTTTTAGTGATCTATCTATCTATCTATTTTTCTATCTATCTATTTATCTATCTATCTATCTACTTTATTTTGCAGAGTACATTACCAAGACTCCCTTGTGAAGGACCATGTATTTGAACACAGGATCATTCTGTTTTGTCTTTACGGCATTTTTGCAACAGTCGCTAGCATTCCACTGCTCTTCTGAGCCAAAGTGTCGATGTTTCTACGACAAAAGGATGGTGGTTGCTGAATGCAGTGGACTTAAGCTATCGCACGCTCCAAGATTCAATGAAAGTGTTCAAAGTATCGATCTAAGCAATAACCGTCTCTCGGAAATACCTGCAGATATGCCTCCAAACATCGTTTCCCTCAACATTGCCGAGAACAACATCATAGATCCTAAAAAAGAAGTTATTTCAAGATATAAACATTTGCGATGGTTGGATATCGGAAGGAATTGTTTATGGCAAAGGCGTAAAACATGGCCTTCTCGGTTTTTTGAAAACCTGAAGCAACTGGAAACATTACTCATGAAAAATGATTATGGCGCAATCAATGTTACGGATATGAAATATTCTCATGAGTGCTTTTATGGATTATTGTCTTTACGATACATTGAATTAAATGGGCTACGTGCTGGTAACTTTGGAGATGCATTTGATAAAAATAATTCTATTCAAATTCTTGTTTTGTCAGGATACAAGTATTGTCATCTTCAGGACATCAGAACATACACCTTCAACGTTTTCAAAAAGTTGACAAATTTGTCATTGTATCAGTGTGAACTTACGAATATCGAGAAGGGAGCTTTTGCACACATGAATGATCTCGTTCACCTGGACATATCAAGCAACATGAACCTTCATTTATCCGTGTTACCAAATATCACTTACGATCTTCGAGATTCGAAACTACAAACTCTCATCGCAGATAGCCTTCAATGCTCTAGTGGACTATCACTTATCTTAACTGTAAAACACATAGAGAACCTCCAAAACACTTCTTTGAAAAAACTTTCGTTAGCAGGGAACAGAATTGCCATAATTGATAAAGATATTATGAAATATTTACCAAAATCATTGACAAATATAAACATGGGAGACAACATGCTGTTGTTTGGATTCTACATTTTTCAAGGTTCATTTCTTCCAAATTTAGAAAGGCTTGACGTTGAATATACCGGAAGTTATAGACCGGGATTTCAAATAGGCTGTAACACGTGTTCTAACGCCTGTTGCAAGTCAGCAATTGTCAACGTTTCTAACGCTGTCATAAATGACACACCGGAGCCATATTATACAGTACGACTGCCCCCCAAATTAAAAATTCTGAATATTGCCAATCAGAGAATATATAGACCAGTTTTAGAGTTTACGTTCTTCCCACAAAACTCTTTAACACATCTGTATGCCCAAGGGAATTTTTTCTATTCGATACAACATATAACCGGAATTCAGAATTTAGAATACGTTGATTTATCGAATAACTTCTGTTCCAGTATAACCATTCAATCTTTACAAAATATGAGCAGTTTATTATTTCTCAATTTGTCTAAGAATCTTCTAGGAAAAGAATTGAGAAGTCGAAATGTAAATGATATGCTTCATTTTCCTCCCCATCTGAGAGTACTTGATCTCTCGTATAACTGGATAACGACCTTAGCCCTTGACGTGTTCGCTGTCAGTAGAGATCTTGAGTCCTTAAACTTGAGTAATAATGAGATAGAATCCGTGTCATTTGATTTGTCGTCTTCTTTAAAATTGCGTGAAATAGATCTCTCCTTTAATAAAATCGTTAAGTTGGATTCCGCATCGATGAAAAATTTAGACTCTCGAAAGACCCGCTTGAGTATCAATCTGGCAAACAATCCTTTGGTATGCACTTGTCAAAGCCTAGGATTCCTGGAATGGATAAAAGAATCATTAAATAAACACTTCCTAGACCAAGGTAAATACACGTGTTCATTTAGCAACAGCACAAAGACTACCTTGGGTGATTTGGATCAAGTGATATCTACATTAAAACGCGAATGTAAATCCTATACAACATTAGTTGTCGCTGTAACTGTTATTTTACTCGTAACAATAGTTTGTTTTTCACTTGCTATTATGTATAGATATAGATGGAAACTACGATATTTATATTACGCAGGGAAGCGAACTTCCAAAGGATACTCAAAGATATTAGAGGAAGGAAGGGAATACCATTTTGACGCCTTTATTTCATACGCCGAGAATGAAAGACAAATCTTAATTCCAAATCTATTGAAGGTGGAGAAGGAAAATACTTTCAAATTTTGTATTCACAGCCGCGACTTTATGCCTGGTGTGGACATAAGTGAAAACATAACCAATGCTATTCACTTTAGTAGACGAACTATCGTTTTCCTGAGTGAAGCCTTTCTTAGATCTGAATATTGCATGTACGAAATCCAGATGACGCGAATGGAAAGTATATATCGTGGGGGGGAAAACGTTCTTTTCATTGTTCTTCTGGATGATGATCTCAGAAACATTCCAAACTTTCTAGAGGATCTATTAAGTGAACAGTCATACCTTCCATACGATAAACAAATCCCGGAAGAGTTCTGGAATGCGTTGACTCAAGTTTTGAAAAACAATTAAGATTTGTTTTAAACTTTCATCATTCAGAATTACTGAAATAGAAGAAATCTGAAAGGGCTCGTGTATATTGAGCTGAAGTATACATGATTATTTATGTTCCATTTATTATGGTTGTATATCAAATTATTTATCCAAGTGTTTAATATATTCTTATAGTATGTTAAATTGTACATAATTATATGTTTACTATGATTTGTTTGTATGTTCCTTTCGTAAATACTTTCACTCAATACCAATACAAAATGTGTAACTTGTTACCGACTCCGGATATCCTACCAGCCAAGCGGAGATCGAGAGAACAATGCGTAGGTTAAAATATTTGTATTCCTCGTGTTTTTTGTTGTTGTTTTTTTTACAATCAAAAGATTATGAGTTTTATATATTAATCAAAATAAACATTTTTCAATGTCAAAGAAATTAAAAATCTATTTAGATAAATGTTTTATTCAAAAGATTATGAGTTTTATATATTAATCAAAATAAACATTTTTCAATGTCAAAGAAATTAAAAATCTATTTAGATAAATGTTTTATTTTTCAAACCTTTCAAAGGAGTGCAATTTTCTTACTAGGTGCTTGTTGGTTTGACTTGTTTGATATGTAAAATTTGTCTGCTTTAACTAATAGTGCACTTCAGCATGCTTTTTCTTTGTTACACATATGCCACTTGTGCTGAAAGGGTTTCTTTTCATTTTAAAGGATCTCGAGGAATTAACTTTCAGGGTTTTACAGGAGATTTTCAAAAAAGAGAATAAAACAAGATGCGTTTGTGAAACACAAATGCCCCCGATAATGCCCAATTCCAAAGATGGCCAAGGTCACAAGGACAAATATCTTGGTACCAGTAGAAAGATCTTATCACAAGAAATGCTCATTTGCAAGATGAAAACTTTAATATTTACCATTTAGAAGTTATGAACGATGTCAATTTTTATAAAAAGTAGGTCAAATGCCAAGGTCAAAAGTTTAGTACCCACTCATGTGAAAAATCAAAGCTCTAACACTTACTGTTCAAAAGTTATTAGCAAGATAAAGTTTCAGTCATAATGAAAAAATTACAGAATGACGGAGTGACAGACAGGACATAAACAATATCCCCCCCCCCGATCGTCGATCTCGGAGGCATAAAAACAACAAAAAACCAACAATGTGCAATATGTTTATTTTGCAGGAAGTTGTCTTAAAGTAATTTTCTTTTGGGGGTAGGAATTTAATTGGTGTTCATTTGGGAAACTTTCCTAACATCATCCTGTTAGCGTTATCACTTGTTTTTAACCTATGTACTGCGCTCAAGGTCGTAGTAGTGAAGGTTCTTTATCGTGCTTATGCCTACCGTGACATAGAACCTCTGCGTGAAGGTCATATCCATAGACCCGTGAAGGTCATATTTATAGACCCGTGGCTTTTATTTTTAATATATTTAATATATTGTGATAGTATCATAAATTATATTCAATATATTGTGATAATATCATAAATTATATTCAATATATTTTGATAATATCATATTAAATTATATTCAATATATTGTGATAATATCATGAATTATATTCAATATATGTGGTGGTATATTAACTTATAGGTATAATCATATGTTGAATGCATGACTTATATACATTGTGGTGATCAAGATATATTAACTATATAATCATATGCTTGATATATTGTAATGGTGTACTATTATATAAATACAATTAGAACTGTAAAATAAATTGTAGGTATATTTTAAATGATAACATCGCATGCATTTACCAATACATTTGGTTGGAAGAAACGATTTATATCAGAATATTCTTTGTCTTATTCACGACTTTTGGAGTCAGGCGATGAAATCTGTTCAACGCTAAATTTAGAAACGTTGAGTTTAGAGAAAAGGTAAAGATAACGAACAGTGATGAATCTCATAAATCCCATAAAGAATACAAAATTCAGAGTAGTGCAAATACGGACCCCTGAACATACCAGAGGTGAGATTAGGAGGAATAATTATCCCCTGTCTGTCGACAGGTCACACCCTCCGTGAGCCCTATATATAGCTGCAGAACTGTAGCTCTCTGAAAAAAGATTTTGACATAACAGAGAGCTACAGAGCCACCCCTAATAAATACCTTCGATTTACGGCGCACAAAAAGCTGCGCACGGTTGAGGCCTTATATCTTTGTATTCTTCAGTTGCTGTCTCATAAATTTAATATCAAAAAAGTCTTTATTTTCCTACTATACTTGTTTCTAAACATACCTTCAAATATTCATTAAAGCCCCATACGACCTGAAAACTCCCAGCTTCAAATGATTTCGTTTGTTGACGTAGCCATGTTATGTAGCCGGTCAATTCGAATCCTGGTTAATTTCCATACTTGCACAATAACGTCTAGATGTGAACTAATATCCCCACAAATATTTTAAATAATATATCACCCCAGTACCTTTAAATAATAATTATTCAAATAGCTAAACTCACCGCAATGCGGCTTTCATTAGTCTGGTCCGGTCTCCATCCCTGCCATACGAGTGTTAAGGACTTTAGTAGCATTTTCATGAATCGAGAGCTTATTTTACCTTTAGAAAAACTTATTTTTTTAATTTCTATAAATTATTCGTATTGATAATAAATGTAAAGCGAATACATAACATATAACGAATTTTATGAATAGATACCAACAGCAACAGGGTACGAATTGACCGGCTACGTAACATGGCTACGTCAACAAACGAAATCATTTGAAGCTGGGAGTTTTCAGGTCGTATGGGGCTTTAATGACTATTTGAAGGTATGTTTAGAAACAAGTATAGTAGGAAAATATGTTAAGAATTTTTTGATATTAAATTTATGAGACAGCAACTGAAGAATACAACGATATAAGGCCTCAACCATGCGCAGCTTTTTGTGCGCCGTAAATCGAAGGTTTTTATTAGGGGTGGCTCTGTAGCTCTCTGTTATGTCAAAATCTTTTTTCAGAGAGCTACAGTTCTGCAGCTACCCTATATATCGATCGGGTAACCGGAGTAACCGTATTCAAAATCATTGTGTGCAAAAGAAGTGGAACCTCAGTTGATATGAAACAGGTCATCTTACCCAATTACAGGTTAAATTAGATTGTTATAACGACCATAGAATTTGACGAAATGCTGATTTTAAACGAAACCTTTGAAACCCCCGTAACGTCAACTTATTTGTCAGTGGCCTGCAATGATTTAAAAACTGGCAATAGACAGAACAAGCTCTTGTGTATCGAATCAGTTGAGAGATATAAACATCATATGCAGGTGACAATGCAATATTGCTACATAAATATCGGAAGTTGACGCTGGAAAAGCTAGCTGAAGTCATTCCATTTGTTATAAAGTTGAGTTGTTAGTTTGCCGTTGACATATATATTCAATAGAAATTTAAGTACAAAGAAGACGTGGAAGACTGTGATGTCTTTTATTTCGATTTCACTGGGATATATTAAGCCGACCTATGAATGAAATGATTAATTTTAATGAATAAAACGTCGTCGATGTATCTAAACGACAAGTTGAAGACTACAACATGAGATTTTCTATTCTCAAAAAGAAGTTTTTGAATAAATTCTGCGTCGTACGAATATTTAAAACAGGTAAGCTAATAAAGGTGCACAATTCGTGTTCATGGGAATTCCAAGAGTGGTATTTAACAAAGTAATGTTTGAATGACTGATCACAAGATATGAATATATATCCCCCCTCCCTTGAAAGAAGAGGGGTATATTGCTTTGCACCTGTCGGTCGGTAGACCACATGTTGTCCGCTCAATATCTTGAGAACCATTCACTTGATTGTGATAATTTTTCAGTTGTGGATTGGTAATGAGTAGAAGAGGACCTATATAGATTTCCAAATCAAAACGTCAAAGGCCAGTCCTTTCTGGACATAGGAAGATACTCAGGTCAATGTTTTAAGAACCCTTTCCATGACATACATCACTGGTACAGTGTAAAAAGTAGATGACCCCTACTGATTTTGAAGTCACATGATCAAAGGGCATGGGTAAAACTGGACATAGGAATATATTGTTTGCTCAATATATTGAGAAACCTGTGCTTGACAGACACCAAACTAAATCTTAAGAAGTAAATGACCCGTATTAACCTTGATGTCAGATAGTCAAAGATGGTCATTGGTGAAGCTGAACCTCAATATTGCGATGACCCTTTGCTTGTCAGACATCAAACTTGGTACACTGGTACATCCTAAGAAGTATATTACATGTACCCTTATTGGTTTTGAAGTAACGCAGTCAAAGGTAAAGGACAAGGGTCAAGCTTGAAATAGGACTATATATGTTCAATATTTTGAGAATCCTTTCCTTCATAGATATCAAACTTCGTACACTGGTACATTCTAAGGAGTAGATGACCCTATTGATTTTGAGGTCACATGGTCAAAGGTCAATCTACTCTGGACATAGGAAGATATTGTCCGCTCAATATCTTGAATTGTTTTGGCACTACTATCAATTAGATGATGCATTGTATAAACCTTTTTCAATTTTACAACAAGGGGGGATATATGTTTTACAAACATTTCTTATTCCTTTTTCCATTTTAATCTCGTGGAGATCCGAGTTAGAATAGGTCCTCAGTACCCATTGCTTGTCGCAAGAGGTGACTAGATGGGACGGTCCTTCGGATGAAACCGCAAAAAACCAAGGCCCCGTGTCATAGCAGGTGTGGCACGGTAAAGATTCCTCCCTGCTCGAAGGCCATACACGCCGAGCATAGGTTTAAGTTTTGCAGCCCTTCATCGGTAGTGGTGACGTCTCCAAATGAGTGAAAAATCAATCAATCAATCGATTAATCAATCAACAATTTCCCATTTTCATCGAAGAAACAACTTTTTATGATGTCACAAAGTCTAATCTTTGATTTAGAAATGATTTGTATGACTTTCCACACACAATCTTAGTTTAACAGAAGTGTGAGGCAATATACAGTGAACCATTAAACATTTTGTTATGATTTACTTTTGCAGTTCACCGGAGACGCATGTAAAGAAAATAATCCTGATAATATGTGCAGTTTTGTGTTGTTGAGAAACCACTCACGGGGTTTGAGCTCATTTTACGGATAATTGTTTTAATTCAAAACTACATTTCAAATAAATTAATTATTTACAATTAGTTAATTCTTGTCTGTATATTGAATTTTGTTGTACCTAATCAGCATGATATTGTCACTTCCTGCATATGCATGTATTCATTAAGACATATTATGACATCCAATCTAAATGTCCTGTTTCTGTATAATTTGATGTCGTAATGTTGGTTTGGCAGATCTAAAATCATGATCATAGCGTATGAATCAGTACCGTTTATTGTTCCATGTAAACCATGAGCAAATGGTAAAGAACTGTGAACGATAGTATTGTTTCGCCTCCTACATATATGTACCTTCTGGTCAATTTTTAAAAGTTGTCACTTTGAATTGATTTTTTTATGTCAATATAGATATTTATATGAATGTTCATAAAAATTGACTTATTTGACGAAACAAAGAGAGGTAACTCTATAATTTGAGTTAAAATTACGTATTTCACTATATAAATCAATGGAAAACGAAAAATATTTCAAAAACATCTTTCCTCCCAGTGAAACACAAAGTCCTTATAACAGGTATTATAAATTGTCATTTAGCAAATCTATACCAAATCTTTTGTTGTTTCACAGGGGGAAACATATGTTTACAGACCAAAGCACTGCAAAAAATTTCACCCTTTGATCAATTCCAAATTCGGTTAACAATTGGAAATTGAAGATTAACCATTTTTATTTAATAGTAATTTGACAAAGTAAATGGTTATCTATGTATATGAATAAACATTTGAAAATATATGACGTTTTAAAGCCTGGTTTCACGGTACAGATTTTTCTACCCCCTAAATCAAAAGGAGTTGTAATTATATGCAATCAATTAATTAACACTTATATTAAAGTTAATAATCAATTACTAATAAATTCTACTTTGCATTGAAAGAATTTCATTAGGAAAATTGGAAAGCTTTTCAAAATATTTATACATACCGTTGAAAATGTAAGCGGGAATCCAGAGTTAACGTGCGTATTTCACAGGGTCAAAATATAATTTGAACAATGGTTCGAGCGATGGTTGCATTGTTCCCCTGTTAATAATGCTTTAACAAGTTTAGCTTTTGAAGAAAAAACAACTTAGGGAGTGGCATTTCCATAATCAATGTTTTTAAATTGAAGTTCACCTACATGTACATATATGCTGTAAAATCATTATATGAAGATCAAATATTCATTTGGTATCATATTCCAAGCGGGAAAGAGGTATTGATCATCATCAACTTGGAATGGGTATCTAATTAAAATCTTAACTACTAATATTGCTCCCCTTTCATGCTTTGTACGTTCGGCTAATTGTATACCTGTCATTATGATTTGTTAGGTTGGTTCACTCATATGGAGACGTCACCATCGTCGGTAAAGGCTAAAAGGGTTGCAAAACTCAGCGCTTATGGTCTTTAACCAGGGACGAACTTCAACGCGATACACCTACTGTGACACAGGACCTCGGTTTTTGCGGTCTCATCCGAAGGACCGCCCCATTTAGTTGCCTCTTACAAAAAGCAAAGGGTGAATTGTTTATGCTTGAAGTTAAGCAAAAGTAGATTGAAAACTTTGTATATATCTTTCATTGCATGTTACATGCTGTAGACCGCAAGACGTTTTACATTCATGCTTGAAACAAAGACAATGACAATTTGTATCATTGTTATGAGGTTTTTCCTCTGATGACAGCAATACTTTTAAAAATTTCTTATAAACTACATAAAGCATGTTCCATCTCAAGTTAAAATTAGGATGATGCAATCATCCGACCCCTCGATACTCGATAGAAATATGACAAACTTATAGTATATAAATCTTTTAACCACATATACATGTAGCATATCAATCTTTCAACCACATTCGTGTATGAAAGACGAAGATAAGGAACAGTGATCAATCTCATAACTCCTATAAGCAATACAAAATAGAAAGTTGGGAAACACGGACTCCTGGAAATACCTGAGATGGATTCAGGTGCCTAGGAAGAGAAATCATCTCCTGTCGACCGGTCACATCCGCCCTATATATTGATCGGGTAAACGAAGTTGTCCGTAGTCAAAATCAGTGTGCCAAGAACGGCCTAACAATCGGTATGAAACATGTCAAACAAAATTTGACCCAATGATAGGTTGTATTGGCAAACTATATTGTTATATCGACCATAGAATTTACGAAATGCTGACTTCAAATAAGACTGTTGAAACTCCTGCACCATCAACTTGTTTGTCAGTAGCCTGCCTCGATTTAAAAACTGACCATAAGCAGAACAAGCCATTGTTGAGCGATATCAACATCATATGCAAGTGATAATGTAATATTGCTACATAAATATGGGACGTTGACAATGGAGAAACTGAAATCACCCCGTTTGCCTTAAAGTTGAGTTGTTAGCTTGCCGTTGATATCTACTTTCAATAAAATATCTAAGTAAGAAGCAGAAGTGGACGACTTTGTGGTGTATTTTATTTCGAGTTCACAGGGATATATCGAATCGAGATATGAATGAAAATTATTATTGTTAATAGATAACACGTCGTCGATATAACGAACTGAAGGCCACAGTAAGATATTTTTTAAAATAAATTCTGCTTCATAAGAATATAAAAACAAGTGAGCTAACAAAGGAGCACAATTCGTGGCCATGGGAATTCCAACAGACTGTTGGAAGACCTGATCACCAAAGACTACGAAGATATTGTCAATGAAAAACTCCAGCATATTTTTTTAATCTTAACTTCAGAGTACTTGTGCGTGGAATGAGAATGGTGTTTAACAAAGTAATTTTTTGGATGACTGATCGCTAGATATGAATATTTCCGTTCTCCATTTTTGTCGAAGAGGCAACTGTATATGATGACGAAAAGTCTAGTCTTTCATGAGGAACGGTCGTGTAAAGTGTTGAAAAGTCATACGTTTTGATGTTGTTGATTTGAGAAAAGTTTTGCGATTTCAAGTTTACTAAAAGTTCTTTAGAATTTTTTAGTATCCACATTTGATTTACACCACCTCTGGCATATGTAGTCGCACGGTACGTTTGAAGTTTCTCCTTCACAGCTGTTAATATTTTCGTGAGGAGCAAAGATTGGGGCTTGATAGATTATTTAATGGATCGAGCAATGTATTTATGTCTCCCCTCTTTCAGGAGAAGACATATTGTTTTTGTACTTTCTGTCCGTCTGTCTGTCACAGAATCTTGTGGACACTTCTCCTCCTATATGGCTTGTCGGATAGACTTGAAACCTTGTACAGTTCCAGGAGTCCTGGCGACTACGTCAGACTTTAGACATTTACATTACATACATTAGGTAGTGACTAATTCCTTTGCATAGTGTCCTGCATTAGAAACGGCATCTGTAGGATATGTCTAAATAATGGAGGTCAATTTATAACACTGCATCTACAGCTGCTGGCATCCCAACATGTATATCTATATGAATGAAATATTTTGAATGGGAAGTAAAACAACAAATAAAACAAAACATAACCTGTGTCTTTTAAAATGCCTTAAAAGAGGTTCGCACCTGACATTTGGAGTAATGTCAATATTTTGGGAAGTGTATTTTTGATTTCTACAGTGAAAGAGAATTAGGAAATTAAAAAGAACTGGAGTCGAAACGTTTGTTATTGAGCTATAGTGTTCTAAACATGACCTTTTTGCACTTAAAATTTATTCAATTAAACTTGATTTTTCGGTTAGTTTCAACACAACATAAGCAACACAAATCAATCATTACATAAAATAGATACATAATCATGTTCTCTAGCACTACGGATGAAAAAAAGAAATTAATACTAGTAAAGGAAATAAATAATGATCTTTTTGCACTTGATATACGAAAACCTTCATGATATAAAAATTGAGAGTTTAAAAGGACATATTAGGAGTAATGTCAATTTCTAAAATTTTACATAATTTTCAAAGTCTGGTCTTCCAATTTAAAATGCAACTTTAAAAAGTGGGGGTTGGAGATCAAATTTTTTAATTATTGGCGAAAATACTGAATTTTTATACAAAATTTCGAGTAAATTAATTAAAACTTTTTTAAGAATCGGTGTTCTGTTTGGAAAAATATATCAACCAAGTTATTAAATTACAACATTTGAACTAGTTCCAAGTCTCAACTACCTGTATCATAAATTATAAAACTGAAATACACGTATAGGGGTATAAAAATAGAGGATACATTGAATGAAACAGAAACTGTAATATCATGCAGAATTAGAACTTTTGATTAATGAATCCTTCCGCCACAAAATATAGTCCATGTCAAACCCTTTCAAAATTTGAATTGACACAAAAATTTTCAACTGGATAGGGTTCAGCAACAGATGTGTAATATATTTGTACCAATGGAATCAGTATTGAACCCGTGAATACATAGTTTTTGCATCCTGCGCAGTTGTACTCAAAGCTCAGGAGCTAACTTCCTTAACTCATTCTCTACCGGCACATTTTAGAGGTTTTTAAAGACTAAATGACAATATTTTTTTATCGAATAAAATCTGCATGTATCACGATTTGGGATAGGCATATGACATATAATTTTGTTAGGAGTTAGACAGGGAATAATTTCTTATAAAGTTTGTCAAGGTATCCCATGACCTCAAAGAGATCTACGGGGTCAAAGGTCATTTATGTGCACATTTTTGCATTTTTTCTCTCTGAAATATACATATTACGACCCCTCTCACTAGATTAGAGTCAAAAATAGGAAATTCTAAATATATGAGCTGATGTGCCTTTGAAAATACTACAAACGCATCACAATCAAATTAATCAATTTTATTGACAAACAAATATTTTGGTAGCTAAGTAACAACACTCGTAGTACAATTTTGACCATAATTTGCCTTTCTATATACATTTGACACAATTTAAACACAATTACATTGAATGATGATTAGTAAATGTCACATTATTTTAAAAATATAATCTTTAAATAAATCTTAATCATTTTAAAAGGTTTTTAAGGTAGGTAAATACTATTAGAAATTTCTGTCAATCAATTTTTTTTCCATTTAAATAACTTTAACAACTCATAAACTAACTAAAACACCCATATTAGACATACCTTTGCGGGTTTATTTTTATACTACGTGCTACAGAGCACATATACCCCCAAATGCAAAAGCCAAATTTTAACACAAGAATGCATGATCTCATGTTTTATTAAAAATATGCACCAAAGCACATCATATTAAGCTATAATATATAAAAACCAATAGCTATTCATTTACTGAGAGAATTTTTAAAGATATTCAATTGAAAACATACACAATTGCTGTTTAATCTGCTCACATCCTTCAGAAAAAAATCACAGAATATCGCAATTTTGAAAAATTCTCAAAATCTAAATTGTTTACATGCCAGTTTTTCTTTAAAAATATGTAGCATTATATCTAAGGTTAACAAAAAAACATATTTTACCATAGTTGACCAGAGATATTTCGCAAAATGGTCTCTTAAGTACGTAAACCCCCATTTTTAAATTTAAGTTTTACAATTATTCTTTGCACACTTTGAAAATAGTAAATTGTAACAGCAAATACAGTCTTAAAATCAAGATTAACAGAATATGACAATATATATATATATATATATATATATATATATATATATATATGTAAAACATACTGAAATTTGTGTCCTACCAGACAATTAGAACACAAGAATGGGGGGGGGGGGCTCCCCCCTTCCTTTTTCTCACAATTTTTTTGGTGTGTGTGTTATTCTTTTTTTGTTTGGCTATCAATCATATCATACATAAAAATACCTACATGTTATCTCATACTTATAGAAAAAATGAATATAGTGTAACATATGTGTAGATTCTAGCAACTACAGCTCATATACAAATAATTTTGTTTCTTGAAAGTACTTGTGAAGAAGAGTTCAAATATTCAACAGCTTTGCTGATGATTTTCTGAGGATTTATAATTCTGGGTTTCTTTGAACCAAACACAAACTCACTAAAAACAGTTTGAATTCCACTGTCAGGGTCACGCCTATGTATGATTTTTAACTTGTTCAGGCTTAGATTGCAAGCTATGAGCCTTTTAGAGATCAATGTAGATATTACATTGCTTTGTACCATTGGAACTAGTGTGGACTTGATACTATAATAATTCATGGTAAATATATCTAAGATTCACATTTGAATGCTAAATTTGACTCGTACAGTTTTCGTAAACTACAAACATCGGACAAAGAAGTTATAACTGGAACTTTCTAGTCGGTGTTTAAAATTTAAAACCGGATACGTAAAGGCACGGACTTTCCTTAAGGTAGAGATTGATAGGTTGATGCTAAAAAAATTAACCATTGAATTTTTTAAATTTCGATATATGTTTATGATGAAGCTTTGATATAAAACATATTAAAAAATCAATGTTGGTAATCGACCTTGTTTTTGAGAAATATGGCAATTTTAATAGCACCTTCTTTAGTCTTTGCAAAGCGTAAAAAGTGAAGAAAAATAAGTAGAGGGCAATATACAAATAGAGCTATAACATTTTTATTGTAAAAAGGATCATAACTTGTCATATATGGTTTCAAACAACCTTTCACATAATTGTATATTACACATCAATTTCAAGTTCAGCAATCATTGTTAACATGCAACAACATTACTTCAACACAGCTACATTGGCCTATCACCTTAAAATAGTGCACAATATTTGCACACAGGGTCATACTTTTGCTTTAGGTGCAAAAAAATTACCCATCAAATTTCTTATTTTATTTCATTAAGTGGTTAGTCTATTAGTAAGTTAAATATAACAAAAAAATTATACACCATAATGGGGTTCAATATGGAACTAGCAAAAAATTCCTAACCCCACCCCCTTTTTACAAACTACACATTTTCGTAAGAAAAGGGATTATTAAAAGATGTTGTAAACAATCCATCAAAAAAAGCTTGCTGAAATTCGAAGATTCTTTGTAATACCTTTTTTAAATTAATAAATATAATACAGAAAGTATGTATTTCAAATTTTAGCTTATACTCTGTTGTAGTTCTCGTTGTTGACCTTTGTGCACTTACACTCAGAATATAAATTTATCATACGTCATCACATTTGATGATTAATATTAGAGTTTTCCCACATAAAAATCCCCACAAAAAATAGAAATACAATTTATATTTGTTAAAACAAATGTCTCCATTACATCCCAACCCCTTTAATATACTGCATGGTATGGAGGAGAAAGAATGAGCAGGAACATAGACATCATGAATTGCACTCGGCGCATTGAGAAGAAGGATTTAGCCAGCAGAGATAAACTACTGACTTTTTAGTAACTTAAAATGTTTAAGCATTCGATCCCAAATTACCTCTGAGAATTGAACATGACAATAAGAAGGTTTCTATAAGCTATTTCAGGGGCGGATTGGGAACTGTAATCGGGGGGGGGGGGGGGGGGGGAACGGACTGTATGAGGCAGGGGTCTAAAAGTAATTCAATAAATCAAAACGTTTTGTCAGACATTTATTTCTCCGAGATTGGAGGAAATTATTGCTTCTTTTATCGTATACATTTTTCTAAACAACATACCACGATTTACCTTAATCTTGAAAATTTTAGGGGGGCTCGCGCCGGTTGCCTCCCCCCTAATTTCTCCCAGTTCACGGTATATATGCACTGAATGTGTTGGGGGGGGGGGGTAGTAGAAAATGAGAAATTCAAACACATTGATTAAAAGATATAAAATTGGTATTTTATTTTGATTTAGAAATGTTTACTGATTTTGATATATCAAAAACTTAGAATAATCAACAATGACACTTCATCTACATTTATGCAATATTATTGTCTTTCTCACAAATACATTATTGATTCTATCCAAGTTCCACATTGTGCAGAAGTTCTTGAATTTTCTCTGTAACCTGTAAAGTTGTGGGGTCCAGGGGATATGACATCATCAATGTAAATGAAGTACCTGTTAAAATATATTTTTTATATTCAAATATTGAAAAAAAAGAGATGAATATGATTATTTAATATACTAAGAATTGTCTTTACAAATGTCTGGTGTTAAAATAAAAAATTCTATCTTAGAAAATACTGTACCTTTCTTGCTGATTTTCAAGGCAAATTGCTGTTGAAGTTGTTGACTCGAAGCCCATTTCAACTTGCACTGGTCCTTAGGATGACACTTAGGGAAAAAATCATCATAATTAATATTTGCACAGTCAGTATTAATCATTAATTATACTGTGTCAGACAATGTCAATTTTAAAATTGTGTGTCTCAATGCATCTTCAGTGAACTTTAAAATACTGATATATTGAAAATTACATTTATTATGTTAATTTTTAAAATCTTGTCTGAAATCAGTATTACATATGTAACACTATGTTAAATGTGTGCAGTGCAGCAATGTGAACTCTTGCAGTAGTAGTACATCTGAATGATTGTTATTTACTTTATATTCGTATAGCTAACTTCTATTTAAACTGTACATACCCCATACACCCCCCCCCTTAATGAGGTGAATAAACATCATGATTATCATATTGCAATATGAGATGACAGATATGTTTTCATATGATAAACTACCAGTTCATTCTAATAATATCAAAACAAGTCAACTCTAGATTTATCAGACATGTTTCCTTTACCAAGTGTGGGTCAAGAGAAGGACATACATATCTTATGTTCATACAATACATACATTTGCCTATGAGGGGGCTTGTGATTTTACAAAATATTAATATTTTAAATTGTAGACTTGCATGCTTGTGTGAAACATGAAACCCCAGATTTGATATATCTCTTAGGTCAATGAAATTTCAAGATATTATAAGTACTATCATGTATACCCCCCCCCCCAAACTTGGGAGAGCCCTATTTTTTTAAAATGTGGCATATACATGATATTCATTTACAATTACATGAGCATGTAGGAGTTATATTTTGGGCACATATGGAATACATAAATGCAAAGAAAATGAAACATCTCCAAGTTGTGTGTTTATAGATGTTATTATAAAATCACGTTGTGAAATAGCAGAGGAAAAGTGGGTTGAATACAAATTTAATTTGCCATATTTTTTCACTTACCAAACGAAATTATAATCTCGTTGTCCACGTTGAATGCATCCATCGAATCCCTCTTCTCAGAAGAAACTTTGTTTAAACTCTCAATGACTACATAAACAGTATTGAAACTCGCAGCACTCGGAGTCGGACATCACGATCACGCTACATCAACAACTTTGTAAAATTGTTTACGTAGCGCAGCTATGCATGGTCGTGAGGTAAAAAGTGCCATTCTGCACGGACGAAACATTTGGTCCACTATTATTACATTGACGTATTCCTAATCTAAACTATGGCCAACTGTCTCTATCTTTCGTCGAGACGACCCCCTCAATCATCGAGTCAGTCACAGCAACAACTTGTACTTTCGGAACCCCTTTATGTTTTTCAACTACTCTATGACGGTGTACGGAATTCCGGAAAACAAATTCACGTGCAAATACACGATTTTTACTGATCACGTGGTTGCTATCCGTCTCTACCTTAAGAAAAAATATGATGAAGAGAATTAAGGTCAAAGGTCATAAAATGGAAACTTTGTACTTTATATACATTGTACATATCCATCATTTTCTAATAATATGACGTCTTGCCATTATGTTCCACTAAATAGAATAAATATTGCAACATTAAAACAAAGATCTTTATTGTTAATCTAAAATAATTTAATTTTTTGCATTCAAATATATTTGGTTGCTAAGCAACAGCAGTTACAGCACCTTATCAAATGTTATCAAAAAGTACTACCCGTTTTTCCTCTGCAAGTTCAACGTATACGAATGTTCAAGTACTTACTTTCAATCACTAGATTTAAATGTACTTGCATCATATTTAACAAAAATGTTCTTATATTCAACCTCTTAAAACTTATTTCTAGACATCATTCCTGATACACTGTACTGGGTTGTTCCGATAGGGACATGCATTGACCAATATCTGTCTATCGACTGGAACTTCACAGCAAATATGTATAAGATAATGCACAAAAATCTGGAAAAAAAGAATTTCTTAATACTTAGCCCTAAATACTAATGTATTGTCAGAGCTTTTGAATGCTCAATTGGCTCTGTAAATGTTTTCTATAGTCAAGGCCCTCTGAAAATTACTAGTATACATTAATTACTTATGAAATTTTATCAGAGGTAATTGTAGTACACATCTAATAAATGTGTTAGACGCACAGCAAGATTAATTTTGGTAGAGATAATCTTTATGTTTCCTCATGCTGCACAAACTCACCGCAGCTCCGTTTTTGCTGAGTTTAGATCAATAACATCAACACCACTGTAGAGTCTGTTTGGCCGCTCACATTTGGTGGCCTTTGTATTTTTGATGTGCCATCTTTTCGCTGTAGACCTAATCAATTTTATAATTTTTGAATATATTGTTCTTCCGTAAATTTAGGGGATCAGCAGATTGATATGTCATTATGTATTGTGTGAATAGTTTTTGGTCTGATCCCCTTATTATATTATGTATATATTTTTCCTTATTTGCGTCATTTGAATAAATGACATATTTCATCTCTACAGTGGTGTTGATGTTATTGATCTAAACTCAGCAAAAACGGAGCTGCGGTGAGTTTGTGCAGCATGAGGAAACATAAAACAACAATTATGTAAATAATTGCATTTATGTGTTGAATGCTGTTTTTTTTGCATGTAAATGTTAGTAAGTTAATATACTTTTTGTATTGTTTGTAACTCTGTGGCTTTGATTTTTCTTTATATGTAATGTTACTGGTCTTCTCCCAGGCCTTGCAGGTGTCAGGTGCCATATTATGTAATTTTCCCAGTTCTGCAGTTGCGGCAGACTTGTTACGCAATTCCGAAATTTTTCATGGCCAAATCTTACCCCTTTGTGTGATAACAGCCAATCAAAATTTATTATCGTTGTCACGTGTTCTGATGCCGTCGGTAACTGACCAGTCAGCCTTGGGTCATTCTCGCTTCATCGAAGCTATTGATAGCATCAAAAAATTTGGCACACCCACCACCACCCCATCTTTTCCTACCTTACTTGCATTGATATGTTTTAAGATATGTTATGGCCTTTGTATTTTTGATGTGCCATCTTTTCGCTGTAGACCTAATCAATTTTATAATTTTTGCATATATTGTTCTTCCGTAAATTTAGGGGATCAGCAGATTGATATGTCATTATGTATTGTGTGAATAGTTTTTGGTCTGATCCCCTTATTATATTGTGTATATATTTTTCCTTATTTGCGTCATTTGAATAAATGACATATTTCATATTTTTGATGTGCCATCTTTTCGCTGTAGACCTAATCAATTTTATAATTTTTGCATATATTGTTCTTCCGTAAATTTAGGGGATCAGCAGATTGATATGTCATTATGTATTGTGTGAATAGTTTTTGGTCTGATCCCCTTATTATATTATGTATATATTTTTCCTTATTTGCGTCATTTGAATAAATGACATATAACATAGGGCCATAACAACATACTTTGACTAATAGATATTCTATTATCTGTTTTGCTTATGTGTAGAATCAAGTGTTTGTTTCCTTCATAGCTACTCTGAAAAAATATATCTATACATCTCTATAAATTGCTTCAATGAGTACAGTATGAATTTCAATATAATAGTGTATATTTGCACTACCAAAGTGAAATTGAAATTGTCTAGATGTCCAAAATTTCGAACATATGCAAGGCAAACATATCATGGTTATAGATTATACTGGCCTTATAAGTTTTGAAAGCAGTATCACCGCATTCCTGATACTGCGGCGATATTTTCTCATGGGCTGGTCCTCGTCGGGGGTACAGAGCAAATGGACACCATCTGGGCCGAGATAATGCAGGTCATTCCAAAACCCTCTATGACTCCAGTAATGGATACTACACAGGGGGTCACTTAGCTGTTTCAAATGTTGATTCGTCTCTATCACCGTGATATTAAAGTATCTACATGACGCAAATTGCATGCGGCGAATCAACTGGCCAATGATGACTAATCTGACCCCGACTCCATCACAAAGATATTGCGCGATTGAAATTATATCCTCAGCTAATTTCTTACTGTTCGTAGTTGCAGCAATATCATTCTCGCCGATTTGCAAGAACACAATATCAGGGACAATGTCAAAACATAGAAGTTCGGAGCGCGAATCACATCTCCTCGATTTCAGTCCTCCTTTGCCTCTGAAAGTGATATTAAATGCACATGGGTCCAAATCCAAATTTCCAGTCCCTGTTCGCGCACAATACTCCTTGAGTCTTCGGATATAAGAATGTCCTACCACACACACGTCTATTGCGTTCATTGTTGTACCCCGACCGGAACCAGCTCAAAATGATAGTCGATCGCAATCACTGAAAACCACAATAATGCGTTGCAAAGCACTTACAATGATTATGACGCCGATTTCCCAGAAATCGTTTAAGATCAATTTGTTTTATTCAATTACTGTGCCAAATTTTTTGATGCTATCAATAGCTTCGATGAAGCGAGAATGACCCAAGGCTGACTGGTCAGTTACCGACGGCATCAGAACACGTGACAACGATAATAAATTTTGATTGGCTGGTATCACACAAAGGGGTAAGATTTGGCCATGGAAAATTTCGGAATTGCGTAACAAGTCTGCCGCAACTGCAGAACTGGGAAAATTACATAATATGGCACCTGACACCTGCAAGGCCTGGGAGAAGACCAGTAACATTACATATAAAGAAAAATCAAAGCCACAGAGTTACAAACAATACAAAAAGTATATTAACTTACTAACATTTACATGCAAAAAAAAAACAGCATTCAACACATAAATGCAATTATTTACATAATTGTTGTTTTTTATTATGCATTTTATTATTCGTTTTTAACTGATAATCACTGTCACAATATCGGTACTTTAAAACTAGTAATACCTGTACAATTCCTCTTCTGTGAGAGAATGCGAACTTCCTTGGGAAGCATAATGACAATCCTTCCCCCTAGATATGACCATCTCAGCACAATGGTTGGTGGCAATACAGATGGAGAAACCCAAATCTTCTGTCAAAAACAGCTTCCTAAAATCTGCAGTTCTCTGAATAATCGGGTCCCATATCTGAAAGGAATTTGCAAATAAAATCAGTTTTGGCCACTATACCTTTTTTGTCAGCATTTAGAAAACTTGTCATACCTTATAATTAAAAACAGAATAATGATTTTTCATTTTTTGTCTCTTTTTGTATGTATGTGATACCTAATAATGCAGTAAAAAAAAGCCAGTAAAACACGCATTTCATTGTGTCATGATGCCATGATTCCATTTGTGAATATTATCTGGATTTATTTAATATTATTTATTGTTAACCAAATGTATAGATTTAACCCTATATTCAACTTCAAAGAGTCATACCAACTGAATGTCAGGCATCATTTCTGATTTCCCCCATATAGATAATTTCACAAATAAATATGGTACTGACCAGTTCAAACAGGGGAAAATCAGTAGATACATACAATGTAATTACATAGGATTTCAACACATCTGTCCTGATTTTCCCCATACATGATTATCACAAATAACAAAACAAAACAAAAAGATGGCGAACAAAAAGGGCTACAATAAGATGACGAATAATTAAGCTACATTTTTATATATATAGGTGGGATTTAAGATGGGGAGGTGGTGGGTTACTGGATTTCTCAAATTTCAACACGCTTTTTACAAGACTTTCCAACAGAAGTAGACACGTGATCTATACACAAGTTTTCATTGGTTCAGATACAAACTGTGCTAATGTTGAATAGGGGTTCCCGACGGGGTTTAATGTTCAGAGGTACAATACGGATTACCCGGTACTAACTAATATAAATAATATATAGATATTTTATGTCTCATACTATTTCCTTTTCAAGAGGACAGCTCACCGAAGCTTGTTTTTGCTTTAAAAATCAACACTGTAAAACTGTATGAGAATGAAATATGTCATTTATTTTAGACAACAAATGACGAAGATAAAGGTTCATACAAAGAAGGGGGGAAATCAGCGATCCACGAACACTGTCATAATCTTGCAAAATATATCAACCCATCATTTCTGATTTCCCCCATATAGATAATTTCACAAATAAATATGGTACTGACCAGTTCAAACAGGGGAAAATCAGTAGATACATACAATGTAATTACATAGGATTTCAACACATCTGTCCTGATTTTCCCCATACATGATTATCACAAATAACAAACAATGACTAGTTAAAATACAGACCTTGGAAACTTGTTCCAAAGTGTACAACAAGCAAAAAGATGGCGAACAAAAAGGGCCAAAGATATGTCAGGTTGTCACTCTGAATGAAATGCCACAGTTCTTGGATCAGGTGTCCCTGTGTCCTTCACATCAGCATCCTTCCATCGTCTGGATTTGTCAGCAGACTGTCACTAGCGGACTATACCTGGGAACTTCCCACTAAATATTGGGATGTCAATACCCTTTTTAAAGATGAAAAGAAATTACAATTAAGAATTGTTGGTTTATGTTTTAAAGCAAAATATAAGTTTCATGGTAGCAAGGGACAGTTTCGCACTTAAGTACAGCTCAAATTTATTTAAAGATAGAGATGTCCTGTATTTGAAGTGACATTTGGTAGGGGATTGCGTACGTACATGTGTTAGAAATGAATGGAATATATTATTATACACTGCAAGTATAGCAGAGTGCGTAATGAAAAAAAAAGAAGATATGCATGATGTAGGTGTCAGCATTATGCCAAGCATATACATGGGGGGGGGGGGGGGGGTACTGAAGAAATTCAGGTTAAAACCTACAGGGTCCAGCGAAAATACTGCAACTGTGAGGGAAAATATGTGACCCCAGATATAAAAGTAGAATTGAATTGGTTCTTCATGGTACACAGTGTCTAAATTCCCTTGCATGGTACTCTGATGGGGTGTGGATTTAGTCGAAATTAGAGAAAATCTAGGCAAGATCATAGCTCATAGCATACCAGTACCAGCACGTATGGATCACATGTAATTTATGGTCATAAGCTACTTAGTGTATATAAAATACATGCATTTGGATAAAAGAGAAATCTATATGATTTTTCATTAGCCTGTCATAATCAGACTTAGATGTTACGCACCCACCCCCCCCCCCCCATTTCGGCCCAAACACACATTTCGTTTATATTTCTGTTACAATATGAAGAAAATAATTCAAATTATGATAATAAATTCTATCATTACAATGACGTAATATGTTTTCCTAACAGATTGTGTTTTCTTTTCATAGAAAGATTACTTTTAATAAACATGGAAAAATCCTGGAAAATAGTTCTCTCACCAGCGGCCATGAATGCCCAGTTTGATTAAAACCACACCATCCCCCTTCTCATTGTACACTAAATCCACCCACTTCTTACACTCGCATGTCAGGTAAGGAGAGAATTCTGGAAAGGGGGGGGTGTGTTAATCAGACGGATTAATGCCGGACCAAGACAGATTAAATGATGTCAGCTCTTAATAAACAATTGGGTGTTATTCACTTGGTTTAGATATCATAAAATATAAATATTTTCTTTCATGAAACGACAAATTATGGCATCAAATCGCGTTAATCGTGAATTTTTCATAGATAACAAAACTGCATTTTTTTTCTAGTCGGCCTATGTGGCTACATCAACTTACATGTACGTGTTTATACTGAATGCATGATCGTTTGGGTCATCCTGCTACAGGAATTCCACGGCATCTTCTTCTGACATCAGGTCGTTTTAAAGATGTAAAATACAAGACTTCGCTGTGACAGTGAAGCTGTGTTGTTTTCGTTGAAACAGAAACACGTGTGTTCCCCGTGTACACTTTCAGAAAACCCCGCGGGCCCCACGATCCCGATCACGGAAAAATAAAACTATAGGCCTATAGGCTATATGCGAACTTCTTTTTAGTTTTATTTGTTTGGCAGGGGGG
The DNA here is from genome assembly GCF_947568905.1 of Ostrea edulis. Classification (NCBI taxonomy): domain Eukaryota; kingdom Metazoa; phylum Mollusca; class Bivalvia; order Ostreida; family Ostreidae; genus Ostrea; species Ostrea edulis. The sequence continues at coordinate 57,157,349 of NC_079168.1, read as the reverse complement.
AAATTATTACTATTCCGAACAAATATAACGTTTATATCTGAAATTGAAGTATTTTATTTATCTTTTTTTTTTAAATTTACTCTGCCGATGTAACATTCTCAATAGGTGTTTTAACAGGGACCTATATACTAACCGGTATATAGGCCCCTGGTTTTATGAAGTTACATAGGTAGGTTGTGTAACTGTTATCTACCAATATTCGTTTTATGCTTTTTTAAAAAAGCAGAGAATACCTGGCTGATTATTTCATACATATGTGTATATTGTTTTAGTGTATCAAAAGGTATTGAATTTACTAAAAGAGGACAATACAATTTTTATAGTTTTCACCACTTTATTGTGCGACGCGCGTCGATCGTTTTTAGCGACGACGTTTTGTCGCTAATTTTAAAGAAAACCGCGCAGCATGTCCCAATTTCATTTTATCGTAATATAAAAACTACCGAGAATTATAACACGAATAAGGGCCTATCAAAATGGAAATTTCCTCTACTTTTACAGGCTGTATTTACTTTTCCCTATTTCCATATATAAATATAGGTAAAACGCGGATATGTTTAAACATTGAGAAATAAAATCGTAAGAAAACGTACATGTGCAAAAAATTGCTATTTTCTTATAACTTTGCCAGGCATTAAAAATAATTTTTATATCTTCTGAAAGCAGGGAATATATGCTTTTCAAAAATATAAAAAATATTGAATTCATAAGGAAAATAAAAAAAAAATCATCGAGGGGGAAAATAACCTTTCGAAAAAGCGTTGCGTCATATTTAGACGAAGCCATCCTTCACTTTAAATGCTTTTTTTAATTTAATGGCTTTACTTACTTTATTGATTTTTACATAGTCAAAAAATAGAGGAAATTGTCAAAAATATAATATATAGATCATATATCTTATGACCATAGTTTCAAAGATTTAGAGGCACTCCTTTTGCGTTGCCCTGTTTTTACGCGCCACCGGTTAAATTGACCGGTACGGTAGAGAAGGGGTTAAGAAAAATCGTTCTGATTTCTAGAAATTTATTCAATGTTTCGAATTGGTACATGTATGATAATAATTTGCATCAATCAGAAGGTATTATACAATATGTAACATTGTAGAGTCGACTCGATTGAAAATCAATTATATTTACATTTCCACTATTTTGACTTTGATGTATTTACCAACTGTAATGTTCCTCGTGAATGCCATGCAGATATGAACAATGTGACCTTGATAAATATTGTACCTCTTTTTACGGCTGGGAACTCTGACAGAAATTTAACCCAACCGCGACAACCGCTACAGCTGCTTTATTCACGCGACAGCGCTAATGTCTTGGCTCCGCCTGCTACGTTCTGATTGGACGAAAGTTAAAACAAGCCGTTGAAAATTTGCAGCTCATGACGCCAACTCCATACTTTAGGGTATTTCACAATAAATAGGGAAAAATGAATTTCGGTATTAAAAATGCCTGAGGGCGTGAACTGCAACGCTTCTCAGTCTCTAATTGCACAGTTCCGAAGCTTCGCTGTTCATGCCTTCATGTATTTTCAAAAATGAAAATTTCTTAAATATTTTTGTGTTCATAAATAAAAACATTTTCATGTACAACACACATGTATTACTTACATGTTAAGAAAGGTTTTAATAAAGCCAGATCTTAGATAGTTTTGTGAAACCCGGACCCATTTTACATTTACTCAGGCTGAACCTGATCTTGGTGAGATCTAAGTTTCTTCCGCCTCAACGACAATTAGAAATTCTCATTCTGTCAATTACCGGCTTTTTAAAGTCTTAAATAATGTCAGTAAGTGTTTCCAAAAGGACTAACGAATAAAAGCAAAGCAAAATATCATATTATCCAATTTCACTCCCACACTGCCAATACTTTGCATTACCACAATCAGGTAATATTGTTTACTCAAACTTTTCTAAAACGATGGTAGGCCAGCAATATTTCAGGATAAACATACGCAAGCTCATTTGGGAAATGCTTCTACTTATGCTAATAGATATCAAGGAAAAATCAGAATTATTCAATTTCATGAGGTGCATTTGTAACTCTGATCGTCTGAACGGTTGATATACATACAGATTGCACAAAATTTCCTAATCAGAGATAACTAAAATTGAATAAGTTCATTTTATTTGGAGAAGGAACATGTGTAGGGATACTGCAAAGGCTTCTTCCTCTTCTTTTTTGTAGGTCACCTGAGTCACTAGGTGTCTATTGCTATAGTCTGCGTCTGTCCTCCTGCGTTGTCTGTCATACTTTAACAATGCAACATTTTAAAGTTCTTGATAACTACCATTCCAATTCTTTTCAAATTTGGTATGAAGCATCTTTGGGACGCAAATTGTAAATTTCAAGACACCTGCTTCCCCGGTGTATTAGGAGCGGGGCATAAACTGCTTAACCATTCTTAAAAAATCTCTACAACTGCACATCTGTAAGAAAAACTAAATGCATAGTAATGTAGAGCAAGGAAGCCTTTTTAAAAACTGTTAAAATTTCATGATCCCGAAAATTATCATACATAGTGATTATTATCTCTATCATTTGAAAGAATTCTTGGCGATACCGTATAAAAACTAAATGCATATTTAGGATAAACAGAGGAATATACCAAAATTGTGAATTTCGCAACCTCAGGGTTCTGACTTTAGAGCAGGTCCAAAATAGTTATATAATGTTAATTTATTATACTTTCATGTAAAATACTCGAATCTGATTGGTCGAGAAGCATTTGAAAAAACATATTGTTACCCTCTGAGAACAGTAAATTGGGAAACGGGTTGAGAATATTGAAGAAATTAGAGCTTATATAAAAGTTTGCACAAAACTGGTTCAATCGGTAATATAAATTTTAACTGAATTGGGGGAAGTTTATGGGTCTGATAAGGTACAATTGTACATATATCTTATGAGACAGTTCGTTGGTGGAGAAAGAAATTTCGGACCGTCAAAGATGCAGCAAAATCTGGACGACCTGTGAGGCTGTAACAGACCAGGCATATGTTTCAAAAGTCAGGGAAATAATTGAAAGTGATGGCAGATACACGATTCGTGATATTGCCAAAGCTGTTGGCATATCACTATCGCAGGTGCATTTCATTTAGAAGCGTATTTTGAAAGTAGGAAAGATTTCTGGCAGATGGATACCACATACATGTATATTGGCAGATGACCAAAAACGGGTACGAGTACAAAGCAATTGCTCAAAATGTTTCCCAAATTCAATCAGAGACAATTTGCAAACAGTGTTACTGGTGACGAAACATGGGTTCACTATTTCGAAGCAGTATGAAAAATTGGAAACAAAATATGGCTAACTAAACACGACAAAAGGCATGTAGTTGCCAAAAGAACCATAAGCACATAGGACATTCTTTATTGCATATTCTTCTCATGAAAGGTGAAGATAACGAACAGCGATCAATCTCATAACTCCTATAAGCAATACAAAATAGATAGTGGGGCAAACACGGACCCCTGGACACACCAGATGTGATGGTATAGCCGTACAAATTCCAGTGTTGAAGGGCAAAGGTATTACAGGTCGGTGTTACCGAGATGCTATACTAAAAAGCCCTTGAAATATTATCATAAACGACGCCCTGTGTCAGGATTTAGGCATGTTCGTCTACTTCATGATAATGCTCCATCACATACATCTGAGCTTGTGAAGCAATGTTTGAAATCGGAGAAGGTTACCGTCTTGTCACACCCACCACACTCCCCATATCTAGCTCCATGCGACTTTTTCGTTTTCCAAAACTTAGAAAGTTCTTATCTGGTCGTCGTTACAAGTCCCGACAAGGCCTTGGCTCAGCCATCAGTCAATGCCTCAGAGGTCTACCTAAATAATGGATTCAGAGATTAAAATTATGTATTTCAAACCTCGGAGAATATTTTGAAGGGATGTAATGTTCATTTCACTATTTGAGTCGAATGCTTTTGAGATATCGTACAATGCACTCGTATATCCGAAAATTTAAAAATAAATGTTTCATAAACTATTACCAAGAGAATTTAAAGATTGTTCTTTATGGTTTGTGAAAAACAGATCTGCGTTTTCTTAATAAAAAATGACTAATGCTATGGAGTATCAATATTTTGTCAGATTTATTTCATTCAATTCAGGTATTTATGTTGTCATTCAATTGAGGTATTTATGTTGTCATTCAATTCAGGTACTCGAACGACTAGATTCAAGATATGAAATATGGGTTTTTTTTTCTCACGTGTGATTCAATCTTTTGTGTAAATCAACTTCTATTGCAAAGCTCGATCTGTATTGCAATTACACAAAAGTAAATATCAGGCACATGTACCTGTAGCAACAAGGGGTGATTCCCCCTCCACTTTTACGACAACTCATTTTCCCAATTATCATTACATGCAAAGTTGATTATGTATGTAGACACAATAATTCACTAAGACTGTTTGTCATTGCTTTTATATGGATACAGGTAAATCAAATGAGTCACTGAGCAATGATATGAACAGAAATCTAGGGCGGACTTCAAAAATAAAAATTCCGTCATATGTCGTTGATTACCTGCTTTAAAGCAAGGTGCACGGAAACATTCGCCGCATGCGGAAAAGTTTGGCAAATACCATGACAAACTGACAATTAACTAATCAACTGACCTTAATTAACTAGTCGCTGTGGGAAATGTTGTGCACCTTCTATGAGAATAGTGTAGAGACCCCTTGATTTAGCAACACCCCTTTGATTGTCATTTAATAAAACAACTTGGCCAATATCATTTAGATAAACCCCGTCTCGATACAAAACAGGGGAACAAGACATAAGATCCTCCACCCAGCTGAATTAGGAATGCGCTCAATGCTGTTGCCACCCCAATGCAACATTATAACATCCGGAGGGCCAAACTGATCAACCAACCCTAGCATTTTTAGGTGCCATATGTTTCCATATCATGTCCATCTGGCCAAACCATCTTATGGAAATTTTCCTGGATAGAAGGTACAGGTGCTGATTACCAAAATAGATCTAAGCGTGACTGAATGCGTGATCTATCAAGGATCGATGATCCAATTATCCATACTGTTTTATGGGAACCTGCAAAAGTTAGCATATTGTTAATAACCAGTATATTTTCGCAAGCCTTTTCCGAAATTATGAAAATTCACACCCGGATGTAAGATTTAACTGCATTAGACTTCCATCTACCCTTGATTTTGATATCTTCTTCTGAAAAAACTCTACGAGGTGCATACGAGTCCTCCCAATTCGAAATGAATGAGACTTAAGATAGATGTGTCGATCTGAATGAACTGTAACACTTTGTGCAAAATTGAAGTACACTGATATGAAGTGAGAGGCTTGCCATTAAAGTGAAGGAATAATGGGCCAGATGATATTGGTCTACTATGTAGATATTGTTGCAATGTTTGAAATAAGGTAGTGGTTTCATTACTACGTGTAAGCCTGATATAAACAATCGAACCCTTATCAGTTTTGGAATCCCTAATGATTAATTTAATTTGATTTTGAAGGAACTGAAAAAACTGAATGGCAATTACAAGCGAAGAGTTGTAAGAGACTGTTAGGACATTGACTCTAAGCAATGCAAAGAATGAAAAGTGAAAGGCAAAAGTAAATAATGTGCCTCATAATAGTTTTTGCATACTGAAGAGAGTGCCAATATAATGCGATTTAAGAGGGGGGGGGGATAAGAGACCGCATGTCCTTTGAAGGATTTAAAAGATTCATGCTTACTTTAGTCGTGTCTTGTTTTTCTTGAATTCGAAGCTGATAACTGAGTCTGCTAATGTAACATTTTACTGATGAATATGATATATTTGCTGATGAATAAGCCGAATAATAAACAATTTGCTCAACATAAGTTGGCCATCGTGCAGGAAGCATGTACTTCATTCGAAAATTTGTAAACGAGTCTATTGCCTGCGACAGGTTGCTGTTGTATTTTTGGAAACTACTGCCGCTAAAGGTGACTCTACACGACCTTCAAGATTTCCCATAATGCCGGGGAACTGTGTAGAAACTACTGCCGCTAAAGGTGACTCTACACGACCTTCAAGATTTCCCATAATGCCGGGGAACTGTGTAGAAACTGCTGCTGCTAAAAGTGACTCTACACAATTTAGCTTAAATAAGCAGAACAGGAAGTTTTTCTAGATTTCATAACCATTGGTGTTAGTGATACTTTTAGATAATGCTCAGATGACCGATAAGGTCTGTAGGCCTCTTGTTTGATATCATCACGCTTGGAAACAGATCTTTGGAAATTTCAAAAATTCCACCCTAGGTGCCTATTGAGTACAGTGAAATTCAACCTGTTTTCAGAATCTTCATTAGTAAATTAATATCGGTAAAGTGAAAACTCGATCCCTAGTTAGCTCACCTGAGCTACAAACTCAAGTGAACTTCTCTGATCCATCGTTGTCCGTCGTCTGTCCCTCCGTCCGTCTGTCGGTCTCACCGTCCGTCTGTCTGTATACTGTTCATACTTTCGAATTATTCTTCTTCAAACTTGGTACAAATCATCATTGGGTAAAGGGCATTTAATTGTGTTCAAAAGAAGGACCATGCTTCCTTCAAATGGGAGATAATCACAAAATGCAAAACTAGGGTGGGGTCATTTAAAAATAGTCTTCTCAAGAAACACTGGGCCAGAAGAGCTGACATTTACATGAAAGCTTTCTGACATAGTACAAATTCAAGTTTGCTAAAATAATGACCCCTAGGGGGTATATACAATGTATAGGGAAAATCTTTAAAAATCTTCTTCTCAAGAACCACTGGGCTAGGAAAGTACTAATTGATATGAAAGCTTTCTGACATAGTGCAGATTCAAGTTTGTTAAAATCATGGGGTAGGATGGGGCCACAATAAGGGATCAAAGTTTTACATACAAATATATGAGGAAAATCTTTAAAAATCTTCTCCTCAAGAACCATTGGTCCAAAGAAGTTTACATTTAAATGAAAGCTTTCTGATATAGTGCAGATTCAAGTTTGTAAAAATCATGGCCCCCAGGGGTAGGTTGGGGGCCACAATAAGGATCAAAGTTTTACATGCGAATATGTAGGAAAATCTTAGATATGGGCCAAGGTGACTCAGGTGTGCGATGTGGCCCATGTGCCTCTTGTTTTATTTTTGCTATGTCATTTTAAATGGTATTTAAGTTTTAAAGGACATATCGCATGTTACTAAAAAAAATTATTTTTTTTTCAGCAAACTTAATTCTTTCCATGCCTTAAACTACTTTAAATATGTTTTAAATTATGTTTTAAATTAAATATTTTGCGTACTTTTCGAATTTGAAAGCGATGACATTCAAGAATGAATTATGTGAAAAGAAAACTTGATTGTACTATAAATGATGAGACCAGTGGACACACGTATCAGTGGTAAACTGCATTTCAGATATAATCTTTGTTATGAATTGCTGAACTAAAGAAAGGAAATTTTGTACAGGAAGTAAAGTCTTAAACGGTTCAGGGTCGAATATGTCACAATGCTATAAGATGTATGTCTTTCGCAATAAAGTTATTATTAATAAGTGTGGGAAATATTCAAGAAAGATACTTTTCGTGACTGACATGGGTTTTTACCCCGTGTGTGACAAAGGAATAGGGTATCTGATAAGAGCTCTATTCGTCCTGCACAACAGTTGTGCTAATATTTCAAATTTAAGTCATTAAGTGACAGAATCAACTCAAAGCTATTTGCAGTATTTTGACATAAAATGTCTATTTTATCACAGTTTTTCTTGTAGGAAACTCGAACCGCCGATTTGAAAAGAAAGAACGACACAGGTTAATTTAATATGGCGTGTAAATCATTGCAGTATGATACAATTCTGCATTTATATGTGAAAATTAAATTAATATTCAATATATTTTGATATCTATACGCGAAAATCTTAATTCATATTCGATAATCTTGTTATGTATATATGTGAAACGTTTGACTTATATTTGATAATTATATTATTCATATGCGAAAATATTGATTTATATTTGATAAATCTCGATGTATATCAATAATCTTGTTATTTTTATGCGAAAATCTCGATGTATATTCGATACAGCATGATTTATATTCGGTAAATCTTGATTTATATTCAATATACCGATATATATTCAATAAATCTTGATGTATATTCGATACGTCTTGATTTATATGTGATAAATCTTTATTTATATTCAATAAAAGGATATATAAGTAGTATATGCGTCTGTCTGGGGTGGGTAAACAATAGACCTATTGTTCTCGAGAACAATAGAAATGGGTTTTTCCAGTTATTTTAGATAGACCTATTGTTCCCGAGAACAATAGGTCTATTGATAAAGGGTTTTTCCAGTTATTTTTAGATAGACCTATTGTTCCCGAGAACAATAGGTCTATTGATAAAGGGTTTTTCCAGTTATTTTGTAGATAGACCTATTGTTCCCGAGAACAATAGGTCTATTGTTAAAGGGTTTTTCCAGTTATTTTTAGATAAAATCTATTGATATCCTCTGAGATCATGGGGGAAATAGATAAACAAATAAACGAAATTACTTAAAAAGTGATTAAATAGGTAAAAACGAAAGAAAGAAGGAATTATCTCCCTTTGCTTCAAGTTGAGATTAAAGGCATTGTGGGCTGATCCTCGGAATATTCCAGCCATTGACTGCGGAGGAATACTACGCCGCCAGACGATGTGGAGGTAAATATTTTTTTAATTATCATTATAGTAAAAAAATTATTAAAGTGACTCTCGCACTTTAATCTGTGACTTACATGTTTTAAAATATATATTCTTGAGATGGGTAACATTGAAGAAGACCCTTGCGTAAAGTCTGCGCACTCCACCCCTTCAGACGGACCCCCCCCCCCTCCCATCCCCGCCACAGTCACCCATCCAAACGAGATCAATGACTGCTCAAAAGTAGTGAGTATTATATCATTAATATATTGACTAAGTGAACACGTAATTTTTTTCTTTCATGTATTTTGTATTAGATTTGAATGCTGGTGAATGTAAAAGTAATTATTGTGGAATTATTATGGATTAGAGCAATTAAAAGAAATTGTCACTCCACAGTAATATTATTTTGAAAATAAAAACTTTTTTTTTTCAGATCCAGATCATGAGTGTAACCTTGAAACGAAATACAAAATTAATGAAAAAATGTACTTGTTTTTTTTTTTTTTTTTTTTTATTTCTTATGACCATCGTCTCTGACAGATACAGGTATATCCATCGATGCATTAAAGTAAAATAAGTGTCAAGTTTCTTCACTCGGAGTCCCTTGGATTATCTGATACGACCTGCTCCATTACGCCACTCGCATAATATAACAATACCTCATTGAATTTTACATAGCATCTCTTCGATTCATCCTGGTATACAAGTAAAGCTTTTTAAAAAAGCTTGCCGTCTTTAGCAGCAACTCTATAGAGCGAAGTTGAATTATGTCCCTTGTCTTCATTATTGAATTGAGCTAAAATAAATAATCTCACGGACATCATGCCTATAAAGCTGTGTCCTGACTCCCATTGTAAAAGTTTGTATTTATGAAGGGTATATGTACTGGAAATCAAAATCACTGTTCCCTGTATTAGCACTGATTAAAGCCTCTATATCAAACGAAATTGAGATTTTCAGTGTGTATATCAAAATATTTATTTTTTAACAAAGTTATGAAAAGAAACAAAACAAACTAAAAATATAATATCAGTAATTAAGAGTGAATTCATCAAAATTCTAATGTGATTCAACGTTACTTCACAGACATAAATATCATTGTGTCTCTGATTTAAATCATGAAAAAACGTCACTCTATGATATGTAAGAAAAAATATGAAACAATCACACATAATTAACTATACTTCTGGAAGTCCCTGAAAATGCATAAATTAGACTCGTTTACCTAAATTGTAACAACAGGTGGATGGATTATTTTTTTCATGCTTTAAAAAAACCCAGTGACCCTCATTTTGAAGTCAAGCCTTATTTATTCTTATGTAATTCTTAGCTTAAGGTATCATTAAAACTGTTTTGTAGGGATTGGCCCTACCTAATAGACAATTCCCAAAACACAAGCAATCAAAACAAAAAACGGCGAGTTTTTCTGTTTGTATGCAAAAATGAAAACATTGCTGTAAATGAAGTAACCATAGAAATGCTTTGTATTAGTTGCTTTTAAAAAAGTAATGTGTCAATTTTTCTTTTGTTCGTATTGTCGATTTTTTTAAGATTGAAAATCTTGAAAAGTTGTTAAGTCATTCAAAAATTAGAACACCAGAAAATTATCTCCCTTGCCTTGAAGAGCATTTCAACCAATGAAATAATTGAAAATTTTCACTTCATGCACTTTCTACCAATGAAAAAAGAGAGAAAGTGCAAAGTCCGAAGACTGCAAAACACTTCAACTCTGTATACCGTCTTCCAAGGAAGATGGTAATGACCCTTTCCATTCTTCTCGAGAACAATGCATTATCTAAAAATAATCGGAAAACCCCGGTCATCAATAGATCGGTTATCAATGGATCTTATCTAAAAATAACTGGAAAAACCCTTTATCAATAGATCTATTGTTCTTGGGAACAATAGGTCTATCTAAAAATAACTGGAAAAACCCATTTCTATTGTTCTCGAGAACAATAGGTCTATTGTTTACCCACCCCAGACAGACGCATATACTACTTATATATTCAATTAATCTTGTTATCTTTTCGATAATCTTGTAATCTATATGCGAAAATCTCGATTCATATAACACTGTAATAATCTTGCTATTTATATGTAGAATGTATGTGAAGTTCAATAAATCTTGATGCATATTCGATAAATTTTGATGTACCTTTGATAAAGGTCTATGAATATAGATAACAAGATTATTGAATATAAATTAAGATTTATCGAACATACACGTACATCAAGAATTTCGCAAGATTATCAATTTTCTATGGTGGCTGATTTGTGCCACTTTACAATTTGTCGTCTTGTCGTTATTTCGAGGCGAAAAGACGACAAAACGATAATTAGCGACTTTTCGCACCGAAATAACGAAAAGTCGAAAAGACAACAAAACGATAATTAGGTATTTTTCGCCTCGAAATACCGAAAAGTCGACAAAACGAAAGTCGGAAAGACGACAAACTACAGGCGAAAAGACGACAAACAAAACCCGCAAATTAGCGACCTAATTTGTCGTCTTTTCGCTTGGCGTTTTGTCGTCTTTTCGCTTGACGTTTTGTCGCCTTTTGGAGGCGAAAAGACGACAAAACGAAAAGTCGACAAAACGATAAATTAGCGACTTTTCACCTCGAAATGACGAAAAGACGACAAAATACAGATTTCCCGTTATTTTGCTATCTGATTTTCTAGGTATGCAATATGAAATTTGCTGTGTTTTCGACAATTATTTTTTAATTACATTTATGAAAAGGAAACATCTAAAATTAAATTATAGTTCTTATGTACTTGTATTCTACTGAAGAAATTTTTTTTTTTTTTTTTGTAAATGTTATACCAGGCATGTTGAATTGGAGGTTGGGGTGGGGAGGGGCCCTGGTCTGTCCTCTTTTTACAATTTACTTCTCACGTTATTTTTTTTTTTTTTTTTACACATATAAATCTCATATTTTCTACATGCACAATTCGATTGACCCCCCCTTCTCTTTTCATTTTCAAAGTAGTAGTTAAAGGTAAGTTGATGTTTGAAGTGCTGAATGAATAGAAGAATACATGCAATGAACTACTCACCCCCTCCCCTGCTACGAAGTAGGGAGGGGAGGCCAGAGTTTACTTCACACTTGCAATGGAGTTCTTGACAAGTAAGAAAAAATGGATTTAGGGTACTACTGCCCAAATCTCAATATCCTTAACATCGCAGGGGGGGGGGGGTAGTTCATTGCGCGTATTTTTCATATCAGCACTTTAAAAAATCAACTACCTTTCACTACTACTTTAAAAATGAAGGGGGGGGGGATCAATCGAACTTTGCATGTATAAATATGAGATTTGTACGTCAAAATAACGTGAAAAGTAAATTGTAAAAAGGGGAGATACCAGGGCCCCTGCCCACCCCAACCTCCAATTCAACATGTCTGGTATAACATTTACACCAAAAAATAAAAAAGAAAAAAGAAGAAAAGATTTCTTCAGTAGAATACAAGTACATAAGAACAATAATTCACGTTTAGATGTTTCCTTTCTGTAAATGTAATCAATAATTATCGAAAACACAGCAAATTTCATATTGCATTCCTAGAAAATCAGATAGGAAAATAACGGGAAAATCTGTATTTTGTCGTCTTTTCGACTTTTCGTTATTTCGAGGCGAAAAGTCGCTAATTATCGTTTTGTCGTCTTTTCTCCTCCAAAAGACGACAAATTGTAAAGTGGGACAAATCAGCCACCATAATTTTCGCATGTGATTAACAAGATTGTCAAATACAAATTAAGATTTTCGCTTATAAATGAAGATTTGCACAATATTACAGCCTTTTACACGCCATAGGCTAGTCAGTTATGATTAAACATGTTTTCCTTGGAAAAGTCCGTTTCGAACTTATAAAACTACATATATGTATCTTCAACATGAATGTGAATAAATCTGTCACTATACTTAAAATGATATTAAGGGAGTTAGCTCCTGAGCTTTTGAGCACAACTGCGCAGGATGCTACAACTAGGTATTCACAGGTTCAATATTGATCTCATTGGTGCCAACATATTACACATCTATTACTGAACCCCATCCAGTTGAAAAAAATTGTGTCAATTCAAATTTTGAAAGGATTTTGCAGGGACTATATTTTGTGGTGGAAGGATTGATTGATAAAAGAACTGCTTTCATGTCTATGACCTGACCTAGGGTATGTTAAATTTAACTAGAGGAGATATTCTGCTAAAATAAAACTTTAATATACAGCACAACCAGCAGCAAGACATTTGACCTTGACCCAATATCTAAATAAACAAATTTACAAATTTGAATCTGCACTATGTCAGGATGTTTTCATGCAAAGGTAAACTTCTTTGGCCCAATGGTTCTTGAGAGGAAGATTTTTAAGGACTTTTTCTAAATATTAATACGTAAAATTTGATCCCCTATTGTGGCTCCATCCTTCCCCCGGGGCCATGATTTTAACAAACTTAAAACTGCACTATGTCAGGGAGCTTTCATGTAAATTTGTACTTTCCTAGCCCAGAGATTCTTGAGAAAATTTTAAAAGATTTTCCCTATATATTTGTATGTAAGATTTTGATCCCCTATTTTGGCCCCATCCTACCCCCGGGGGCCATGATTTTAACAGTTTGAATTTGCACCATGTCAGAAAGCATTCATGTAAATCTCAGCTCTTCTGGCCCAGTGGTTCTTGAGAAGAAGATTTTAAAAGATTTTCTCCATATATTTGTATGTAAAACTTTGATCCCCTACTGTTGCCCCATCCTACCCTCAGGGGTCATGATTTTAACAAACTGTAATCTGCACTATAACAGAAAGCTTTCTTGAAAATTTCAGCTCTTCTGGTCTAAGGGTTCTTAAGAAGAAGACTTTGAAAAGGCCTCACCCTATTTTTGCATTTTGTGATTGTCTCCCCAATAAAGAGAATATGGTCCTTCATTTGAACAAACTTGAGAGCGCTTCACTCAAGGATGCTTTTTCTTAAGTTTGGTTGAAATTGGCCCAGTGGTTCTGGAAAAAAAGTCGAAGATGTAAAGCTGACAGACAGCCAGACGGGCAGACGACGGAGAACAGACGACCATAAAAGCATACTTAAGCTTTCAGCTCAGGTGAGCTAAAATACCTACAGGTATCATTATCGATTTCCATTCACATACAATCGGTGTAGGCTGGTTTAATTCAGAACCCCTACAAGCATGCCATGAATCATAACAATATCGATACGAAAAATACAGCCACATGATCTACAAGATGTATGTACATGTAACACATACACTCACGCATGTGTGCGTACGTGTATCTGCATTATCTTTTCTTCTGCAGAGCACGATACGCAGACTATCCTGTCAAGGACCATGTATTTGAATGTAGGAACATTCTATTTTGTTTTTTCGGTATGTTTGCGACAATCGACAGCATTTCACTGCTCTTCTGAGCCAAAGTGTCGATGTTACTATGATAAAGGGATGGTGGTTGCTGGATGCAGTGGACTTGGGCTATCGCACGCTCCAAGATTCAATGAAAGTGTTCAAAGTATCGATCTAAGCACTAACCGTCTCTCAGAAATACCTGCAGATATGCCTTCAAACATCGTTTCCCTCAACATTGCCGAGAACAAAATCATAGATCCTAAAAAAGAAGTTCTTTCAAGATACAAACATTTGCGATGGTTGGATATCGGAAGGAATTGTTTATGGCAAAGACATAAAACATGGCCTTCTCTTTTTTTTGAAAACCTGACGCAACTGGAAACATTACACATAAAAGATGATTGTAGTTCAATTAATTTTGCGGATATGAAATACTCAAACAAGTGCTTTTATGGATTATCGTCTTTAAGATACATTGAATTAAATGGGCTACGTGCTGGTAACTTTGGGGATGCGTTTGATAAAAATATGTCTATTCAAATTCTTGTCTTGTCAGGATACGAGTATTGTCATATTCAGGACATCAGAACATACACCTTCAACGTTTTCAAAAAGTTGACAAATTTGTCATTGCATCAGTGTGTACTTACAAATATCGAGAAGGGGGCTTTTGCACACATGGATGATCTCGTTCACCTAGACATATCAAGCAACAAAAACCTTCATTTATCCGCGTTACCAAATATCACTTACGATCTTCGAGATTCGAAACTAAAGACTCTCATCGCAGATAGCCTTCAGTGCTATGATGGACTATCACTTATTTTAACTGTAAAACACATAGAGAACCTCCAAAATACTTCTTTGAAAAAACTTTCGTTAGCAGGAAACAGAATTGCCATAATTGATAAAGATATTATGAAATATTTACCAAAATCATTGACAAATATAAACATCGGAGACAACATGCTGCAGTTTGGATCCTACATTTTTCAAGGTTCATTTCTTCCAAATTTAGAAAGGCTTGATGTTGAATATACCGGAAGTTATAGACTGGGATTCCATATAGGCTGTAACACGTGTTCTAACTCCTGTTGTACCAAGACAGCAATTGTCAACGTTTCCAACGCTATCATAAATGACACACCGAAGCCATATTTTACAATACGACTGCCCCCGAAATTAAAAATTCTAAATATTGCCAATCAGAGAATTTCTCACCCTGTTTTAGAACTTGGGTTCTTCCCACAAAACTCTTTAACACATCTGTATGCCCAAGGGAATTTTTTCTATTCTATACATCATATAACCGGAATTAAGAATTTGGAATACGTTGATTTATCGAATAACTTCTGTTCCAGTATAACCAATCAATCTTTACAAAATATGAGCAGTTTATTATTTCTCAATTTGTCTACAAATCTTCTAGGAAAAGAATTGAGAAGTCAAAATGTAAATGATATGCTTCATTTTCCTCCCCATCTGAGAGTACTTGATCTGTCGTATAACTGGATAACGACCTTAGCCCTTGACTTGTTCGCTGTCAGTAGAGATCTTGAGTCCTTAAACTTGAGTAATCATGAGATAGAATCCGTGTCATTTGATTTGTCTTCTTCTTTAAAATTGCGTGAAATAGATCTCTCCTTTAATAAAATCGTTAAGTTGGATTCCGCATCGATGAAAAATTTAGATTCTCCAAGAAAGACCCGTTTGAGTATCAATCTGGCAAAGAATCCTTTGGTATGCACTTGTCAAAGCCTAGGATTCCTGGAATGGATAAAAGAGTCATTAAATAAACACTTCCTAGATCTAGATAAATACACGTGTTCATTTAGCAACAACACAAAGACTACCTTGGGTGATTTGGATCAAGTGATATCTACATTAAAACGCGAATGTAAATCCTATACAACATTAGTTGTCGCTGTAACTGTTATTTTATTTGTAACAATAGTTTGTTTTCACTTGCTATTATGTATAGATATAGATGGAAACTACGATATTTATATTACGCAGGGAAGCGAACTTCCAAAGGATACTCAAAGATATTAGAGGAAGGAAGGGAATACCATTTTGACGCCTTTATTTCATACGCGGAGAACGAAAGACAAATCTTAATTCCAAATCTATTGAAGGTGGAGAAGGAAAATACTTTCAAATTTTGTATTCACAGCCGCGACTTTATGCCTGGTGTGGACATAAGTGAAAACATAACCAATGCTATTCACTTTAGTAGACGAACTATCGTTTTCCTGAGTGAAGCCTTTCTTGGATCTGAATATTGCATGTACGAATTCCAGATGGCGCGAATGGAAAGTATATATCGTGGGGGAGAAAACGTTCTTTTCATTGTTCTTCTGGATGATCATCTCAGAAACATTCCAAACTTTCTAGAGGATCTATTAAGTAAACAGTCATACCTTCCATACGATAAACAAATCCCGGAAGAGTTCTGGAATGCGTTGCACCAAGTTTTGAAAAACAATTAAGATTTGTTTTAAACTTTCATCATTCAGAATTATCGAAATAGAAGAAATCTGAAAGGGCTCGTGTATATTGAGCTGAAGTATACATGATTATTTATGTTCCATTTATTATGGTTGTATATCAAATAATTTATCCATGTGTTTAATATATTCTTATAGTATGTTAAATTGTATATAATTATATGTTTAATATGATTTGTTTGTATGTCCCTTTCGTAAATACTTTCACTCAATACCAATACAAAATGTGTAACTTGTTACCGACTCCGGATATCCTACCAGCCAAACGGAGATCGAGAGAACAATGCATGGGTTAAAATATTTGTATTCCTTGTGGTTTTTTTTTTTACAAACAAAAGATTACGAGTTTTATACATCAATTACTAAAAAACATTTTATATTGTCAAAGAAGAGTTTATGAAGATGTGATTTTGATGTCTGTATCAATTCCTTTATCTCAATGGACATCTGTTTTCTAACATTTGCTTTCAAATTTAGTTACTCAAATATTAATTACAAATAGATTTGAACTTTTTATACTTTACGGTATGAAGGATTGTATATAATGTATTAATGAACAAATATATGCAATAGGAAGTGTATGGCGACTTGTCTCAATATACCTTACGATTTCATTGAATTTGATATTAATTCACAGCTAGCCTACTAAACGACATATGACTATATATGCATACATGTCTGTATTCATATTACTTTCTGTGATGTTAATGCATGCATTTACTATTATGATTATTATAATCGTATATTTGTATATTATATGGTTCTTGAAGGAATTTTTTCAACACTTTATATATAAGAGGTACATGAATAATATTAATTCGCATTGCTATATTCATGTTTTTCTGCTCAAGTCGTTTGTCGTTTCGTTTGAGAATTGTTCACGCTTACAGAGGCATGTTAGCTGTCGATGAAGTGCCAGTTTTAGACATTTCTGTATTGTACATCATGTATCACTTCCATTGTGGTTTGAACGAAGAAAATGAATAAATGAAGGAAGGAACGAAGTGATTTGCTCAGTTTCTCCTTCTTGCTGCCAGTTAAACTTGTCTCGAGCGGATGTCGAAAACGGTTAGGCGCAAGTTCTCCATATGTCATGTTTATGGTATACCTATGTTGGTAGATAATCCTCAGTATTCAAATTTTACAATATTTGGGGGGAAAGTATGAGATATCAAAAGGGGATGGGGTTTCAACATTTTACAACAGAAAACCATGGAAAATTATAAAACACTATTTGTGATGCATCATTGTCCGTTGTCAATGACATTTGGTCTATAGGAGTAGATTAGATGACTAAAATGGTAGATTAAAAAATTTTAAAATGGCCGCTAAATATGCATTAAATTTTTTCATTCCGATCTGAATGAAATTAATATGTAGGGGTAGTTGAAGATGGCGAATAAAATAGTAAACTCAAATATTGAAGTAGCGGAAAATTTCAAAATGGTTACCCGATCTCAACAAAATTTGTTACATACATGTAGGAGTAATTGAGGATGACAGAATCAAATGGTAAACTGAGCTTGAAATTTTCAAAATCTACATCATTTTCATAATAACCACTAAAACGTGTTACATTTTGAATGAAAGTTTAATGTATATGTATAAGGACAGCCCTGACCAACGTTCTTCAGCAGTTTTTTTTAACATGCTTGTAAAATAATTTCCAGGATTTTACATGTCCTAAAGGTAACAATGAAAATTTAAAGCTTTGAAATGGGTGCAATTTTCATACTAGATGTTTGAAATTTATGATTTTAGTTTATTTGATATTACATGCACTTATGCTGAAAGGTTTCTTTTCATTTTAAGGGGTCTCGGGAAATTAGCTTGCAGGGTTTTGGCAAGACAAGTGATTGTCTAAAAAAAAACCAAAAACGACAACATGCAATATGTTTATTTTGCAGGAAGTTGACTTAAAATAATTTTCTTTTTGGGGTAGGAATTCAATTGGTGTTCATTTGGGAAACTTTCCTAACATCATCCTGTTAGCGTTATCACTTGTTTTTAACCTATGTACGGCGCTCAAGGTCGTAGTAGTGAAGGTTCTTTATCGTGTTTACGCCTACCGTGACATAGAACCTCTGCGTGAAGGTCATATCAATAGACCCGTGAAGGTCATATCTATAGACCCGTGGCTTTTATTTTTGATATATTCAATATATTGTGTTGATATCATTAATTATATTCAATGTATTGTGATAATATCATAAATGATATTCAATATATGTGGCATCTTCACAAGTCAAGGGTTATTGATTCGTTACCTCGCACTAACCCTTGACATCAGTCGCTATTTAAAAGTTGGGCTCGAGAAGAAGCATATGATTGGTTTGCAGCCTGAAGCTGCAAACCAATCAGACAACGGCTTTTATAATCGGTCGAAAACAAAACTAAACAGTAAACACGCATGGCGACGGCATTATGGTGTAGAATTTGTGGTCAATTAGTACAAGACAGATACCATCGATCGATTTTCGGGAGTTCGTTTTGTTTGAAGAAACAATTAGACGAGGTTTTGGGGTATGGGCCGAATGAAAATGATGGATTGTGGAAGTACGTTTGTCGACTATGTTTAAACAAATTAAACAAGTTGTCTAAAATTGACTATGAACTAAATAATAAACTACAACAATTAAAGGACGAAAATGTGAATTATTGATTGCGTTACGAAATAATTTAACACGCAATGATGTTGAAAAGTGGGGCGACTATCAGCGTCACTGCATTTTCCTCCAAAATGATGGGATCAACTTCGTAAGATATCGATTTACCACTGCCGGTTTTAGTCCCAATACAAACATCTTTTTCTTCTCTGATACATGATATCGAAAGCTTTTGGTTTTAAGTCAAATGATCGATTTGATGTTTTTCACCTATCTTTTCGCCAACGGACGCCATTTTTTACTTTCTGTTTTATTCCCTTACCAAACTTTCATCTGAAACAAGAAATCCCATTGGCTGATTTATTTTAGCGTAATGCGTCATCCTTTTTCTCGAGCCCAACTTTTAAATAGCGACTGATGTCAAGGGTTAGTACGAGGTAACGAATCAATAACCCTTGACTTGTGAAGATGTATATGTGGTGGTATATTAACTTGTAAATATAATCATATGTTAAATAATGAACGATATAAATTGTGGTGACCATGGTATATTAACTAAATGATCATATGTTTGATATATTGTAAAAAGGTTGGAATGTGTATGTAAATTCAAACGATGTACAATTCATTATATCAGCATATTCTTTGTCTTGTTCACGATTTTTGGAATCAGTTGATGAAGTCTGTTAAACGTTAATTTTAGGGAAAAAATGTTAAGATAACGAACAGTGATCAATCTCATAGCTTCCATAAAGAATACAAAATTTAGAGTAAGGCAAACACGGACCCCTGGACATACCAGAGGTTGGATCAGATACCTAGGAGGAGTAAGCATCCCTTGTCGATTGGTCATACCCGCCGTGAGTCGTATATCTCGATTGGGTAAACAGAGTTATCCGTATTCAAAATCAGTTTGCAAAGAACGGCCTAACATTTGGTATGAAAGGCGCCAGACAGCATTTGACCCAATGGTATTTTGTATTGGCAAACTAGATCGTTATAACAACAATAGAATTTGCGAAAAGCTGACTTTAAACGAGAATGTTGAAACCCCTGTACCATTAAGTTGTTTGCCAGTAGCTTGCCTCGATTTAAAAACTAACCATAAGCAGAAAAAGTTCTTGCGTATCGAATCAGTTGAGAGATATAAACACCAGATGCAGGTGATAATGGAATATTGCTATAGAAATATGGGAAGTTGACGACGGAGAAGTGAAATCATCCCGTTTGTCATAAAGTTGAGTTGTTAGTTTGACGTTAGCATCTATATTCAATAGAATATCTAAGTACGAAGCAGATCATCTTCGCTAGCCAAAGGTTTACGATCCGCTCCGCTTCTCTACAAACCTTTGGCAGATTTAGTGCGAATTTCGTAGCTTTGACTGTCGTCTTCTAGCGGATGGAGAAAACAACCCTGTTTGGATTACATCATGCTTATCCAATGAAAATGCGTGTTTAGGCTACTGTTTATTTATTGATTGATTGATGTTTTCCTCCAAACTCAACAATATTCAGTTATCTGGTGGCGCCCAGTTTTTATTGATGGAAGAGAGAACCCAGATACAATGTACCTGGGAAGAAACCACCGACCTTCCGAAAGTAAACTGGGAAAGTTTCTCACTGGCGCGAGGGGGATTCGAACCCGCGCCGACAGAGGTGAGAGTCCGTGTGATTTTGAGCGCGCTACTCTAACCACTCGGTCACGAAGGCCCCTCAGCTACTGTTTAAAAGTTGTTTAGAAATGCCTGCGCTCAGAGAGTAACGTAATGTTTTATGCAAATCATTCAAAATATTAATGATAAATTTAACTATCTCTTAATTGCATACTTGAAAAAGAAATAACTGAGAATATTATTTAGAAAATAAACATGTGGTGAACCCATGAAATTTATGTACTCGTTGAGTCTACGTCTAAAAATAACCCCACGCGTGTAAGGTGAATTCCAAATTGGGGGAAATAGCTCTGGCGCAACTGTCTAAATCTGTGATAGATAGAACATAAAACAACGACTTACAAGAGATGTTTGATATTAAACTTATGGTTCGGTACTGTAGTAAATAAAATGCACCTCTTTATGCAGATACGAGTCTAAACTGCGCACGTGGCATCATTGGTTTGAATATGTATTTGATACACGGCAGGGTGACAGTTGTAGGTATTTAAATTCCTTTGTTTTGCACGTGATCTATTGTAACACGTTCTCTGACTGAGCAGTGGACTTTCCCTGTGTGCAATCATATGCTGAAAGTTGAGGCTACAAAAATCGCACTAAATCTGAGAAGGGTTTGTTGAGAAGCGGGGCGGATCGTAAACCCTTGGCTAACGAAGATAGAAGCATATGTGGAAAACTCTGTGGTGCCTTTTATTTAGAGTTCAGTGGGATATATCGAATCAATACATGAATGAAAACGATCTTGTTAATAGATAAAACGTCGTCAATTTATCTAAATGTTGAATTGACGGCCACAGCAAGGATTTTTTTTCTTCTCATGTAGAAGGTTTTGAATAAATTCTGCCTCGTAAGAATATAAAAACAGGTTAGCTAATTAAGGAGCAGAATAAATTAATTTCAAAACAAACTGACAAGGAAGTTGTAAAGCATTTCGCTGAAAGCTTTGTAACTTGTCAAAATCTTCGCTTCGAAAAGATCCCGTGGGGATCCGGGTTAGAATATCTCCTCAGTACCCCTTGTTTGTCGTAAGAGGCGACTAAACTGGGCGGTCCTTTGGATGAGACCGCAAAAACCGAGGTCCCGTGTCACAGCAGGTTTGACACGATAAAGATCCCTCCCTGCTCAATGGCCATTGAAAAAGGAGAATTTGAAAAGTTTTTCCTTAATTACCGGAAGTGGACGTTTCGACTTCCGGTGGGATCAACGGTTTTCAATACTCCAAAAGACACCTGATAAAGTGGTATAGGTTTCGATACAACAACTACAACTTTAATTTTTCGATTCATTTTATCGCTTCCGGTGACGACCGGAAGTGACGGCCGACATTCTGAATCCCCAACTGCACGCCTACAAAGTAAGATCTATCAACTTTGAAAATTTGGTGACTCTATCTTTTACCGTTTCTGAGAAAAACGCTGGACAACGAAAACAGCTAATAAGCCATATTTGCCAACCGGAAGTGAATTTTGAAAAAATGAAAAAGAAATGTCCGAGGTATTTCATTCTCTATCATCCCTGAAAATTTCAAGAAAAGCCATCCAGACATCTCTGAGAAATCCAGGGGAAAAAATTAACTAGAAATGATCTCGTTGCGAGCAAAGAATAGGTCTTCCGTCCAATTTCTGACGAGATAGGACCTTGACTGGAAGAATTTAGTTAGTGAATTAGTGAAGAACGACTATACATGAAAGAAATAAACACGTACATGTAAGACGTGATTTATCAATTGTAAACAATTTTGGTTTTGTTTCATTCACTTTCGAGTATCTCAGGAGTCCATAAAACGACTAAAAATTCCAATTGAACCACGTAGGAACCCACACTAAATATTTCCATTAAAAATACTGAGTTTTTGGACAACTTCCAGTTTCGAACAACCAACTTCCGGTGGAAATGTTATGACTTATTACACTCTATTAAATAATTTTATGAGGATTAGAATTTAAAAAATGAAATATTACATATTTTTATGGTACTTTCGGCGGATGGCGAAAGTGACAACAAGAAAGTTGAAACACGTATGTCACATCTACAAGTCACTATCTAAATTTCCTGAAAGCTTCAAGACTCAATCTTTGAGTATTTTTGAGAAAACACTTGGAGAAAAAACCCCGGAAATCGTACATATTTAACGAACGGAAGTGAATTTTGAAAAAAAACAACAACAATAATTCACTATACTCTGAGGATGGATAATGTCATTTATATATGTGAAAATCACTAAAACACTTGCTTTATAAGCGAGAGATATGATAGCAAAGAAAAACCATTTTTCTGAAGTTTTTCTCTAAAAACCGGAAGTTGCTGGTTAAACTTCCGGTAAGACTAACATTTTCTGAAACGCCACAAGAGACCTAATTAATCTATGCAAGTTTTGTTTCAAAAGCATAATTTTGAAATTTGGCGTTTCTTTTGTTCACTTCCGGTAACGGCCGGAAGTGACGGATGATAATGATAAACCTTTATTACAGAGCTACAAGTCATTATCTATCATCCCTGAATGTTCATAGACTCAATTTTAAACCGTTTATGAGAAAACGCCCGGACAAAATATCATTTGAAAAACAGAAATTCGGCTGCAACTTGTGACGGGAAGTGAATTTTGAAATAGTGGTGCAGTGTTCTTTTGAGATGGATAATGTCAATAATATCTGTAAATATCGTATTAAATGGTTCATAAATAAACGAGATATACGAGGACAAAGAAAGACCGTTTTTTAAAAGTTTTTCTCTGAAAACCGGAAGTTGCTGGTTAAACTTCCGGTAAGTCTAACATTTTCTGAAACGTCGAATGCAAGTTTTGTTTCAAAAGCATTATTTTGAAATTTGGGGTTTCTTTTGTTCAGTTCCGATGACGGCCAGAACTGACGGATGGCAAAAATAATACCTTTTTGCACAGCTACAATTCATAATTTATCATCCCTGAAAGTTTGAAGACTCAATCTTTAACCGTTTATGAGAAAACGCCCGCACAAAATATCATTTGAAAAACGGAAATTCGGCTGTAACTTGTGACCGGAAGTGAATTTTAAAATAGTGTTACAGAGTTCTCTTAAGATGGATAATGTCAATAATATCTGTAAATATCGTATTAAAAGTGTGATAATTAAACGAGATATACGAGGACAAAGAAAGACCATTTTTTGGAACTTTTTCTCTAAAAACCGGAAGTTGCTGGTTAAACTTCCGGTAAGTCTAAGATTTTCTGAAACGCCGAAAGATATCTAATTAATCTATGCAAGTTTTGTTTCAAAAGCATTAGTTTGAAATTTGACGTTTCTTTTGTTCACTTCCGGTGACGGCTGGAAGTGACGGATGGCAATGATAATACCCTATTGCATAGCTACAAGTCACCATCTATCATCCCTGAAAGTTTGAAGTTTCAATCTTTAACTGTTTATGAGAAAACGCCCGGACAAAATGTCAACACTATGTGTTCGGAGACATAAGAAACAGCAAAAACAATATGTCTCCAACACTTTGTGTTCGGAGACATAATAAGAAACGGGGCAAACACAATATGTCTCCGACACTATGTGTACACTATGTGTTCGGAGACATAATAATAGTAACTAGAAATGATCTCGTTGCGAGCAACGAATGGGTCTTCCGTCCAATTTCTGACGAGATAGGATCTTGACTGGGAGAATTCAATTAGTGAAGAACGGCTATGCGTGAAAGTAATAAACACATTTTTTTTAAATAGTGATAAACATGTACATGTAAGACGTGATGTATCAATTACAAAAAAAATCGGTTTTCTTTTATTCACTTTGGGGTATCTTGAGAATTCATAAACGACTAAAAATTCCACATTTACCGCGTAGGAACCCACACTAAAAATTTCCATGAAAAATACTGAGTTTTCGGACAACTTCCGGTTTCGAACAACCAACTTCCGGTGGAAATGGTATGACTTTTTACACTCTATTAAATGATGTTATGAGCATTAGAATATTAAAAAAAAATGAAAAATTATATATCTTCAAGGTACTTCCGGTGGATGACGAAAGTCACGCCAACAAAATTGAAACACGTATTTCACATCTACAAGTCACCAATTATCTTTCCTGAAAGTTTCAAGACTCAATCTTTGATTATTTAAGAGAAAACACCTGGAGAAAAATACCCAGAAATCGTAGATATTTAGCGAACGGAAGTGAATTTTGAAAAAAAAAATTAATTCACTATACTCTGAAGATGGATAATGTCAATTATATATGTGAAAATCATAACAAACACTTGATTTATATGCGATAGGAAAGAAAGACCAATTTTTGAAGTTTTTCTCTAAAAACTGGAAGTTGTTGTTTAAACTTCCGGTAAGTGTAACATTTTCTGAAACTCCAAAAGACACTTACATATGTAATTATTCCAAGCACATTTTGTTTTAAACGCGTAAATTTCATATTTGACGTTTCTTTCGTTCACTTTCAGTGGTGGCCAGAAGTGACGGATGACAATGATAAATCTTTTTACAACGCTACAAGTCACCACCAATCATATACTGAAAGTTTAAAGACTCAATGATAAACCGTTTATGAGAAAACGGCCGGACAAAATGTTATTTGAAAAACGGAAATTCGGCCCTAACTCGCGACCGGAAGTGAATTTTGAAATAGTATTAAAACGTTATCCTAGAGATGGATAATGTCAATAATATCTGTAAACATCGTATTAAAAAGTGTATAGATAAGCGAGATATATGAGAACAAAGAAAGACCAATTTTTCGAAGTTTTCCTCTAAAAACCGGAAGTTGTTGGTTAAACATCCGGTAAGTTTAACATTTTCTGAAACCCCGAAAGAGACCTAATTAATATATGCAAGTTTTGTTTCAAAAGCATAATTTTGAAATTTGACGTTTCTTTGTTCACTTCCGATAACGGTCGGAAGTGGCGGATGACAATGATAAACCTTTTGACAGAGCTACAGGTCACTATCTATCATTTATGAAAGTTTGGAGACTCAATCTTTAAACGTTTATGAGAAAACGCCCAAACAAAATGTCATTTGAAAAACGGAAATTCGGCCGTAACGTTTGACCGGAAGTGAATTTTGAAATAGTATTGGATGGTTCTCTTGAGATTGATTACGTCAATAATATCTGTAATTATAGTATTGAAAGGTTGATGAATAAGCTAGATATACGAGGACAAATAAAGGCCATTTTTAAAAAAAAGTTTTTCTCTAGAAACCGGAAGTTGCTGGTTAAACATCCGGTAAGTCTAACATTTTCTGAAACACCGAAAGAAACCTAATTAATCTATGCAAGTTTTGTTTCAAAAGCATAATTTTGAAATTTGAGGTTTCTTTTGTTCACTTCCGATGACGGTCGAAAGTGACGGATAGCAATGATAAACCTTAATACAAAGCTACATGTCGCCATATATCATCCCTGAAAGTTTGGAGACTCAATCTTTAAACGTTTATGAGAAAACGCCCGAACAAGATGTCATTTGAAAAACGGAAATTCGGCCGTAACTTGCAACCGGAAGTGATATTGGCAAAACTGAAAAAAAAAATGTTCTAGACAATCCTATTTTACATCATTCCTGAAAGTTTCGTGAAATCTATCAAGCCGTTTTTTGAGAAATCACCTGCACAAAATCGGTAAGGAAAAGAAAAATGACTGGAAATTATCTCGTTGCGAGCAACGGATAGGTCTTCCGTCCAATATCTGACGAGATAGGATTTTGACTGGGAGAATTCAATTAGTGAAGAACGACTATACATGAAAGAAATAAACACGTACATATAAGACGTGATTTATCAATTATAAAGAATTTCGCTTTTGTTGTATTCACTTTCGAGTATCGCAGGAGTCCATAAAACGAATAAAAATTCCACATTGACAGCTTAGGAATCCACACAAAAATTTTCATGAAAAATACTGAGTTTTCGGACAACTTCCGGTTTCGAACAACCAACTTCCGGTGGAAATGGTATGACTTATTACACTCTATCAAACAATGTTATGAGCATTACAATTTAAAAAAAAAATGAAAAATTACATATTTTTATTTTCCGGTGGATTGGCGTCACGCCAACAAAATTGAAACACGTATTTCACATCTACAAATCACCATCTAACTTTCCTAAAAGTATCAAAACTCAATCTTTGATTATTTATGAGAAAACGCCTGGAGAGAGAAAATAAAACCCACCCAGAAATCGTAGATACACTGTATTTAACGAACGGAAGTGAATTTTGAAAAACAACAACAATAATTCACTATACTCTGAAGATGGATAATGTCAAGAAGCGAGTTCAGGATCCTTGGTGGAACTAGAATTCTGGGTAAGGTCGAAAGGTCAAGCGGGGAAAAATGGATGCCACTTGAAGGAAGAATATACGGCATTGTTAGTAATAACGGCATGGGCGACTTGTCATATGACGATTTCGCACGATGGAGGGTACCGGAGCTAAAAGAGTACCTCCGCGACCGTGGACTAAAGACGACAGGCAGGAAAGTGGAGTTGGCAGCACTTGCTTTCGGTGCAAGTCAGATGGGAGTCGAGACCAAAAAGAGTTCCATAAAAGATAAAATGAAAAACAAACAGGACTATTTAGAATTATTGAAACTAAATGACGACAAAATACCGGACCCTCTATGCTTAAAGGGGTGTGTATCGGAGCAGAGTTGGATTACGCAGTGGCGCCCCAACCATGTACTTTGATATTGCCGAATATTTGTCAACAACATCTTCAGCTTTCGGTGATTTGAAAAAGCGTCTGATGAGTGACTATAAAGAAGGCAAGGCATTTAGTTACTTTGATTCGAAATTTTTGAAGGAAGTTAAATACCACCCAATAAGCAAGGAATCTGCATACTGCATGTTGTCTTCATATTGTACCCCGTCCCAGAAAATAAACTCGACATTCCATACAGCTTGGGTGTGCTTGGATAAAAAGACAGGGTACATCTACAGAGCTTACTGCACATGTTTTGCCGGGTAAGTAATCGTACAGAGTCATGTTGACTGAGTGCATGCATAAATACTACAGTATAATTCACTGGTTTATAGTAAAAACAAACAAGAAACATGCTAATTTCTGTGATCAGCAGATGATGAGAAATATGCTGTAGTGTAAATAAATTTATGTTGTATGAATATTGCCAAATGAACAAGTCAAGTACAATATGTTAAAGATAACTAATGTCTTGATCACTTAGACTAAGGCCTACAAATTATACAAGGTACCCAGGTATCTTGAAATTTATATGTATGCTTGCACAAGTTTTGGGCTTTAGATTGCTTTTATTGCAGTTTTATATCTGATATGTTAATTGTTATATCCTGATATGTTTTGATGTGTTTTTTGTTTTGTGTATATCAAATTTCTGTTGATAACAGTGTTCCATGCACATATACAAATCATATCATCAGAAGCCATAATCATGTTGACTTTCTTTTCAGTTTAGGGTCTACATGTAACCATATACCTGCCATCCTGTTTAAAGTGGATTTTGCATGGCAGCATGGCATGACACAGAAATCATGTACATATGTACCTTGCAAGTGGAATGTGCCATCTTTGCTTAACAACATCCAGCATAAACCCATTTCAGAATTAGAGTGGCGCAAACCACATTACAGTAAGAAAGGTATGTCTAATTGAACATGTTGAAAGTTCTTGAATGTAATTTGTAACAGTTTTATGATAATTCCCATTCACCATGTTGCATGTAGTCCTTACATACATTCTAATTATAGAGTCTTACAATTACCAGTGGTGTGTATGAATCTTTATGTAATAAAAACATATTAACAAGAAGGTGTTCAGATAAATGTAGAAAGATACAAGAATGAATATTGCACAAAAACATTCTCAAAATGAATAGATACTTGTGAAGTGTCTTTCTCTAGCTTTTAAACATAAATTATTGTATGTAGTGTAATAAGATTATCTGAATAGATAGATGTATTATTTATTATGTAGCTAAGTACTTCGTTACTAGCTTGAAAATACGGATGCATATTTAATTGCTGTTATAAAATTTAGGAATTCATTTCAAAATTAAGGATTATCTCCCTCATGTATAGCTCTTATCCTTGGACGAATTTGGCTCCACTTGTTTGGCACGCTGTTTTTGGCTATATTTAGATCTAAAACTTCATAGTTATTTCGGATTTCAAACATTTCGGTTGAGCATCACTGAAGAGAAATTATTTGTCGAAATGCGCATCTGGTGCATCAAAATTGGTACCGTATAAGTTTTACATTTATAAAAAAAAGTTGGACATATGTGTATAAATGCTAATATTGATGGGATTCATCTCTACATTCTTTGTCCTTATTTTAGCTTCCTTTTATTTTGGATTAACTGTATAAAAACATGTATTCACAATGTACTAAAGCAATGCTTGGTGACAATGAATGTCATAATTTGTTCATAATATTCATAGGCTCATAGCGTGCATTCACATACATTAGCATTATAAAACTGAGGTTTAGTAGACTCATTATATCTAAAAAGAAAAAAGAAGATAATGTCACTTCTCATTTTTGTAGGTGAAAAGAAGACCATAAATCCAATGGTTAGAACATTATTCAACCCATCACGATCTAAGGAATCACCAAACTTAGAGAGTTTGTTGCATGCACTATACAACAGTTGTCCTTCCTCTTGTGCTTTCCAGTATGCTCTTCCACTATCTACACCAGCTTTCTCTCCAGAGGATGATGTCAATGTGTGTACAATTGTTGAATGTGAAACAGGGCCTTTGATACTTCCATCTATTCTTTCACAAGGTATAAATTAAATATATATATATATATATATATATAATTGCAGATAATTTGATGTTCCAATAGAAAACTGTGATTTCTGATTGACTTGTTAAGACTTTCTGCGATAGTGCTTATAGACTTAACATCAGTTTACTTAATCCTATGCAAAATATTTGATTTAAATAAATAAACAGGAATATATAAACTGATTTTTTTTCAAAGCAAAAGATTGTGGTAGTGTAGATGAGCTTCTAGACAAATTGTCAACATTTACTCAGGACGAAGCTGATGCATTGGAAAAGACTACTAGAGGACAATGGCAATCATCCCTGTGGAAAGAGCAGCGCCAAGGAAGAATAACAGCTTCCTTGGTATATAGAGTGTTGACAAGAATGCACTCTGTTGAAAAAAATACAGACACTGATACCACTAACCTCATTAAAAGTGTCTTAGGTGTGCACCAAGAAATGGACTTCCTTTATATCCTTTTAGAAATTACATACACTTGCTCCTACCAGGACAATTATTTCTATTAGAACATCTCTGATCAAGCAGTTGTTATCTATATCTCATGGGAACTGAGCAAAAGATCTGGTCCCTAACTGTCTTAATTGCAATTGATAGTCTATCAAATTAAAATACATAGTTACTGGATGGTCAGTCTTTTATTTTCAAAATTAATTTGGTATGAAGTTATCAAGATTAATTTGATATTGTTTATTATGGTTTTTTTTGTTTGTTTTTTTTATATCTCAACAAATTGCAGAGTGTTATATCTCACAAAGATGACAGGAAGTTGCAATTAATTTTTTCAATCTAATATAAAAACAAAATAATTATTAGTATTTCTGATGTATTAGGCTGCAGTTTACTTCATCATTCATTTAAAGATACAATGAGCAATACAATTTTCACTCTCAATGTTTAAACAAATTGTGAACACCTCTTAGATCCATAAAATACTTTTAGTGACTTGGTACCTTTTCTTAAAACCCCAGGGGGGTATTTGTCAATTCTGGACAGTTCTAGTTTACACATAATTTAATATTCTAGTGGTAACACATAATTAAATGCCCGGGGTAGGGCGGACCACTATAGAAGATCAATCTTTTACATTGAAATATATAGGGAAATTTTTTAAAACATCTTTTTATGCTATAATTAGTCAAAAATATGGAAGTATCCTCAGGTAGTGTAGATTCAAGTTTGTTCAAATCATGCCCCCCTCCGCCTAGGGGGGGGGGGGTAGGTAGGTTGGGAACACTTACATGTATACATGTAAACTTTTCAATTCTGAACTTATTTCTGCTTTTCTGTAGCCAAAGTGCTCAGGTGAGTGATGTGGCCCATGGGCCTCTAGTTTAATAAAATGCAAACTGCCCAAATCCAGGTTATACAGTAGAGTGTGTAATACAATACTTGTGTATTTCAGGTATTACCAAACCCAATGAAGATCTGCCTGCCTTAAAATATGGAAAGGTTATGGAGTCACAGGCGAAACTTGAATACATAGAAGTAATGAAAACAATTAACAAAGCAAATGTCATAGTAAATAAATGCGGTTTGTTTGTCCTTTTGGATATGGTGTATTTAGGAGCTACTCCTGATGGTGTCGTATTCGATTCTACCTCATCTTCTGAGGGATTGTTGGAGATAAAGTGTCCCTTTAGCATAGCAAATGACATGACTTCGTATCAAAACCTTGCATACTTACAAAAATGTGAACAGGGAAGCCAACTCAAGAGTAACCATCCATATTTCTACCAAATTCAAACCCAGCTTGGAGTCCCAGGGAAAGAGTGGTGTGACTTCTTCGTTTATACGAAGGCAGACTATTTCTTGGAGTTTGTGTACCTGAACCAAGAGGCCTGGAATGACATTAAAGCTCGTGTGAAATTGTTTTTACAAAACATTTGGCACAAAAACTAATTAGTTAGTTTCGAGTAAATTTGAGTTATGGAAACAAACACAGTATTTCCTTTCATATTTTATTGATATGTACCAAATACTAAGTTTTACTAGATATTTTTAATCAATGTTGGGTATGAAATGTTGAGATGTACATGTATAAACGTAAATTCAGTGCAAGAGTTTTTCCTTCAGTTGTTTGTTTAGATGTGCACGGATAAACATGATAAATGAAATTAATTCATGTGTATCTTTATACAACAATGATTAAGCTAGTTTTAAAAGATAAATAAAAAGAATTTTGAATTTGAATTTGATTTTTGATCAATGCAGTGGGTTACAATGCTAATCTGAGTTACCTTGGCCATGCTGTTAATAATAAGATTAAAAAAAAATTCACTGTGTATACATGCATAATGCAAAATTGATTTCAGCCACACCCTCACCCACAGTCAATAATTTGAAAAAAAATCTTGAATTTACACAACTTGGAATTTTTATTTATTTATTTATTTATTTTTTTTTTTTTTTTTTTTTTTTTTACATATTTATATGATTTTGATTGACCCTGCTACTCTTGAAATAATTGTTCAGCTCAACTTTGAGCTTTTCTGATGACATTTTGTTTGGCATATGTCTGTCTGCCTGTTTATAAACTTTTCACATTTCGACTTCTCAAGAACCACTGGCCCAATTTCAACCAAACTTGTCACAAAGCATCCTTGGGTGAAGGGAATATTTAAGTTTGTTCAAATGAAGGGCCACACCCTCTTTCAAGGGGAGATAATTAAGGATTGTAAAAATTTAAAGACATAGACCAAATGGACCAGAAAAGATGAAACTTATATGAAAGCTTCACTACATAGTGTATAATGGGTGATCATATATTCCCAGATAAAACTTTGATCCCCTACCGTGGCCCATCATATCCCTGGGGACCATGCCTTTACAAAATTTACATAAGCATCCATATTTTAAGTTTTGTGTTATTTGGCCAAGTTATTCTTGATAAGATTTTTAAAGACGACACAATTTTCAATATTTCTTAATTATCTCCCCATAAGTAGGGTGAACCTTCTGAATCCCTTTCATCCCTGCAGTTTGGTTTTATGAGAGCACTAATAAATGATTGTGTCATAGTTCCTCCGTGTGATCCAACATATAACAATTTAGTGCAATATATCTACACGTGCAGCATACTTAAACATTGTATATGAAGTTAATGTATTAAATATGCATTCATTTCCATTGCATTTGCATGTACATAGACTGACATTGGTATTTTACACGTATAGAAACATACATGAATATATTAAGTTCCATCTCGATACTTTTACATACATTTAAATCTCAATTTGTAACCAAAGGTTTGAGCAAGTTACAAAGACTAGCACACATAGAAACAATGTCATCTACCAGAGGAACAAGAGTAATTGGCAGTGTGTTTTTCAAAGTGGCAAACCACTTTATTCTGTTGATGGCTTGTTCAACATGGATACGTACATTAGCGATGCTTTTTTGTTTTTTCCACATTTTCTCTAGTCATTTGCTGAATGCCAGATCCTGGAGGTGGTATTACCAAATTTGCATACCGGAGCAAAAGTTCTTCTCGAATGGGTAAACCCCTGTCTGCCAAGATGATATCGCCAGGATCTATAAGATCAAGGAAAGATGACTCTCGGACAATCTGTCTGTCTGACATTCTTCCTCCATAACATTTGCTTAGGAAAGAAATAGCTCCATTTGGAGCTATTCCAATTAGTACTTTTACCGTGCTGTGCTGTTTATAGTCAGACCATGTAATAGCTTGTAATTCCAAATGTCTCGGCTTTTCAATAAAAACCTCAGTGCAGTCTATAGTGCATCTAAGTTTGGCATACTGTTTTATTAATGATGGAGGTAGTAATTTTCTGACAATTTCTTTGTCTGGCCAGAAAATCAGCGGCCTTAACTCTTTGGACAGAAATTTGATCCATGTCTTAAAAATCTTTGAACAGGTTCCTTGAGACACTCTAAATAAGTCTGCTAAAAATTGAAAGTTAATATCTAGTCTGAGTTTCATTAATGTTAAAACAAGCTCATCAAGTGTACCAAGTGGTGTTTGGTTTTAGGCATCTGAACAAGTTCATGAGTGTGGATTTGTTAGGAAGGCCAGTATTGCTTCTCACTTTTTTATCAGTTTTTTGTGAACCTGTTATGCACATGCTGTTTCTGTCCATGGAATTCACCCTCATTTTTTACCTTTTGTAATGTTTCTAACTGATAATTAAGATTCTGTATTATTTTTGATTTCTCTAAACACCCTAAACACTCACAGTTTACATTACAAACACATTTTGCACAATAATCGTGTTCAGATTGTGAAGGAACTCTAGGCACATCTGAATTATCTACTGTTAGATGGACTTCATTTTCATCAGTTTCAATCTTGATTCCTGAAGATTTCTTAGATTTTTGTATTAATGCCTGTCTTTCCATTGGGGGAGGTCTGAGTTTTACAGGCATTGTCGGTTCATACACAAGATGTAATGTTGGGACAGGATTGCTTCTTTCAAAATGTTTTGAACATACATGTATCCTACTATCATCACCAGGCATCCAATTTCTTCCAGGTTTCAACTGTCTATTAACTAACTTAATCCACTTTCCCTTTAACTCGGGGTCTTTCCTTTCTGTAGGAAAGGGAATCAGTTCAAATGGGGGAGGGCACGCACAAGATCCTGTACCACTGTTGCATTTATGCACCATCTATCATCCCTGAAAGTTTCAAGACTCAATCTTTAACCATTTATGAAAAAACGTCTGGACAAAATGTCATTTTAAAAACGGTAAATCAGACGTAACTTACGACCGGAAGTGATTTTCAAAGATCCAAAAACATATATAAACTTCAGATGGTAACACATCAACCCTGAAAATTTGAAGCAAATCGATCGAACCATCTCTGAGAAATGTTCTGTACAAAATCGGTAAGAAAAAAAAAGAATTAAAATAATACAAGTACTTCGTTACTAGCTTGAAAATACGGATGTATATTTAATTGCTGTTATAAAATTTAGGAATTCATTTCAAAATTAAGGATTATCTCCCTCATGCATAGCTCTTATCCTTGGACGAATTTGGCTCCACTTGTTTGGCACGCTGTTTTTGGCTATATTTAGATCTAAAACTTCATAGTTATTTCGGATTTCAAACATTTCGGTTGAGCATCACTGAAGAGACATTATTTGTCGAAATGCGCATCTGGTGCTCCAAAATTGGTACCGTATAAGTTTTACATGTAAAAAGAAAAGTGAAAAATCAACAATAGAATAATAGAAGGTTCTTCCACTGAAAACGGAAGACCCTAATAATAATAGAGGAAAAGAAACATAAGAATCACTATAAAGTCACCCGTTGAGACGGAAGACCTTAATAATAATAAGAAGAAGAAGAAACAGAGTAAAAACAATATGTTCCAAAACTTTGTTTGGGGAACATAATAATAAGAAACAGAGTAAAAACAATATGTTCCCAAACTTTGTTTGGGAAACATAAACATAGATTTTAATGGTGTACAAATTGAATTTGTGAAGCAGGCTAAACTATTAGGTGTTTATATAGATAATAATTTATCATGGGATGCACATGTGGAGTTTATCTCAAAGAAAATTGTAAGAAAACTTAAGAGAGTGAGTTATTTTATGCCACCAACTGCACTTATAAAGGTTTTTAATAGTATTGTTTTCCCACATTTTACTTACTGCTGTACTGTCTGGAGTAACGTTCAAAATCAACTATATTTAGAAAAAAATTTAAGCTGCAAAAGAGGGCAACAAAACTACTTTGAAATATTCGAGATATCAGGACCTCTACTGACTTTTTATTTTCTTGTTTGAACTGGATGCCGATTAAAGATTATTTTATGTTTAGAAGGTTGTCTTTCTGTTCAAAGTTTTAAACAATCAAATGCCAAATTACCTAAACGTGTTTAAATATCCAAGAGATGTGAGTTGCCACCAAACCAGGTCGAATGATTATATGTTTAATTTATTATATTTACCAAGAGCTAAAACTGAAAATTTTAAACGTTCATACAGCTACTCTTCTGCATTCCTTTGGAACAAACTGTCTCAAAATGATCGAAACTCAGGTTCGGTTGACATTTTTAAAGTTGTGTAATTGATGGAATATTTTCATAGATAGAAGTAGCACTTAAACATCGTGCTTTCCTCTTTTTGTTTGTTCAGGTGTGCCAAATGTAGTCGTTAAATGGCACTGTCTGCGCGTGTATCTTATGCTATTTTTTCTTCTTTCCTTTTTTGTCCTGACTTCATATTTAGATAATAATTTTATCACTAATCAGGTGTGTCTTATGCTATGTTTCCCCCTTTTCCTTTTATATCGTATTAATATTTAGATACTAATTTTAGATGTTAATTTTATGTTTGTGTATATGTTTTAATGCAGGACCACAATGGAAATAGCTATATGCTAATTTGTGTTATCCTAGATAAATAAAGGCTATCATTATTATTACTTCGATCGAGACTGATAAATAAAGGCTATCATTATTATTACTTCGATCGAGACTGTTCAAACCCCTGTATCATCAACTTTTTTGTCAGTAGCTTGCCTCGATTTAAAAACTGACCATACGCAGAACAAGCTCTTGTGCATCGAATCAATTGAGAGATTTAAATACCATATGCAGGTGATAATGGAATATTGCTACATAAATATGGGAAGTTGACGATGGAGAAGCTGAAATCATCCCGTTTGTCATACAGTTGAGTTGTCAGTTTGCCATTAATGTCTACCTTCAATAAAATATCTAAGTATGAAGCAGAAGTGGACGACTATGTGGGTTTTTTTTTTATTTCGAGCTCACAGGGATAGATCGAATTGACATATCAATGAAAGTTATTATTGTTATTAAATGCCGTCGATATACGTAAATGTCGCATTGAAGGCCACAGCAAGACATTTTTTCTTCTCGCATAGAATTTTTTAAAATAAATTCTACTTCATAAGAATATAGAAACAGGTCAGCTAACAAAGGAGCACATTTCGTGCCCATGGGAATTCCAACAGACTGTGGGAAGACCTGATCACCAAAGACCACGAAGATATTGTCAATGAGGAACTCTAGTATATTTTTTATTTCAACGTCAGAGTACTTGTTCGTGGAATCAGAGTGGTGTTTAACAAAGTAAATTTTGGATGACTGATCACTAGATATGAATATTTCCGTTTTCCAATTTTGTTGAGGAAGCAATTGTCTATAATGTCAAAAAGTCTAGTCTTTAATTAATCGTAAAGTGTTGAGAAGTCATAGGTTTTGATGCTATTGATTTGTGAAAAGTTTTACGATTTCAAGTTTACTAAAGGTTCTTTAGAATATTTTAGAATTCACATTTGATTAACACCACTTCTGGCATATGTAGTCGCACAGTAAGTTTGAAGTTTCTTCTTCACAGCTGTTAATATTTTCGTGAGGAGCAAAGATAGGGGCTTGGCAGAGCACTCACCGGATCCAGCAATGTATCTTTGTAACTCATATTCATTCGACACATTAATTGGGCATTGTTCAAAACCGAAGCACGGCTCCGAAGAACCTTACCCTCCGAAAGGGCAGTTGGAGTATAAGTACGATACCAAAAGTGGAGTTCATGCCAAGTTCGTTTAAAATACAGTTGTAACAAGAGGTACTGTGAGCAATGCTCACTAAGAATACCCCCCGCTTACCCCAATCTCCCAAAGGGTGTTGGTAATAGGTATAAACTAGCTGCAATAATGTAGCCCTATCCAATTTTTTTTTTATTCTGACGTTTTCGGGATAGGGCTACAATTCCATAGGATCTCCGTAATGGTGCAAAATAATTTTATGAATAACCGACAATAAACTCTGTGTATTAGTCCCAAATGTTGTTTACACCAAAAAGAGTACCAACTTTGTGCTCGGGCTTGTCTAATAAAGGTGTTTTTCATTAAATATAATGTACAGCATGCAAAATTCTTCGTCTGCTCCGCCATGCTTGTTATCGCGAGATCTCGTAGGTGGATCTAATGAAAAGCCTAAACATTGACAATCAGCGCGAAAATGTAGTTACTCGAGCCACTTCGACAAAGAAAGGAAAATCATATTGTTGCAGAAAGAATTTACACTCTGCTGTTCGGTTTTTAACTTGATATTAAATTCAAACCTTTTCAATACCGACGAAATAGCTTTCACCTCCATACTTGTCCATTGATGTAAATACTACCTTATATGGCATATGCAAATGACTTGACAACCGGAAGTTGAAACTTCAGTACATCAAACATGGCGCACAAATATGAATCGAGAAATTGGAATTTATCGAAATTGTTGAAAACGGTAGAATAGAGCCTCACAAATCTAAAGTTGCAGGTTGTAAATTTATATATTGACTAAGAAACATAGAATCTCATTTTATTTACGTCAAGAAAGTCAGGAAATGTTTAGAATGAGCGCAAATGTTGCGGGAGTGAATCACTCCCGCATTTGCACCATTACGGAGATC
The DNA here is from genome assembly GCF_947568905.1 of Ostrea edulis. Classification (NCBI taxonomy): domain Eukaryota; kingdom Metazoa; phylum Mollusca; class Bivalvia; order Ostreida; family Ostreidae; genus Ostrea; species Ostrea edulis. The sequence goes on along the minus strand of NC_079168.1, from coordinate 57,119,358 downwards.
CTAAGGAGTTGTAGCCCTCTCCCTACAAAAAAAAAAAAAAAAAAAAAAAAAAAATCAGAGAGGGCTACATTATTGCAGCTAGGTATAAACTACCTCTTTTCTGAGTGTAAAAAACAAATGGCATGACAAACCGAACTATATTGCTACTTCGATGTCCAGTGCGCGTGACCTTTGACCTTTTGACCCTAAAATCGATAGGGAACATCTTCATCCCATGGGTAGTCCATATGTATGATATGGTGACTGTAGGTGGAGAGGATAACCCTTTAGAGCCCGTAAACCATATTGCTACTTCGATGTCCAGTGCGCTTGACCTTTTGACCCCAAAATCGATAGGGAACATCTTCATCCCATGGGTAGTCCATATGTATGATATGGTGACGGTAGGTGGAAAGGATAACGCTTTAGAGCCTGGAAACAATATTGCTACTTCGATGTCCAGTGCGCTTGACCTTTGGACCCCAAAATCGATAGGGAACATCTTCATCCCATGGGTAGTCCATATGTATGATATGGTGACGGTAGGTGGAAAGGATAATGCTTTAGAGCCCGGAAACCATTGCGTCTACAGACGGACGGACGGACGGACAGACAGATGGACAACCCGATTCCAGTATACCCCCCACAACTTGTTGCAGGGGGTATAATAATGAGCCTTACAAACAAAGACAATGTTGTTACAAGCTTTGTCAGCTGATACCAAAACATATTCCTCATGCAACCTATTTAATTCTTTTATCACTACTGGTTTATTTAACACAGAAGGATAGATGGTACGTACTTTTGTTTTAATATGTCTAATGCGAGATTTTAATATTCCTCTTTTGCTTTTAACCCATTCTGACAATGTGTCAAGTTCTTCTTTTTCATATTTAGCCCATCGTCTGGCATAATCTTCGACAGAATTCATAATAGAGATGAAGTTCTGTCTCATATAATTAATCCAATTTGCAGATGTAGTTTTTTTTGTAAGCAAAACCATATTTCAAGCCAAACCAAAAACTCTTGAAAATGACTTTCAAGATCCTAAATATCACATCCATTATAAACTAATAGATTGATGGTGGCTCACTACACCCTGGAATAGTTTCTCAAATCAGTACAAATTGATTTAATCATAAAATATATGATGATATATAATAAGTATATATACCAAAAAAGGCAGAAAATATACAAAATTGGATAAAACATGGTTTTCATTCTTTTTTTATTTCAACACAAGACCCTGGTGAATTTGAACTCGTGATCTGCGATTCACCAGCCGAATGCTTTAACCACTGGGCTACGATGATAGGCAAACGAATCGATCGATACAAATTATTTCACAAAATATTTGAATCGCCATCTTGTGAAGTAGTGTCATAAAGAGCATAAGCTTTAGTGTAGTGAGTTACCTTAATGATTACAATTCTTTTTTTCTTTTTACTTTGAACTGCAACTATTGGCCAAAAAAAAAAAAAAAAAAAAAAAAAAAGAAAGAAAGAAAGAGAAAAAAATACTCGTGTATCAATGTAGAACAAGAATTTCACACCAAAAAAAAGAACATTCCATTTTTCTGAACATTCAAAGTTGTTTTTATAAAAAAGATACCAGCAGATTTTTATTAATGAATAAACATTTATAGCCTAAATGGAAAAATTAAAACATTTTCCCTTTACTACTGTTTGGGTTGTAGTGTGTTGTTTCACCATTTCAAATTACAGTTCAAGTTCAAATTCTGTACCGTTTGATCGACAGGTGTGAAAGAAATATTACATTTTTATATTCATTGGGATTGGGATCGTGTACCGATGGAAATGCTCAAATCTACTGATTACGTGATCAACTTCATGTCATATCCCAGTAACACTCCAAAATGATATCTTATTTCTTCAAAAGTGTTAAGATGTTTTAACAGCTGTCCGTACACGTCCGGATAACTTCGGATAAATGTTTACATAGAGAATACTTGGGATGCGCACCCCTCTACGGTAAAACCATAAACATATTATCTATAAATTCATACTTAACGCTTATGATGCGAAACATGTTGAACACAGATGCCAAGTGACTTAATAGCACTACAATACGTCATAGGTTGACGCCACTACGATTGCGAATATAAATTAAATCAGTCTATCGCAAATGCATGCGATTGGAATTTTTTGGTGATTCTCTTTCATGTGCTAAGGTAGAATTAAATATATATCGATGTTATTGTTGCATAAATCTTGTGCATGGTCTTTTTTCGATCATCATTTTAAAAAAATGATACAGATAATTTTCTCTGTAATTTCTCAATTATTATCATTCAAATATTTAAACCATTGTTTATATGATAATCTGACACCATTTGCGCAGCAACAGCAATATTGTCTAGACACTTTTGCTTATTCTTATACTGATATTGGCTCCATTTCTTTAGTGTATACTTTTGTTCCAAGGTAGTTTTTGGCATTGGCTGTTTTCCTCCGTAGTAAGCAATATAGAACGTCATAATGTGACGTCATAGTCAAACCTGTGGAGTGCTTGACACATGCAATCAAAACTTTGCATGAACATGCTCAGAATATGTACCGGCAAAGTTTTAATATACCCCATTTGCATAGAAACGCCTATACGTAGCCTTAACTCACTTACTAAATCACTGATGATAATGAAATGAGAAAAAAATGTGTAGATAAAGATCTACACATATTCAAAGTCCTAGATTTGCAGTCCTGTCAGAAGCCCCCGATCACATTAAATTGACATCGTAATGATCATTCCAGTTAATTGCAGAAACTGAAAATACTACCATTGACACTCGTTCAACAAATTCACATATTACAAGATATACCATATTCTGAAACTTACCACAGAAATTGGTCCATCCAACTTACATTCACGTAAGAAGAAGGGAAAATATTCTACTTTGATTTACAGTTGAGTGAAAACTCAAGAGTCGGGATTTTCAAAATAAACATGTCCAGACAACATACTTAAAAGATTGTTTACATAATAGTAATAATGTTGACAGTATTTACAACACATTTCAAATTTCCTTTTCTGTGCAACCTGGTCCCAGTTCTGAACATAAGTCTGGATTTCAGTACTTTGATTATTTAATTTATTTAGTTTTCATGTCTATTTAACTATTCTGCCGCTCTGAAGAAGGAACAGACCATCGCAAAACAATTACATATTTTTCTTCTCGTTGGTCATTTTAGTGCTTTATATATCCTAACTTATCTGATCTAAATTCAGATCCGACATTTGGAGTGTTTAGTGTTGTTGGCTTTTAGTGCTCTCTCTCTCTCTCTCTCTCTTTCTCTCTCTTTCTCTACTTTCTTTTGCAGAGTACATTACCAAGACTCCCTTGTCAAGGACTATGCATTTGAACGCAAGAACATTCTGTTTTGTCTTTTCGGCATTTTTGCAACAGTCGCTAGCATTCCACTGCTCTTCTGAGCCAAAGTGTCGATGTTTCTACGATAAAAGGATGGTGGTTGCTGAATGTAATGGACTTAGGCTATCGCACGCTCCAAGATTCAATGAAAGTGTTCAAAGTATCGATCTAAGCACTAACCATCTCTCGGAAATACCTGCAGCTATGCCTTCAAACATCGTTTCCCTCAACATTGCCGAGAACAAAATCATCGACCCTAAAAAAGAAGTTATTTCAAGATACAAACATTTGCAATGGTTGGATATCGGAATGAATTGTTTATGACAAAGGCGTAAAACATGGCCTTCTCGGTTTTTTTGAAAACCTGAAGCAACTGGAAACATTACTCATGAAAGATGATTGTGGTGCAATCAATGTTACGGATATGAAATATTCACACGAGTGCTTTTATGGATTATTGTCTTTAAGATACATTGAATTAAATGGGCTACATGCTGGTAACTTTGTAGATGCATTTGATAAAAATAATTCTATTCAAATTCTTGTCTTGTCGGGATACGAGTATTGTTATCTTCAGGACATCAGAACATACACCTTCAACGTTTTCATAAAGGTGACAAATTTGTCATTACATCAGTGTTTTCTTTGAATATCGAGAAGGGGGCTTCTACACACATGAACAATCTCGTTCGCCTGGACATATCAAGCAACAAACACCTTCATTTATCCGTGTTACCAAATATCACTTACGATGTTCGAGATTCGAAACTACAGACTCTCATCGCAGATAGCCTTCAATGTTTTAGTGGACTATCACTTATCTTAACGGTAAAACATTTTACTTGAGAAATCTTTCACACGTACAATTCCGTGATTTAGCAGTAGAGAGTATGAATTATCAACTTTTATATGTACATTTTCAGATATTATATTTTGAACATCGAAAGGTTGTAGTAATTTTCCTATGGCACCTTTTACAATATTATATTCAAAAATCCAGTTTTTCTTGCAGATCAATTCATCTGCAAACCATTCCATCGGCTTAATACCATTCTCATCCACTAGGTCATTCATGTATTTCAGACCACTCTCTAGCCATGATTTTAGAAATATAGGTGTATTTTTAAATACCACAATATTATTACTCCATAATGGTTCCCTCAATATATTGTTCAAACAATCTAGTCTGTTCCTACCCTTGCATTCATTACAAAATGCGAACATTTCCTTGTAAAACAAAAGAAATCCATCCATTAACTCATACGGTTTGATATTAGTGATATTAGATTTACTTAAAATAGTCAAAATCATAATTGTTTTCCAAACATATCTTATTCACAAAATGGTATAATGGATTTTTTTATTCAATATTTTCTTAATCCATGATACTCTTAAAGATTTAATGCATTACCAACATGTTGGATAGGGTTTTAATAAAGTCAGATCTTAGATAGTTTTGTGAAACCCGGCCCCATTTTACATTTACTCAGGCTGAATCTTATCTTCTAGACTCAACCTGATCTTCGTGAGATCTAAGTTCTTCCGCCTCTACGACAACTAGAAATTTTCATTCTGTCAATTACCTGCTTTTTGAAGTCCTAGATAATGTTTCCAAAAGGTTTAACGAATAAAAGCAAATCACAACATCATATCATTCAATTTCATTCCCGCACTGCCAATACTCTGCATTGCCAAAATCAGGTAATATTGTTTATTCAAACTTTACTAAAACGATGGTAGGCCAGCAATATTTCAGGATAAACATACGCAAGCTTATTTGGGAAATGCTTCTAGTTATGCTAATAGATATCAAGGAAAAATCAGAATTATTCAGTATCATGAGGTGCATTTGTAACTCTGATCGTCTATACCGTTGATATTTAAACATGTCTAGGGGCTGTCGAATGACTTCTTAATTTTTAGGTCAGGTGGCCTATTACTATTGTCTGTGTCCTCCCTCCTGCGTTAACAATTCAATTAAATAAACCTTGAAAGGGTTTATCAAATCAGCACGAAATGATTTACTCATGAACGATATGATGTATTTTAAAAGTACACATGTCAAAAAGGCAATAATATGCAATTTCGGAGAGAAAATATCTATCTATCTATCCATCTATCTATCTGGGCGTTTATTGTTCCTGGCTTTTAGTGATCTATCTATCTATCTATTTATCTACTTTATTTTGCAGAGTACATTACCAAGATTCCCTTGTCAAGGACCATGTATTTGAACGCAGGATCATTCTGTTTTGTCTTTACGGCATTTTTGCAACAGTCGCTAGCATTCCACTGCTCTTCTGAGCCAAAGTGTCGATGTTTCTACGATAAAGGGATGGTGGTTGCTGAATGCAGTGGACTTAAGCTATTGCACGCTCCAAGATTCAATGAAAGTGTTCAAAGTATCGATCTAAGCACTAACCGTCTCTCAGAAATACCTGCAGATATGCCTCCAAACATCATTTCCCTCAACATTGCCGAGAACAAAATCATCGACCCTAAAAAAGAAGTTATTTCAAGATACAAACATTTGCAATGGTTGGATATCGGAATGAATTGTTTATGGCAAAGGCGTAAAACATGGCCTTCTCGGTTTTTTGAAAACCTGAAGCAACTGGAAACATTACTCATGAAAGATGATTGTGGCGCAATCAATGTTACGGATATGAAATATTCACACGAGTGCTTTTATGGATTATTGTCTTTAAGATACATTGAATTAAATGGGCTACGTGCTGGCAACTTTGGAGATGCATTTGATAAAAATAATTCTATTCAAATTCTTGTCTTGTCGGGATACGAGTATTGTTATCTTCAGGACATCAGAACATACACCTTCAACGTTTTCAAAAAATTGACAAAACTGTCATTGCATAAGTGTTTTCTTACAAATATCGAGAAGGGGGCTTTTGCACACATGAACAATCTCGTTCACCTGGACATATCAAGCAACAAAAACCTTCATTTATCCGTGTTACCAAATATCACTTACGATCTTCGAAATTCGAAACTACAGACTCTCATTGCAGATAGCCTTCAATGCTTTAGTGGACTATCACTTATTTTAACTGTCAAACACATAGAGAACCTCCAAAATACTTCTTTGAAAAAACTTTCGTTAGCAGGAAACAGAATTGCCATAATTGATAAAGATATTATGAAATATTTACCAAAATCATTGACAAATATAAACATCGGAGACAACATGCTGCTGTATGGGTACTACGTTTTTCAAGGTTCATTTCTTCCAAATTTAGAAAGGCTTGACGTTGAATATACCGGAAGTTATAGACCGGGATTTCAAATAGGCTGTAACACGTGTTCTAACGCCTGTTGTACCAAGACAGCAATTGTCAACGTTTCCAACGCTATCATAAATGACACACCGAAGCCATATTATATAATACGATTGCCCCCCAAATTAAAAATTCTAAATATTGCCAATCAGAGAATTGACCACCCTGGTTTAGAGTTTGGGGTTTTCCCACAAAACTCTTTAACACACCTGTATGCCCAAGGGAATTTCTTCTATTCTTTACAACATATAACCGGAATTCAGAATTTGGAATACATTGATTTATCGAATAACTTCTGTTCCAGTATAACCAATCAATCTTTACACAATATGAGCAGTTTATTATTTCTCAATTTGTCTACAAATATTCTAGGAAAAGAATTGAGAAGTCAAAATGTAAATGATATGCTTCATTTTCCTCCCCATCTGAGAGTACTTGATCTCTCGTATAACTGGATAACGACCTTAGCCCTTGACCTGTTCGCTGTCAATAGAGATCTTGAGTCCTTAAACTTGAGTAATAATGAGATAGAATCTGTGTCATTTGATTTGTCTTCTTCTTTAAAATTGCGTGAAATAGATCTCTCCTTTAATAAAATCGTTAAGTTGGATTCCTCATCGATGAAAAATTTAGATTCTCCAAGAAAGACCCGCTTGAGTATCAATCTGGCAAACAATCCTTTGGTATGCACTTGTCAAAGCCTAGGATTCCTGGAATGGATAAAAGAGTCATTAAATAAACACTTCCTAGATCTAGATAAATACACGTGTTCATTTAGGAACAACACAAAGACTACCTTGGGTGATTTGGATCAAGTGATATCTACATTAAAACGCGAATGTAAATCCTATACAACATTAGTTGTCGCTGTAACTGTTATTTTACTTGTAACAATAGTTTGTTTTTCACTTGCTATTATGTATAGATATAGATGGAAACTACGATATTTATATTATGCAGGGAAGCGAGCTTCCAAAGGATACTCAAAGATATTAGAGGAAGGAAGGGAATACCATTTTGACGCCTTCATTTCCTATGCCGAGAATGAAAGACAAATCTTTATTCCGAATCTATTGAGGCTGGAAAAGGAAAATACTTTCAAATTTTGTATTCACAGCCGCGACTTTATGCCTGGTGTGGACATAAGTGAAAACATAACCAATGCTATTCACTTTAGTAGACGAACTATCGTTTTCCTGAGTGAAGCCTTTCTTGGATCTGAATATTGCATGTACGAAATCCAGATGGCGCGAATGGAAAGTATATATCGTGGGGGAGAAAACGTTCTTTTCGTTGTTCTTTTGGATGATCATCTCAGAAACACTCCAAATTTTCTAGAGAATCTATTAAGTAAACAGTCATACCTTCTATACGATAAGCAAATCCCGGAAGAGTTCTGGAATGCGTTGACTCAAGTTTTGAAAAACAATTAAGATTTGTTTTAAACTTTCATCATTCAGAATTACTGAAATAGAAGAAATCTGAAAGGGCTCGTGTATATTGAGCTGAAGTATACATGATTATTTATGTTCCATTTATTATGGTTGTATATCAAATTATTTATCCAAGTGTTTAATATATTCTTATAGTATGTTAAATTGTACATAATTATATGTTTACTATGATTTGTTTCTATGTTCCTTTCGTAAATACTTTCACTCAATACCAATAACGTAATAACAATAACAATAATGTGTAACTTGTTACCGACTCCGGATATCCTACCAGACAAGCGGAGATCGAGAGAACAATGCGTAGGTTAAAATATTTGTATTCCTCGTGTTTTTTGTTGTTTTTTTTACAATCAAAAGATTATGAGTTTTATATATTAATCAAAATAAACATTTTTTAATGTCAAAGAAATTAAAAATATATTTAGATAAATGTTTTATTTTTCAAACCTTTCAAAGGAGTGCAATTTTCTTACTAGGTGCTTGTTGGTTTGACTTGTTTGATATGTAAAATTTGTCTGCTTTAACTAATAGTGCACTTCAGCATGCTTTTTCTTTGTTACACATATGCCACTTGTGCTGAAAGGGTTTCTTTTCATTTTAAAGGATCTCGAGGAATTAACTTTCAGGGTTTTACAGGAGATTTTCAAAAAAGAGAATAAAACAAGATGCGTTTGTGAAACACAAATGCCCCCGATAATGCCCAATTCCAAAGATGGCCAAGGTCACAAGGACAAATATCTTGGTACCAGTAGAAAGATCTTATCACAAGAAATGCTCATTTGCAAGATGAAAACTTTAATATTTAGCATTTAGAAGTTATGAACGATGTCAAGTTTTATAAAAAGTAGGTCAAATGCCAAGGTTAAAAGTTTAGTACCCACTCATGTGAAATATCAAAGCTCTAACACTTACTGTTCAAAAGTTATTAGCAAAATAAAGTTTCAGTCATAATGAAAAAATTACAGAATGACGGAGTGACAGACAGGACATAAACAATATCCCCCCCCCCCCACCGATCGTCGATCTCGGAGGCATAAAAACAACAAAAAACCAACAATGTGCAATATGTTTATTTTGCAGGAAGTTGTCTTAAAGTAATTTTCTTTTGGGGTAGGAATTCAATTGGTGTTCATTAGGGAAACTTTCCTAACATCATCCTGTTAACGTTATCACTTGTTTTTAACCTATGTACGGCGCTCAAGGTCGTAGTAATGAAGGTTCTTTATCGTGCTTATGCCTACCGTGACATAGAACCTCTGCGTGAAGGTCATATCCATAGACCCGTGAAGGTCATATTTATAGACCCGTGGCTTTTATTTTTAATATATTTAATATATTGTGATAGTATCATAAATTATATTCAATATATTGTGATAATATCATAAATTATATTCAATATATTTTGATAATATCATATTAAATTATATTCAATATATTGTGATAATATCATGAATTATATTCAATATATGTGGTGGTATATTAACTTATAGGTATAATCATATGTTGAATGCATGACTTATATACATTGTGATGATCAAGATATATTAACTATATAATCATATGCTTGATATATTGTAATGGTGTACTATTATATAAATACAATTAGAACTGTAAAATAAATTGTAGGTATATTTTAAATGATAACATCGCATGCATTTACCAATACATTTGGTTGGAAGAAACGATTTATATCAGAATATTCTTTGTCTTATTCACGACTTTTGGAGTCAGGCGATGAAATCTGTTCAACGCTAAATTTAGAAACGTTGAGTTTAGAGAAAAGGTAAAGATAACGAACAGTGATGAATCTCATAAATCCCATAAAGAATACAAAATTCAGAGTAGTGCAAATACGGACCCCTGAACATACCAGAGGTGAGATTAGGAGGAATAATTATCCCCTGTCTGTCGACAGGTCACACCCTCCGTGAGCCCTATATATAGCTGCAGAACTGTAGCTCTCTGAAAAAAGATTTTGACATAACAGAGAGCTACAGAGCCACCCCTAATAAATACTTTCGATTTACGGCGCACAAAAAGCTGTGCACGGTTGAGGCCTTATATCGTTGTATTCTTCAGTTGCTGTCTCATAAATTTAATATCAAAAAAGTCTTTATTTTCCTACTATACTTGTTTCTAAACATACCTTCAAATATTCATTAAAGCCCCATACGACCTGAAAACTCCCAGCTTCAAATGATTTCGTTTGTTGACGTAGCCATGTTATGTAGCCGGTCAATTCGAATCCTGGTTAATTTCCATACTTGCACAATAACGTCTAGATGTGAACTAATATCCCCACAAATATTTTAAATAATATATCACCCCAGTACCTTTAAATAATAATTATTCAAATAGCTAAACTCACCGCAATGCGGCTTTCATTAGTCTGGTCCGGTCTCCATCCCTGCCACACGAGTGTTAAGGACTTTAGTAGCATTTTCATGAATCGAGAGGTTATTTTACCTTTAGAAAAACTTATTTTTTTAATTTCTATAAATTATTCATATTGATAATAAATGAAAAACGAATACATAACATATAACGAATTTTATGAATAGATACCAACAGCAACAGGGTACGAATTGACCGGCTACGTAACATGGCTACGTCAACAAACGAAATCATTTGAAGCTGGGAGTTTTCAGGTCGTATGGGGCTTTAATGACTATTTGAAGGTATGTTTAGAAACAAGTATAGTAGGAAAATATGTTAAGAATTTTTTGATATTAAATTTATGAGACAGCAACTGAAGAATACAACGATATAAGGCCTCAACCATGCGCAGCTTTTTGTGCGCCGTAAATCGAAGGTTTTTATTAGGGGTGGCTCTGTAGCTCTCTGTTATGTCAAAATATTTTTTTCAGAGAGCTACAGTTCTGCAGCTACCCTATATATCGATCGGGTAACCGGAGTAAGCGTATTCAAAATCATTGTGTGCAAAAGAAGTGGAACCTCAATTGATATGAAACATGTCATCTTACCCAATTACAGGTTAAATTAGATTGTTATAACGACCATAGAATTTGACGAAATGCTGATTTTAAACGAAACTTTTGAAACCCCCGTAACGTCAACTTATTTGTCAGTGGCCTGCAATGATTTAAAAACTGGCAATAGACAGAACAAGCTCTTGTGTATCGAATCAGTTGAGATATATAAACATCATATGCAGGTGACAATGCAATATTGCTACATAAATATGGGAAGATGACGCTGGAAATGCTAGCTGAAGTCATTCCATTTGTTATAAAGTTGAGTTGTTAGTTTGCCGTTGACATATATATTCAATAGAAATTTAAGTACAAAGAAGACGTGGAAGACTGTGATGTCTTTTATTTCAATTTCACTGGGATATATTAAGCCGACCTATGAATGAAATGATTAATTTTAATGAATAAAACGTCGTCGATGTATCTAAACGCCAAGTTGAAGACTACAACATGAGATTTTCTATTCTCAAAAAGAGGTTTTTGAATAAATTCTGCGTCGTACGAATATTTAAAACAGGTCAGCTAATAAAGGTGCACAATTCGTGTTCATGGGAATTCCAAGAGTGGTATTTAACAAGGTAATGTTTGAATGACTGATCACAAGATATGAATATATATCCCCCTCCCTTGAAAGAAGAGGGGTATATTGCTTTGCACCTGTCGGTCGGTAGACCACATGTTGTCCGCTCAATATCTTGAGAACCATTCACTTGATTGTGATAATTTTTCAGTTGTGGATTGATAATGAGTAGAAGAGGACCTATATAGATTTACAAATCAAAACGTCAAAGGCCAGTCCTTTCTGGACATAGGAAGATACTCAGGTCAATGTTTTAAGAACCCTTTCCATGACATACATCACTGGTACAGTGTAAAAAGTAGATGACCCCTACTGATTTTGAAGTCACATGATCAAAGGGCATTGGTAAAACTGGACATAGGAAAATGCTGTTTGCTCAATATATTGAGAAACCTGTGCTTGACAGACATCAAACTACATCTTAAGAAGTAAATGACCCGTATTAACCTTGATGTCAGATAGTCAAAGGTGGTCATTGGTGAAGCTGAACCTCAATATTGCGATGACCCTTTGCTTGTCAGACATCAAACTTGGTACACTGGTACATCCTAAGAAGTAGATTACATGCACCCTTATTGGTTTTGAAGTAACGCAGTCAAAGGTAAAGGACAAGGGTCAAGCTTGAAATAGGACTATATATGTTCAATATTTTGAGAATCCTTTCCTTCATAGATATCAAACTTCGTACACTGGTACATTCTAAGGAGTAGATGACCCTATTGATTTTGAGGTCACATGGTCAAAGGTCAATCTACTCTGGACATAGGAAGATATTGTCCGCTCAATATCTTGAATTGTTTTTGGCACTACTATCAATTAGATGATGCATTGTATAAACCTTTTTTCAATTTTACAACAAGGGGGGATATATGTTTTACAAACATTTCTTATTCCTTTTTCCATTTTAATCTCGTGGGGATCCGAGTTAGAATAGGTCCTCAGTACCCATTGCTTGTCGCAAGAGGTGACTAGATGGGACGGTCCTTCGGATGAAACCGCAAAAAACCGAGGCCCCGTGTCATAGCAGGTATGGCACGATAAAGATTCCTCCCTGCTCTAAGGCCATAAGCACCGAGCATAGGTTTAAGTTTTGCAGCCCTTCATCGGTAGTGGTGACGTCTCCAAATGAGTGAAAAATCAATCAATCAATCGATTAATCAATCAACAACTTCCCATTTTCATCGAAGAAACAACTTTTTATGATGTCACAAAGTCTAGTCTTTGATTTAGAAATGATTTGTATGACTTTCCACACACAATCTTAGTTTAACAGAAGTGTGAGGCAATATACAGTGAACCATTATCTAAACATTTTGTTATGATTTACTTTTGCAGTTCACCGGAGACGCATGTAAAGAAAATAATCCTGATAATATGTGCAGTTTTGTGTTGTTGAGAAACCACTCACGGGGTTTCAGCTCATTTTAGGGATAATTGTTTTAATTCAAAACTACATTTCAAATAAATTAATTATTTACAATTAGTTAATTCTTGTCTGTATATTGAATTTTGTAGTACTTAATCAGCATGATATTGTCACTTCCTGCATATGCATGTATTCATTAAGACATATTATGACATCCAATCTAAATGTCCTGTTTCTGTATAATTTGATGTCGTAATGTTGGTTTGGCAAATCTAAAATCATGATCATAGCGTATGAATCAGTACCGTTTATTGTTCCATGTAAACCATGAGCAAATGGTAAAGAACTGCGAACGATAGTATTGTTTCGCCTCCTACATATATGTACCTTCTGGTCAATTTTTAAAAGTTGTCACTTTGAATTGATTTTTTTATGTCAATATAGATATTTATATGAATGTTCATAAAAATTGACTTATTTGACGAAAAAAAGAGAGGTAACTCTATAATTTGGGTCAATGTTTTTAAATTGAAGTTCACCTACATGTACATATATGCTGTAAAATCATTATATGAAGATTAAATATTCATTTGGTATCATATTCCAAGCGGGAAAGAGGTATTGATCTTCATCAACTTGGAATGGGTATCTAATTAAAATCTTAACTACTAATATTGCTCCCCTTTCATGCTTTGTACGTTCGGCTAATTGTATACCTGTCATTATGATTTGTTAGGTTGGTTCACTCATATGGAGACGTCACCATCGTCGGTAAAGGCTAAAAGGGTTGCAAACCTCAGCGCTTATGGTCTTTAAACAGGGAAGAACTTCATCGCGATACACCTACTGTGACACAGGACCTCGGTTTTTGCGGTCTCATCCGAAGGACCGCCCCATTTAGTTGCCTCTTACAAAAAGCAAAGGGTGAATTGTTTATGCTTGAAGTTAAGCAAAAGTAGATTGAAAACTTTGTATATATCTTTCATTGCATGTTACATGCTGTAGACCGCAAGACGTTTTACATTCATGCTTGAAACAAAGACAATGACAATTTGTATCATTGTTATGAGGTTTTTCCTCTGATGACAGCAATACTTTTAAAAATTTCTTATAAACTACATAAAGCATGTTCCATCTCAAGTTAAAATTAGGATGATGCAATCATCCGACCCCTCGTATCCGTTCATATTCTTTAAAAATATTTATTTCAAATCCTTGCGCATCAAACGAGAGAGTGTGTGGGTGGGTGGGTGGGTGAGAGAGAGTAACATAATGATGAAGAAACCTGATGAAAGTAAAGACTAAATGAAATATTAGTAAAACCTCACTCGAATGCGCGAATTTGTGAACACATACTTTGCATAATGTATCAAAAACACTTTCCTATCTTCTTCCTATGCATTGAAATGCATGGCCATCCCCTTTTATATTCATATTTCAAGTTAACTTATTGACAAATTTTCACGATACTCAATAGAAATATGACAAACTTATAGTATATAAATCTTTTAACCACATATACATGTAGCATATCAATCTTTCAACCACATTCATGTATGAAAGATGAAGATAAGGAACAGTGATCAATCTCATAACTCCTATAAGCAATACAAAATAGAGAGTTGGGAAACACGGACTCCTGGAAATACCTGAGATGGATTCAGGTGCCTAGAAAGAGAAATCATCTCCTGTCGACCGGTCACATCCGTCCTATATCTTGATCGGGTAAACGAAATTGTTCGTAGTCAAAATCAGTGTGCCAAGAACGGCCTAACAATCGGTATGAAACATGTCAAACAAAATTTGACCCAATGATAGGTTGTATTGGCAAACTATATTGTTATATCGACCATAGAATTTACGAAATGCTGACTTTAAATAAGACTGTTGAAACCCCTGCACCATCAACTTGTTTGTCAGTAGCCTACCTCGATTTAAAAACTGACCATAAGCAGAACAAGCCATTGTTGAGCGATATCAACATCATATGCAAGTGATAATGTAATATTACTACATAAATATGGGACGTTGACAATGGAGAAACTGAAATCACCTCGTTTGCCTTAAAGTTGAGTTGTTAGCTTGCCGTTGATATCTACTTTCAATAAAATATCTAAGTATGAAGCAGAAGTGGACGACTTTGTGGTGTATTTTATTTCGAGTTCACAGGGATATATCGAATCGAGATATGAATGAAAATTATTATTGTTAATAGATAAGACGTCGTCGATATAACGAACTGAAGGCCACAGCAAGATATTTTTTTAAAATAAATTCTGCTTCATAAGAATATAAAAACAAGTCAGCTAACAAAGGAGCACAATTCATGGCCATGGGAATTCCAACAGACTGTTGGAAGACCTGATCACCAAAGACTACGAAGATATTGTCAATGAAAAACTCCAGCATATGTTTTTAATCTTAACTTCAGAGTACTTGTGCGTGGAATGAGAATGGTGTTTAACAAAGTAATTTTTTGGATGACTGATCGCTAGATATGAATATTTCCGTTCTCCATTTTTGTCGAAGAGGCAACTGTCTATGATGACGAAAAGTCTAGTCTTTCATGAGGAACGGTCGTGTAAAGTGTTGGAAAGTCATACGTTTTGATGTTGTTGATTTGAGAAAAGTTTTTGCGATTTCAAGTTTACCAAAAGTTCTTGAGAAGTTTTTAGTATCCACATTTGATTTACACCACCTCTGGCATATGTAGTCTCACGGTACGTTTGAAGTTTCTCCTTCACAGCTGTTAATACTTTCGTGAGGAGCAAAGATTGGGGCTTGATAGATTATTTAATGGATCGAGCAATGTATTTATGTCTCCCCTCTTTCAGGAGAAGACATATTGTTTTTGTACTTTCTGTCCGTCTGTCTGTCACAGAATCTTGTGGACACTTCTCCTCCTATATGGCTTGTCGGATAGACTTGAAACCTTGTACAATTCCAGGAGTCCTGGCGACTACGTCAGACTTTAGACATTTACATTACATACATTAGGTAGTGACTAATTCCTTTGCATAGTGTCCTGCATTAGAAACGGCATCTGTAGGATATGTCTAAATAATGGAGGTCAATTTATAACACTGCATCTACAGCTGCTGGCATCCCAACATGTATATCTATATGAATGAAATATTTTGAATGGGAAGTAAAACAACAAATGAAACAAAACATAACCTGTGTCTTTTAAAATGCCTTAAAAGAGGTTCGCACCTGACATTTGGAGTAATGTCAATATTTTGGGAAGTGTATTTTTGATTTCTACAGTGAAAGAGAATTAGGAAATTAAAAAGAGCTGGAGTCGCAACGTTTGTTATTGAGCTATAGTGTTCTAAACATGACCTTTTTGCACTTAAAATTTATTCAATTAAACTTGATTTTTCTGTTTGTTTCAACACAACATAAGCAACACAAATCAATCATTACATAAAATAGATACATAATCATGTCCTCTAGCACTACGGATGAAAAAAGAAATTAATACTAGTAAAGGAAATAAATAATGATCTTTTTGCACTTGATATACGAAAAACTTCATGATATAAAAATTGAGAGTTTAAAAGGACATATTAGGAGTAATGTCAATTTCTAAAATTTTACATAATTTTCAAAGTCTGGTCTTCCAATTTAAAATGCAACTTTAAAAAGTGGGGGTTGGAGATCAAATTTTTTAATTATTGGCGAAAATACTGAATTTTTATACAAAATTTGGAGTAAATTAATTAAAACTTTTTTAAGAATCGGTGTTCTGTTTGGAAAAATATATCAACCAAGTTATTAAATTACAACATTTGAACTAGTTCCAAGTCTCAACTACCTGTATCATAAATTATAAAACTGAAATACACGTATAGGGGTATAAAAATAGAGGATACATTGGATGAAACAGAAACTGTAATATCATGCAGAATTAGAACTTTTGATTAATGAATCCTTCCGCCACAAAATATAGTCCCTGTCAAACCCTTTCAAAATTTGAATTGACACAATTTTTTTAACTGGATAGGGTTCAGCAATAGATGTGTAATATATTTGCACCAATGGAATCAGTATTGAACCCGTGAATACATAGTTTTAGCATCCTGCGCAGTTGTACTCAAAAGTTCAGGAGCTAACTTCCTTAACCCTTTCTCTACCGGCACATTTTAGAGGTTTTTAAAGACTAAATGACAATATTTTTTTATCGAATAAAATCTGCATGTATCACGATTTGGGATAGGCATATGACATATAATTTTGTTAGGAATTAGACAGGGAATAATTTCTTATAAAGTTTGTCAAGGTATCCCATGACCTCAAAGAGATCTACGGGGTCAAAGGTCATTTATGTGCACATTTTTGCATTTTTTCTCTCTGAAATATACATATTACGACCCCTCTCACTAGATTAGAGTCAAAAATAGGAAATTCTAAATATATGAGCTAATGTGCCTTTAAAAATACTACAAACGCATCACAATCAAATTAATCAATTTTATTGACAAACAAATATTTTGGTTGCTAAGTAACAACACTCGTAGTACAATTTTGACCATAATTTGCCTTTCTACATACATTTGACACAATTTAAACACAATTACATTGAATGATGATTAGTAAATGTCACATTATTTTAAAAATATAATCTTTAAATAAATCTTAATCATTTTAAAAGGTTTTTAAGAAAAAATATGATGAAGAGAATTAAGGTCAAAGGTCATAAAATGGAAACTTTGTACTTTATATACATTGTACATATCCATCATTTTCTAATAATATGACGTCTTGTCATTATGTTCCACTAAATAGAATAAATATTGCAACATTAAAACAAAGATCTTTATTGTTAATCTAAAATAATTTAATTTTTTGCATTCAAATATATTTGGTTGCTAATCAACAGCAGTTACAGCACCTTATCAAATGTTATTAAAAAGTACTACCCGTTTTTCCTCTGCAAGTTCAACGTATACGAATGTTCAAGTACTTACTTTCAATCACTAGATTTAAATGTACTTGCATCATATTTAACAAAATGTTCTCATATTTAACCTCTTAAAACTTATTTCTAGACATCATTCCTGATACACTGTACTGGGTTGTTCCGATAGGGGCATGCATTGACCAATATCTGTCTATCGACTGGAACTTCACAGCAAATATGTATAAGATAATGCACAAAAATCTGGAAAAAAAGAATTTCTTAATACTTAGCCCTAAATACTAATGTATTGTCAGAGCTTTTGAATGCTCAATTGGCTCTGTAAATGTTTTCTATAGTCAAGGCCCTCTGAAAATTACTAGTATACATTAATTACTTATGAAATTTTATCAGAGGTAATTGTAGTATTATTAGATGTGTAATTGTAGTACACATCTAATAAATGTGTTAGACGCACAGCAAGATTAATTTTGGTAGAGATAATCTTTTTATTATGCATTTTATTATTCGTTTTTAACTGAAAATCACTGTCACAATATCGGTACTTTAAAACTAGTAATACCTGTACAATTCCTCTTGGGAAGCATAATGACAATCCTTCCCCCTAGAAATGACCATCTCAGCACAATGGTTGGTGGCAATACAGATGGAGAAACCCAAATCTTCTGTCAAAAAACAGCTTCCTAAAATCTGCAGTTCTCTGAATAATCGGGTCCCATATCTGAAAGGAATTTGCAAATAAAATCAGTATTGGCCACTATACCTTTTTTGTCAGCATTTAGAAAACTTGTCATACCTTATAATTAAAAACAGAATAATGATTTTCCATTTTTTGTCTCTTTTTGTATGTATGTGATACCTAGTAATGCAGTAAAAAAAAAAGCCAGTAAAACACGCATTTCAGTGTATCATGATGCCATGATTCCATTTGTGAATGTATTATCTGGATTTATTTAATATTATTTATTGTTAACCAAATGTATAGATTTAACCCAATATTCAACTTCAAAGAGTCATACCAACTGAATGTCAGGCATCATTTCTGATTTCCCCCATATAGATAATTTCACAAATAAATATGGTACTGACCAGTTCAAACAGGGGAAAATCAGTAGATACATACAATGTAATTACATAGGATTTCAACACATCTGTCCTGATTTTCCCCATACATGATTATCACAAATAACAAAACAAAACAAAAAGATGGCGAACAAAAAGGGCTACAATAAGATGACGAATAATTAAGCTACATTTTTATATATATAGGTGGGATTTAAGATGGGGAGGTGGTGGGTTACTGGATTTCTCAAATTTCAACACGCTTTTTACAAGTCCAAACAGTCAAAACTTTCCAACAGAAGTAGACACGTGATCTATACACAAGTTTTCATTGGTTCAGATACAAACTGTGCTAATGTTGAATAGGGGTTCCCGACGGGGTTTAATGTTCAGAGGTACAATACGGGTTACCCGGTACTAACTAATATAAATAATATAAGGAAAAAGTTTCGCCATAAATGTTATTATATACATAATAGATATTTTATGTCTCATACTATTTCCTTTTCAAGAGGACAGCTCACCGAAGCTTGTTTTTGCTTTAAAAATCAACACTGTAAAACTGTATGAGAATGAAATGTCATTTATTTTAGACAACAAATGACGAAGATAAAGGTTCATACAAAGAAGGGGGAAAATCAGCGATCCATGAACACTGTCATAATCTTGCAAAATATATCAACCCATCATTTCTGATTTCCCCCATATAGATAATTTCACAAATAAATATGGTACTGACCAGTTCAAACAGGGGAAAATCAGTAGATACATACAATGTAATTACATAGGATTTCAACACATCTGTCCTGATTTTCCCCATACCTGATTATCACAAATAACAAACAATGACTAGTTAGAATACAGACCTTGGAAACTTGTTCGAAAGTGTACAACAAGCAAAAAGATGGCGAACAAAAAGGGCCAAAGATATGTCAGGTTGTCACTCTGAATGAAATGCCACAGTTCTTGGATCAGGTGTCCCTGTGTCCTTCACATCAGCATCCTTCCATCGTCTGGATTTGTCAGCAGACTGTCACTAACGGACTATACCTGGGAACTTCCCACTAAATATTGGGATGTCAATACCCTTTTTAAAGATGAAAAGAAATTACAATTAAGAATTGTTGGTTTATGTTTTAAAGCAAAATAAAAGTTTCATGGTAGCAAGGGACAGTTTCGCACTTAAGTACAGCTCAAATTTATTTAAAAATAGAGATGTCCTGTATTTGAAGTGACATTTGGTAGGGGATTGCGTACGTACATGTGTTAGAAATGAATGGAATATTTTATTATACACTGCAAGTATAGCAGAGTGCGTAATGAAAAAAAAAGAGATATGCATGATGTAGGTGTCAGCATTATGCCAAGCATATACATCGGGGGGGGGGGGGGATACTGAAGAAATTCAGGTTAAAACCTACAGGGTCCAGCGAAAATACTGCAACTGTGAGGGAAAATATGTGACCCCAGATATAAAAGTAGAATTGAATTGGTTCTTCATGGTACACAGTGTCTAAATTCCCTTGCATGGTACTCTGATGGGGTGTGGATTTAGTCGAAATTAGAGAAAATCTAGGCAAGATCATAGCTCATAGCATACCAGTACCAGCATGTATGGATCACATGTAATTTATGGTCATAAACTACTTAGTGTATATAAAATACATGCATTTGGATAAAAGAGAAATCTATATGATTTTTCATTAGCCTGTCATAATCAGACTTAGATGTTACGCACCCCCCCCCTCCCCCATTTCGGCCCAAACACACATTTCGTTTATATTTCTGTTACAATATGAAGAAAATAATTCAAATTATGATAATAAATTCTATCATTACAATGACGTAATATGTTTTCCTAAGAGATTGTGTTTTCTTTTCATAGAAAGATTATTTTTAATAAACATGGAAAAATCCTGGAAAATAGTTCTCTCACCAGCGGCCATGAATGCCCAGTCTGATTAAAACCACACCATCCCCCTTCTCATTGTACACTAAATCCACCCACTTCTTACACTCGCATGTCAGGTAAGGAGAGAATTCTGGAAAAAGGGGGGTGTTAATCAGACGGATTAATGCCGGACCAAGGCAGATTAAATGATGTCAGCTCTTAATAAACAATTGGGTGTTATTCACTTGGTTTAGATATCATAAAATATAAATATTTTCTTTCATGAAACGACAAATTATGGCATCAAATCGCGTTAATCGTGAATTTTTCATAGATAACAAAACTGCATTTTTTTTCCTAGTCGGCCTATGTGGCTACATCAACTTACATGTACATGTTTATACTGAATGCATGATCGTTTGGGTCATCCTGCAACAGGAATTCCACGGCATCTTCTTCTGACATCAGGTCGTTTTAAAGATGTAAAATACAAGACTTCGCTGTGACAGTGAAGCTGTGTTGTTTTCGTTGAAACAGAAACACGTGTGTTCCCCGTTTACACTTTCAGAAAACCCCGCGGGCCCCACGATCCCGATCACGGAAAAATAAAACTATAGGCCTATAGGCTATATGCGAACTTCTTTTTAGTTTTATTTGTTTGGCAGGGGGTAAATTATTACTATTCCGAACAAATATAACGTTTATATCTGAAATTGAAGTATTTTATTTATCTTTTTTTTTTTAAATTTACTCTGCCGATGTAACATTCTCAATAGGTGTTTTAACAGGGACCTATATACTAACCAGTATATAGGCCCCTGGTTTTATGAAGTTACATAGGTAGGTTGTGTAACTGTTATCTACCAATATTCCTTTTATGCTTTTTTAAAAAAGCAGAGAATACCTGGCTGATTATTTCATACATATGTGTATATTGTTTTAGTGTATCAAAAGGTATTGAATTTACTAAAAGAGGACAATACAATTTTTATAGTTTTCACCACTTTATTGTGCGACGCGCGTCGATCGATTTTAGCGACGACGTTTTGTCGCTAATTTTAAAGAAAACTGCGCAGCATGTCCCAATTTCATTTTATCGTAATATAAAAACTACCGAGAATTATAACACGAATAAGGGCCTATCAAAATGGAAATTTCCTCTACTTTTACAGGATGTATTTACTTTTCCCTATTTCCATATATAAATATAGGTAAAACGCCGATATGTTTAAACATTGAGAAATAAAATCGTAAGAAAACGTACATGTGCAAAAAATTGCTATTTTCTTATAACTTTGCCAGGCATTAAAAATAATTTTTATATCTTCTGAAAGCAGGGAATATATGCTTTTCAAAAATATAAAAAATATTGAATTCATAAGGAAAATAAAAAAAAAATCATATCGAGGGGGAAAATGACCTTTCGAAAAAGCGTTGCGTCATATTTAGACGAAGCCATCCTTCACTTTAAATGCTTTTTTTAATTTAATGGCTTTACTTACTTTATTGATTTTTACATAGTCAAAAAATAGAGGAAATTGTCAAAAATATAATATATAGATCATATATCTTATGACCATAGTTTCAAAGATTTAGAGGCACTCCTTTTGCGTTGCCCTGTTTTTACGCGCCACCGGTTAAATTGACCGGTACGGTAGAGAAGGGGTTAAGAAAAATCGTTCTGATTTCTAGAAATTTATTCAATGTTTCGAATTGGTACATGTATGATAATAATTTGCATCAATCAGAAGGTATTATACAATATGTAACATTGTAGAGTCGACTCGATTGAAAATCAATTATATTTACGTTTCCACTATTTTGACTTTGATGTATTTACCAACTGTAATGTTCCTCGTGAATGCCATGCAGATATGAACAATGTGACCTTGATAAATATTGTACCTCTTTTTACGGCTGGGAACTCTGACAGAAATTTAACCCAACCGCGACAACCGCTACAGCTGCTTTATTCACGCGACAGCGCTAATGTCTTGGCTCCGCCTGCTACGTTCTGATTGGACGAAAGTTAAAACAAACCGTTGAAAATTTGCAGCTCATGACGCCAACTCCATACTTTAGGGTATTTCACAATAAATAGGGAAAAATGAATTTCGGTATTAAAAATGCCTGAGGGCGTGAACTGCAACGCTTCTCAGTCTCTAATTGCACAGTTCCGAAGCTTCGCTGTTCATGCCTTCATGTATTTTCAAAAATGAAAATTTCTTAAATATGTTTGTGTTCATAAATAAAAACATTTTCATGTACAACACACATGTATTACTTACATGTTAAGGAAGGTTTTAATAAAGCCAGATCTTAGATAGTTTTGTGAAACCCGGACCCATTTTACATTTACTCAGGCTGAACCTGATCTTGGTGAGATCTAAGTTTCTTCCGCCTCAACGACAATTAGAAATTCTCATTCTGTCAATTACCGGCTTTTTAAAGTCTTAAATAATGTCAGTAGGTGTTTCCAAAAGGACTAACGAATAAAAGCAAAGCAAAATATCATATTATCCAATTTCACTCCCGCACTGCCAATACTCTGCATTGCCAAAATCAGGTAATATTGTTTACTCAAACTTTTCTAAAACGATGGTAGGCCAGCAATATTTCAGGATAAACATACGCAAGCTTATTTGGGAAATGCTTTTACTTATGCTAATAGATATCAAGGAAAAATCAGAATTATTCAATTTCATGAGGTGCATTTGTAACTCTGATCGTCTGAACGGTTGATATACATAAAGATTGCACAAAATTTCCTAATCAGAGATAACTAAAATTGAATAAGTTCATTTTATTTGGAGAAGGAACATGTGTAGGGATACTGCAAAGGCTTCTTCCTCTTCTTTTTTGTAGGTCACCTGAGTCACTAGGTGACTATTGCTATAGTCTGCGTCTGTCCTCCTGCGTTGTCTGTCATACTTTAACAATGCAACATTTTAAAGTTCTTGATAACTACCATTCCAATTCTTTTCAAATTTGGTATGAAGCATCTTTGGGACGCAAATTGTAAATTTCAAGACACCTGCTTCCCCGGTGTATTAGGAGCGGGGCATAAACTGCTTAACCATTCTTAAAAAATCTCTACAACTGCACATCTGTAAGAAAAACTATATGCATAGTAATGTAGAGCAAGGAAGCCTTTTTAAAAACTGTTAAAATTTCATGATCCCGAAAATTATCATACATAGTGATTATTATCTCTATCATTTGAAAGAATTCTTGGCGATACCGTATAAAAACTAAATGCATATTTAGGATAAACAGAGGAATATACCAAAATTGTGAATTTCGCAACCTCAGGGTTCTGACTTTAGAGCAGGTCCAAAATAGTTATATAATGTTAATTTATTATACTTTCATGTAAAATACTCGAATCTGATTGGTCGAGAAGCATTTGAAAAAACATATTGTTACCCTCTGAGAACAGTAAGTTGGGAAACGGGTTGAGAATATTGAAGAAATTAGAGCTTATATAAAAGTTTGCACAAAACTGGTTCAATCGGTAATATAGATTTTAACTGAATTGGGGGAAGTTTATGGGTCTGATAAGGTACAGTTGTACATATATCGTATGAAACAGTTCGTTGGTGGAGAAAGAAATTTCGGACCGTCAAAGATGCAGCAAAATCTGGACGACCTGTGAGGCTGTAACAGGCAAGGCAAATGTTTCAAAAGTCAGGGAAATAATTGAAAGTGATGGCAGATACACGATTCGTGATATTGCCAAAGCTGTTGGCATATCACTATCGCAGGTGCATTTCATTTAGAAGCGTATTTTGAAAGTAGGAAAGATTTCTGGCAGATGGATACCACATACATGTATATTGGCAGATGACCAAAAACGGGTGCGAGTACAAAGCAATTGCTCAAAATGTTTCCCAAATTCAATCAGAGACAATTTGCAAACAGTGTTACTGGTGACGAAACATGGGTTCACTATTTCGAACCAGTATGAAAAATTGGAAACAAAATATGGCTAACTAAACACGACAAAAGGCATGTAGTTGACAAAAGAACCATAAGCACATAGGACATTCTTTATTGCATATTCTTCTCATCAATCTCATAACTCCTATAAGCAATACAAAATAGATAGTGGGGCAAACACGGACCCCTGGACACACCAAATGTGATGGTATAGCCGTACAAATTCCAGTGTTGAAGGGCAAAGGTATTACAGGTCGGTGTTACCGAGATGCTATACTAAAAAGCCCTTGAAATATTATCATAAACGACGCCCTGTGTCAGGATTTAGGCATGTTCGTCTACTTCATGATAATGCTCCATCACATACATCTGAGCTTGTGAAGCAATGTTTGAAATCGGAGAAGGTTACCGTCTTGTCACACCCATCACACTCCCCATATCTAGCTCCATGCGACTTTTTCGTTTTCCAAAACTTAGAAAGTTCTTATCTGGTCGTCGTTACAAGTCCCGACAAGGCCTTGGCTCAGCCATCAGTCAGTGCCTCAGAGGTCTACCAAAATAATGGATTCAGAGATTAAAATTATGTATTTCAAACCTCGGAGAATATTTTGAAGGGATGTAATGTTCATTTCACTATTTGAGTCGAATGCTTTTGAGATATCGTACAATGCACTCGTATATCCGAAAATTTAAAAATAAATGTTTCATAAACTATTACCAAGAGAATTTAAAGATTGTTCTTTATGGTTTGTGAAAAACAGATCTGCGTTTTCTTAATAAAAAATGACTAATGCTATGGAGTATCAATATTTTGTCAGATTTATTTCATTCAATTCAGGTATTTATGTTGTCATTCAATTAAGGTATTTATGTTGTCATTCAATTCAGGTACTCGAACGACTAGATTCAAGATATGAAATATGGTTTTTTTTTTCTCACGTGTGATTCAATCTTTTGTGTAAATCAACTTCTATTGCAAAGCTCGATCTGTATTGCAATTACACAAAAGTAAATATCAGGCACATGTACCTGTAGCAACAAGGGGTGATTCCCCTCCACTTTTACGACAACTCATTTTCCCAATTATCATTACATGCAAAGTTGATTATGTATGTAGACACAATAATTCACTAAGACTGTTTGTCATTGCTTTTATATGGATACAGGTAAATCAAATGAGTCACTGAGCAATGATATGAACAGAAATCTAGGGCGGACTTCAAAAATAAAAATTCCGTCATATGTCGTTGATTACCTGCTTTAAAGCAAGGTGCACGGAAACATTCGCCGCATGCGGAAAAGTTTGGCAA
The DNA here is from genome assembly GCF_947568905.1 of Ostrea edulis. NCBI lineage: Eukaryota > Metazoa > Mollusca > Bivalvia > Ostreida > Ostreidae > Ostrea > Ostrea edulis. The sequence continues at coordinate 57,093,179 of NC_079168.1, read as the reverse complement.
ATACCATGACAAACTGACAATTAACTAATCAACTGACCTTAATTAACTAGTCGCTGTGGGAAATGTTGTGCACCTTCTATGAGAATACTGTAGAGACCCCTTGATTTAGCAACACCCCTTTGATTGTCATTTAATAAAACAACTTGGCCAATATCATTTAGATAAACCCCGTCTCGATACAAAACAGGGGAACAAGACATAAGATCCTCCACCCAGCTGAATTAGGAATGCGCTCAATGCTGTTGCCACCCCAATGCAACATTATAACATCCGGAGGGCCAAACTGATCAACCAACCCTAGCATTTTTAGGTGCCATATGTTTCCATATCATGTCCCTCTGGCGAAACCATCTTATGGACATTTTCCTGGATAGAAGGTACAGGTGCTGATTACCAAAATAGATCTAAGCGTGACTGAATGCGTGATCTATCAAGGATCGATGATCCAATTATCCATACTGTTTTATGGGAACCTGCAAAAGTTAGCATATTGTTAATAACCAGTATATTTTCGCAAGCCTTTTCCGAAATTATGAAAATTCACACCCGGATGTAAGATTTAACTGCATTAGACTTCCATTTACCCTTGATTTTGATATCTTCTTCTGAAAAAACTCTACGAGGTGCATACGAGTCCTCCCAATTCGAAATGAATGAGACTTAAGATAGATGTGTCGATCTGAATGAACTGTAACACTTTGTGCAAAATTGAAGTACACTGATATGAAGTGAGAGGCTTGCCATTAAAGTGAAGGAATAATGGGCCAGATGATATTGGTCTACTATGTAGATATTGTTGCAATGTTTGAAATAAGGTAGTGGTTTCATTACTACATGTAAGCCTGATATAAACAATCGAACCCTTATCAGTTTTGGAATCCCTAATGATTAATTTAATTTGATTTTGAAGGAACTGAAAAAACTGAATGGCAATTACAAGCGAAGAGTTGTAAGAGACTGTTAGGACATTGACTCTAAGCAATGCAAAGAATGAAAAGTGAAAGGCAAAAGTAAATAATGTGCCTCATAATAGTTTTTGCATACTGAAGAGAGTGCCAATATAATGCGATTTAAGAGGGGGGGGGGGGGGAATAAGAGACCGCATGTCCTTTGAAGGATTTAAAAGATTCATGCTTACTTTAGTCGTGTCTTGTTTTTCTTGAATTCGAAGCTGATAACTGAGTCTGCTAATGTAACATTTTACTGATGAATATGATATATTTGCTGATGAATAAGCCGAATAATAAACAATTTGCTCAACATAAGTTGGCCATCGTGCAGGAAGCATGTACTTCATTCGAAAATTTGTAAACGAGTCTATTGCCTGCAACAAGTTGCTGTTGTATTTTTGGAAACTACTCCCGCTAAAGGTGACTCTACACGACCTTCAAGATTTCCCATAATGCCGGGGAACTGTGTAGAAACTACTGCCGCTAAAGGTGACTCTACACGACCTTCAAGATTTCCCATAATGCCGGGGAACTGTGTAGAAACTACTGCCGCTAAAGGTGACTCTACACGACCTTCAAGATTTCCCATAATGCCGGGGAACTGTGTAGAAACTGCTGCTGCTAAAAGTGACTCTACACAATTTAGCTTAAATAAGCAGAACAGGAAGTTTTTCTAGATTTCATAGCCATTGGTGTTAGTGATACTTTTAGATAATGCTCAGATGACCGATAAGGTCTGTAGGCCTCTTGTTTGATATCATTACGCTTGGAAACAGATCTTTGGAAATTTCAAAAATTCCACCCTAGGTGCCTATTGAGTACAGTGAAATTCAACCTGTTTTCAGAATCTTCATTAGTAAATTAATATCGGTAAAGTGAAAACTCGATCCCTAGTTAGCTCACCTGAGCTACAAACTCAAATGAGCTTCTCTGATCCATCGTTGTCCGTCGTCTGTCCCTCCGTCCGTCTGTCGGTCTCACCGTCCGTCTGTCTGTATACTTTTCATACTTTCGAATTATTCTTCTTCAAACTTTGTACAAATCATCATTGGGTAAAGGGCATTTAATTGTGTTCAAAAGAAGGACCATGCTTCCTTCAAATGGGAGATAATCACAAAAATGCAAAACTAGGGTGGGGTCATTTAAAAATAGTCTTCTCAAGAAACACTGGGCCAGAAGAGCTGACATTTACATGAAAGCTTTCTGACATAGTACAAATTCAAGTTTGCTAAAATAATGACCCCTAGGGGGTATATACAATGTATAGGGAAAATCTTTAAAAATCTTCTTCTCAAGAACCACTGGGCTAGGAAAGTACTAATTGATATGAAAGCTTTCTGACATAGTGCAGATTCAAGTTTGTTAAAATCATGGGGTAGGATGGGGCCACAATAAGGGATCAAAGTTTTACATACAAATATATGAGGAAAATCTTTAAAAATCTTCTCCTCAAGAACCATTGGTCCAAAGAAGTTTACATTTAAATGAAAGCTTTCTGATATAGTGCAGATTCAAGTTTGTCAAAATCATGGCCCCCAGGGGTAGGTTGGGGGCCACAATAAGGATAAAAGTTTTACATGCGAATATGTAGGAAAATCTTAGATATGGGCCAAGGTGACTCAGGTGTGCGATGTGGCCCATGTGCCTCTTGTTTTATTTTTGCTATGTCATTTTAAATGGTATTTAAGTTTTAAAGGACATATCGCATGTTACTAAAAAAAATAATTTTTTTTCAGCAAACTTAATTCTTTCCATGCCTTAAACTACTTTAAATATGTTTTAAATTATGTTTTAAATTAAATATTTTGCGTACTTTTCGAGTTTGAAAGCGATGACATTCAAGAATGAATTATGTGAAAAGAAAACTTGATTGTACTATAAATGATGAGACCAGTGGACACACGTATCAGTGGTAAACTGCATTTCAGATATAATCTTTGTTATGAATTGCTGAACTAAAGAAAGGAAATTTTGTACAGGAAGTAAAGTCTTAAACGGTTCAGGGTCGAATATGTCACAATGCTATAAGATGTATGTCTTTCGCAATAAAGTTATTATTAATAAGTGTGGGAAATATTCAAGAAAGATACTTTTCGTGACTGACATGGGTTTTTACCCCGTGTGTGACAAAGGAATAGGGTATCTGATAAGAGCTCTATTCGTCCTGCACAACAGTTGTGCTAATATTTCAAATTTAAGTCATTAAGTGACAGAATCAACTCAAAGCTATTTGCAGTATTTTGACATAAAATGTCTATTTTATCACAGTTTTTCTTGTAGGAAACTCGAACCGCCGATTTGAAAAGAAAGAACGACACAGGTTAATTTAATATGGCGTGTAAATCATTGCAGTATGATACAATTCTGCATTTATATGTGAAAATTAAATTAATATTCAATATATTTTGATATCTATACGCGAAAATCTTAATTCATATTCGATAATCTTGTTATGTATATATGTGAAACGTTTGACTTATATTTGATAATTATATTATTCATATGCGAAAATATTGATTTATATTTGATAAATCTCGATGTATATCAATAATCTTGTTATTTTTATGCGAAAATCTCGATGTATATTCGATACACCATGATTTATATTCGGTAAATCTTGATTTATATTCAATATACCGATATATATTCAATAAATCTTGATGTATATTCGATACGTCTTGATTTATATGTGATAAATCTTTATTTATATTCAATAAAAGGATATATAAGTAGTATATGCGTCTGTCTGGGGTGGGTAAACAATAGACCTATTGTTCTCGAGAACAATAGAAATGGGTTTTTCCAGTTATTTTAGATAGACCTATTGTTCCCGAGAACAATAGGTCTATTGATAAAGGGTTTTTCCAGTTATTTTTAGATAGACCTATTGTTCCCGAGAACAATAGGTCTATTGATAAAGGGTTTTTCCAGTTATTTTGTTGATAGACCTATTGTTCCCGAGAACAATAGGTCTATTGTTAAAGGGTTTTTCCAGTTATTTTTAGATAAAATCTATTGATATCCTCTGAGATCATGGGGGAAATAGATAAACAAATAAACGAAATTACTTAAAAAGTGATTAAATAGGTAAAAACGAAAGAAAGAAGGAATTATCTCCCTTTGCTTCAAGTTGAGATTAAAGGCATTGTGGGCTGATCCTCGGAATATTCCAGCCATTGACTGCGGAGGAATACTACGCCGCCAGACGATGTGGAGGTAAATATTTTTTTAATTATCATTATAGTAAAAAAATTATTAAAGTGACTCGCGCACTTTAATCTGTGACTTACATGTTTTAAAATATATATTCTTGAGATGGGTAACATTGAAGAAGACCCTTGCGTAAAGTCTGCGCACTCCACCCCTTCAGACGGACCCCCCCCCCCCTCCCATCCCCGCCACAGTCACCCATCCAAACGAGATCAATGACTGCTCAAAAGTAGTGAGTATTATATCATTAATATATTGACTAAGTGAACACGTAATTTTTTTCTTTCGTGTATTTTGTATTAGATTTGAATGCTCGTGAATGTAAAAGTAATTATTGTGGAATTATTATGGATTAGATCAATTAAAAGAAAGTGTCACTCCACAGTAATATTATTTTGAAAATAAAACCTTTTTCTTTTCAGATCCAGATCATGAGTGTAACCTTGAAACCAAATACCAAATTAATGAAAAAATGTACTTGTTTTTTTTTTTGTTTTTTTTTTTTATTTCTTATGACCATCGTCTCTGACAGATACAGGTATATCCATCGATGCATTAAAGTAAAATAAGTGTCAAGTTTCTTCGCTCGGAGTCCCTTGGATTATCTTACACGACCTGCTCCATTACGCCACTCGCATAATATAACAATACCTCATTGAATTTTACATAGCATCTCTTCGATTCATCCTGGTATACAAGTAAAGCTTTTTAAAAAAGCTTGCCGTCTTTAGCAGCAACTCTATAGAGCGAAGTTGAATTATGTCCCTTGTCTTCATTATTGAATTGAGCTAAAATAAATAATCTCACGGACATCATGCCTATAAAGCTGTGTCCTGACTCCCATTGTAAAAGTTTGTATTTATGAAGGGTATATGTACTGGAAATCAAAATCACTGTTCCCTGTATTAGCACTGATTAAAGCCTCTATATCAAACGAAATTGAGATTTTCAGTGTGTATATCAAAATATTTATTTTTTAACAAAGTTATGAAACGAAACAAAACAAACTAAAAATATAATATCAGTAATCAAGAGTGAATTCATCAAAATTCTAATGTGATTCAACGTTACTTCACAGACATAATTATCATTGTGTCTCTGATTTAAATCATGAAAAAACGTCACTCTATGATATGTAAGAAAAAATATGAAACAATCACACATAATTAACTATACTTCTGGAAGTCCCTGAAAATGCATAAATTAGACTCGTTTACCTAAATTGTAACAACAGGTGGATGGATTATTTTTTTGCATGCTTTCAAAAAACCCAGTGACCCTCATTTTGAAGTCAAGCCTTATTTATTCTTATGTAATTCTTAGCTTAAGGTATCATTAAAACTGTTTTGTAGGGATTGGCCCTACCTAATAGACAATTCCCAAAACACAAGCAATCAAAACAAAAAACGGCGAGTTTTTCTGTTTGTATGCAAAAATGAAAACATTGCTGTAAATGAAGTAACCATAGAAATGCTTTGTATTAGTTGCTTTTAAAAAAGTAATGTGTCAATTTTTCTTTTGTTCGTTTTGTCGATTTTTTTAAGATTGAAAATCTTGAAAAGTTGTTAAGTCATTCAAAAATTAGAACACCAGAAAATTATCTCCCTTGCCTTGAAGAGCATTTCAACCAATGAAATAATTGAAAATTTTCACTTCATGCACTTTCTACCAATGAAAAAAGAGAGGAAGTGCAAAGTCCGAAGACTGCAAAACACTTCAACTCTGTTCCAAGGAAGACGGTAATGACCCTTTCCATTCTTGTCGAGAACAATACATTATCTAAAAATAATCGGAAAACCCCGGTCATCAATAGATCGGTTATCAATGGATCTTATCTAAAAATAACTGGAAAAACCCTTTATCAATAGATCTATTGTTCTTGGGAACAATAGGTCTATCTAAAAATAACTGGAAAAACCCATTTCTATTGTTCTCGAGAACAATAGGTCTATTGTTTACCCACCCCAGACAGACGCATATACTACTTATATATTCAATTAATCTTGTTATCTTTTCGATAATCTTGTAATCTATATGCGAAAATCTCGATTCATATAACACTGTAATAATCTTGCTATTTATATGTAGAATGTATGTGAAGTTCAATAAATCTTGATGCATATTCGATAAATTTTGATGTACCTTTGATAAAGGTCTATGAATATAGATAACAAGATTATTGAATATAAATTAAGATTTATCGAACATACACGTACATCAAGAATTTCGCAAGATTATCAATTTTCTATGGTGGCTGATTTGTGCCACTTTACAATTTGTCGTCTTGTCGTTATTTCGAGGCGAAAAGACGACAAAACGATAATTAGCGACTTTTCGCCCCGAAATAACGAAAAGTCGAAAAGACAACAAAACGATAATTAGGTATTTTTCGCCTCAAAATACCGAAAAGTCGACAAAACGAAAGTCGGAAAGACGACAAACTACAGGCGAAAAGACGACAAACAAAACCCGCAAATTAGCGACCTAATTTGTCGTCTTTTCGCTTGGCGTTTTGTCGTCTTTTCGCTTGACGTTTTGTCGCCTTTTCGAGGCGAAAAGACGACAAAACGAAAAGTCGACAAAACGATAAATTAGCGACTTTTCACCTCGAAATGACGAAAAGGCGACAAAATACAGATTTCCCGTTATTTTGCTATCTGATTTTCTAGGTATGCAATATGAAATTTGCTGTGTTTTCGACAATTATTTTTTAATTACATTTATGAAAAGGAAACATCTAAAATTAAATTATAGTTCTTATGTACTTGTATTCTACTGAAGAAATCTTTTTTTTTTTTTTTTGTAAATGTTATACCAGGCATGTTGAATTGGAGGTTGGGGTGGTGAGGGTCTGTCCTCTTTTTACAATTTACTTCTCACGTTATTTTTTTGTTTTTTTTACACATATAAAGCTCATATTTTCTACATGCACAATTCGATTGACCCCCCCCCTTCTCTTTTCATTTTCAAAGTAGTAGTTAAAGGTAAGTTGATGTTTGAAGTGCTGAATGAATAAAAGAATACTTGCAATGAACTACTCACCCCCTCCCCTCCTACGAAGTAGGGGAGGGGAGGCCAGAGTTTACTTCACACTTGCAATGGAGTTCTTGACAAGTAAGAAAAAATGGATTTACGGTACTACTGCCCAAATCTCAATATCCTTAACATCGTAGGGAGGGGGGGGGGGTAGTTCATTGCGCGTATTCTTCATATCAGCACTTTAAAAAATCAACTACCTTTCACTACTACTTTAAAAATGAAGGGGGGGGGGATCAATCGAACTTTGCATGTATAAATATGAGATTTGTACGTAAAAATAACGTGAAAAGTAAATTGTAAAAAGGGGAGATACCAGGGCCCCTGCCCACCCCAACCTCCAATTCAACATGCCTGGTATAACATTTACACCAAAAAATAAAAAAGAAAAAAGAAGAAAAGATTTCTTCAGTAGAATACAAGTACATGAGAACAATAATTCACGTTTAGATGTTTCCTTTCTGTAAATGTAATCAATAATTATCGAAAACACAGCAAATTTCATATTGCATTCATAGAAAATCAGATAGGAAAATAACGGGAAAATCTGTATTTTGTCGTCTTTTCGACTTTTCGTTATTTCGAGGCGAAAAGTCGCTAATTATCGTTTTGTCGTCTTTTCTCCTCCAAAAGACGACAAATTGTAAAGTGGGACAAATCAGCCACCATAATTTTCGCATGTGATTAACAAGATTGTCAAATACAAATTAAGATTTTCGCTTATAAATGAAGATTTGCACAATATTACAGCCTTTTACACGCCATAGGCTAGTCAGTTATGATTAAACATGTTTTCCTTGGAAAAGTCCGTTTCGAACTTATAAAACTACATATATGTATCTTCAACATGAATGTGAATAAATCTGTCACTATACTTAAAATGATATTAAGAGAGTTAGCTCCTGAGCTTTTGAGCACAACTGCGCAGGATGCTACAACTAGGTATTCACAGGTTCAATATTGATCTCATTGGTGCCAACATATTACACATCTATTACTGAACCCCATCCAGTTGAAAAAAATTGTGTCAATTCAAATTTTGAAAGGATTTTGCAGGGACTATATTTTGTGGTGGAAGGATTGATTGATAAAAGAACTGCTTTCATGTCTATGACCTGACCTAGGGTATGTTAAATTTAACTAGAGGAGATATTCTGCTAAAATAAAACTTTAATATACAGCACAACCAGCAGCAAGACATTTGACCTTGACCCAATATCTAAATAAACAAATTTACAAATTTGAATATGCACTATGTCAGGATGTTTTCATGCAAAGGTAAACTTCTTTGGCCCAATGGTTCTTGAGAGGAAGATTTTTAAGGACTTTTTCTAAATATTAATACGTAAAATTTGATCCCCTATTGTGGCTCCATCCTTCCCCCGGGGTCATGATTTTAACAAACTTAAAACTGTACTATGTCAGGGAGCTTTCATGTAAATTTGTACTTTCCTAGCCCAGAGATTCTTGAGAAAATTTTAAAAGATTTTCCCTATATATTTGTATGTAAGATTTTGATCCCCTATTTTGGCCCCATCCTACCCCCGGGGGCCATGATTTTAACAGTTTGAATTTGCACTATGTCAGAAAGCATTCATGTAAATCTCAGCTCTTCTGGCCCAGTGGTTCTTGAGAAGAAGATTTTAAAAGATTTTCTCCATATATTTGTATGTAAAACTTTGATCCTCTACTGTTGTCCCATCCTACCCTCAGGGGTCATGATTTTAACAAACTGTAATCTGCACTATAACAGAAAGCTTTCTTGAAAATTTCAGCTCTTCTGGTCTAAGGGTTCTTAAGAAGAAGACTTTGAAAAGGCCTCACCCTATTTTTGCATTTTGTGATTGTCTCCCCAATAAAGAGAATATGGTCCTTCATTTGAACAAACTTGAGAGCGCTTCACTCAAGGATGCCTTTTCTTAAGTTTGGTTGAAATTGGCCCAGTGGTTCTGGAAAAAAAGTCGAAGATGTAAAGTTTACAGACAGCCAGACGGGCAGACGACGGAGAACAGACGACCATAAAAGCATACTTAAGCTTTCAGCTCAGGTGAGCTAAAATACCTACAGGTATCATTATCGATTTCCATTCACATACAATCGGTGTAGGCTGGTTTAATTCAGAACCCCTACAAGCATGCCATGAATCATAACAATATCGATACGAAAAATACAGCCACATGATCTAAAAGATGTATGTACATGTAACACCTACACTCACACATGTGTGCGTACGTGTATGTGCATTATCTTTTCTTCTGCAGAGCACGATACCCAGACTATCCTGTCAAGGACCATGTATTTGAATGTAGGAACATTCTATTTTGTTTTTTCGGTATGTTTGCGACAATCTTGAGCATTTCACTGCTCTTCTGAGCCAAAGTGTCGATGTTACTATGATAAAGGGATGGTGGTTGCTGGATGCAGTGGACTTGGGCTATCGCACGCTCCAAGATTCAATGAAAGTGTTTAAAGTATCGATCTATGCACTAACCGTCTCTCAGAAATACCTGCAGATATGCCTTCAAACATCGTTTCCCTCAACATTGCCGAGAACAAAATCATCGATCCTAAAAAAGAAGTTCTTTCAAGATACAAACATTTGCCTGTCGTCTTTAGTCCACGGTCGCGGAGGTACTCTTTTAGCTCCGGTACCCTCCATCGTGCGAAATCGTCATATTACAAGTCGCCCATGCCGTTATTACTAACAATGCCGTATATTCTTCCTTCAAGTGGCATCCATTTTTTCCCCGCTTGACCTTTTGACCTTACCCAGAATTCTAGTTGCACCAAGGATCCCGAACTCGCTTCTTGACATTATCCATCTTCAGAGTATAGTGAATTATTGTTGTTGTTTTTCAAAATTCACTTCCGTTCGTTAAATACAGTGTATCTACGATTTCTGGGTGTTTTTTTCTCTCTCCAGGCGTTTTCTCATAAATAATCAAAGATTGAGTTTTGATACTTTTAGGAAAGTTAGATGGTGATTTGTAGATGTGAAATACGTGTTTCAATTTTGTTGGCGTGACGCCAATCCGCCGGAAAATAAAAATATGTAATTTTTCATTTTTTTAAAATTGTAATGCTCATAACATTGTTTGATAGAGTGTAATAAGTCATACCATTTCCACCGGAAGTTGGTTGTTCGAAACCGGAAGTTGTCCGAAAACTCAGTATTTTTCATGGAAATTTTTGTGTGGATTCCTAAGCTGTCAATGTGGAATTTTTATTCGTTTTATGGACTCCTGCGATACTCGAAAGTGAATACAACAAAAGCGAAATTCTTTATAATTGATAAATCACGTCTTATATGTACGTGTTTATTTCTTTTATACATAGTCGTTCTTCACTAATTGAATTCTCCCAGTCAAAATCCTATCTCGTCAGATATTGGACGGAAGACCTATCCGTTGCTCACAACGAGATAATTTCCAGTCATTTTTCTTTTCCTTACCGATTTTGTGCAGGTGATTTCTCAAAAAACGGCTTGATAGATTTCATGAAACTTTCAGGAATGATGTAAAATAGGATTGTCTAGAACATCTTTTTTCAGTTTTGCCAATATCACTTCCGGTTGCAAGTTACGGCCGAATTTCCGTTTTTCAAATGACATCTTGTTCGGGCGTTTTCTCATAAACGTTTAAAGATTGAGTCTCCAAACTTTCAGGGATGATATATGGCGACATGTAGCTTTGTATTAAGGTTTATCATTGCTATCCGTCACTTTTGGCCGTCATCGGAAGTGAACAAAAGAAACCTCAAATTTCAAAATCATGCTTTTGAAACAAAACTTGCATAGATTAATTAGGTTTCTTTCGGTGTTTCAGAAAATGTTAGACTTACCGGATGTTTAACCAGCAACTTCCGGTTTCTAGAGGAAAACTTAAACAAAAATTGGCCTTTATTTGTCCTCGTATATCTCGCTTATTCATCAACCTTTCAATACTATAATTACAGATATTATTGACGTAATCAATCTCAAGAGAACCATCCAATACTATTTCAAAATTCACTTCCGATCAAACGTTACGGCCGAATTTCCGTTTTCCAAATGACATTTTGTTTGGGCGTTTTCTCATAAACGTTTAAAGATTGAGTCTCCAAACTTTCAGAGATGATAGATAGTGACCTGTAGCTATTCGCCACTTCCGGCCGTTATCGGAAGTGAACAAAGAAACGTCAAATTTCAAAATTATGCTTTTGAAACAAAACCTGCATATATTAATTAGGTCTCTTTCGGGGTTTCAGAAAATGTTAAACTTACCGGATGTTTAACCAACAACTTCCTGTTTTTAGAGGAAAACTTCGAAAAATTGGTCTTTCTTTGTTCTCATATATCTCGCTTATCTATACACTTTTTAATACGATGTTTACAGATATTATTGACATTATCCATCTCTAGGATAACGTTTTAATACTATTTCAAAATTCACTTCCGGTCGCGAGTTAGGGCCGAATTTCCGTTTTTCAAATAACATTTTGTCCGGCCGTTTTCTCATAAACGGTTCATGATTGAGTCTTTAAACTTTCAGTATATGATTGGTGGTGACTTGTAGCGTTGTAAAAAGATTTATCATTGTCATCCGTCACTTCCGGCCACCACTGAAAGTGAACGAAAGAAACGTCAAATATGAAATTTACGCGTTTGAAACAAAATGTGCTTGGAATAATTACATGTGTAAGTGTCTTTTGGAGTTTCAGAAAATGTTACACTTACCGGACGTTTAAACAACAACTTCCAGTTTTTAGAGAAAAACTTCAAAAATTGGTCTTTCTTTCCTATCGCATATAAATCAAGTGTTTGTTATGATTTTCACATATATAATTGACATTATCCATCTTCAGAGTATAGTGAATTAATTTTTTTTTTCAAAATTCACTTCCGTTCGCTAAATATCTACGATTTCTGGGTATTTTTCTCCAGGCGTTTTCTCTTAAATAATCAAAGATTGAGTCTTGAAACTTTCAGGAAAGATAATTGGTGACTTGTAGATGTGAAATACGTGTTTCAATTTTGTTGGCGTGACTTTCGTCATCCACCGGAAGTACCTTGAAGATATATAATTTTTCATTTTTTTTAATATTCTAATGCTCATAACATCATTTAATAGAGTGTAAAAAGTCATACCATTTCCACCGGAAGTTGGTTGTTCGAAACCGGAAGTTGTCCGAAAACTCAGTATTTTTCATGGAAATTTTTAGTGTGGGTTCCTACGCGGTAAATGTGGAATTTTTAGTCGTTTATGAATTCCCAAGATACCCCAAAGTGAATAAAAGAAAACCGAATTTTTTTGTAATTGATACATCACGTCTTACATGTACATGTTTATCACTATTTTTAAAAAAAATGTGTTTATTTCTTTCACGCATAGCCGTTCTTCACTAATTGAATTCTCCCAGTCAAGATCCTATCTCGTCAGAAATTGGACGGAAGACCCATTCGTTGCTCGCAACGAGATCATTTCTAGTTATTATTATTATGTCTCCGAACACATAGTGTACACATAGTGTCGGAGACATATTGTGTTTGCCCCGTTTCTTATTATGTCTCCGAACACAAAGTGTTGGAGACATATTGTTTTTGCTGTTTCTTATGTCTCCGAACACATAGTGTTGACATTTTGTCCGGGCGTTTTCTCATAAACGGTTAAAGAGTGAAACTTCAAACTTTCAGGGATGATAGATGGTGACTTGTAGCTATGCAATAGGGTATTATCATTGCCATCCGTCACTTCCAGCCGTCACCGGAAGTGAACAAAAGAAACGTCAAATTTCAAACTAATGCTTTTGAAACAAAACTTGCATAGATTAATTAGATATCTTTCGGCGTTTCAGAAAATGTTAGACTTACCGGAAGTTTAACCAGCAACTTCCGGTTTTTAGAGAAAAAGTTCGAAAAAATGGTCTTTCTTTGTCCTCGTATATCTCGTTTATTTATCACACTTTTAATACGATATTTACAGATATTATTGACATTATCCATCTTAAAAGAACTCTGTAACACTATTTTAAAATTCACTTCCGGTCACAAGTTACGGCCGAATTTCCGTTTTTCAAATGATATTTTGTGCGGGCGTTTTCTCATAAACGGTTAAAGATTGAGTCTTCAAACTTTCAGGGATGATAAATTATGAATTGTAGCTGTGCAAAAAGGTATTATTTTTGCCATCCGTCAGTTCTGGCCGTCATCGGAACTGAACAAAAGAAACCCCAAATTTCAAAATAATGCTTTTGAAACAAAACTTGCATAGATTAGTTAGGTGTCTTTCGGCGTTTCAGAAAATGTTAGACATACCGGAAGTTTAACCAGCAACTTCCGGTTTTCAGAGAAAAACTTTTAAAAAACGGTCTTTCTTTGTCCTCGTATATCTCGTTCATTTATGAACCATTTAATACGATATTTACAGATATTATTGACATTATCCATCTCAAAAGAACACTGCACCACTATTTCAAAATTCACTTCCCGTCACAAGTTGCGGTCGAATTTCTGTTTTTCAAATGATATTTTGTGCGGGCGTTTTCTCATAAACGGTTTAAAATTGAGTCTATGAACATTCAGGGATGATAGATGGTGACTTGTAGCTCTGTAATAAAGGTTTATCATTATCATCCGTCACTTCCGGCCGTTACCGGAAGTGAACAAAAGAAACGCCAAATTTCAAAATTATGCTTTTGAAACAAAACTTGCATAGATTAATTAGGTCTCTTGTGGCGTTTCAGAAAATGTTAGTCTTACCGGAAGTTTAACCAGCAACTTCCGGTTTTTCGAGAAAAACTTCAGAAAAATGGTTTTTCTTTGCTATCATATCTCTCGCTTATAAAGCAAGTGTTTTAGTGATTTTCACATATATAAATGACATTATCCATCCTCAGAGTATAGTGAATTATTGTTGTTGTTTTTTTCAAAATTCACTTCCGTTCGTTAAATATGTACGATTTCCGGGGTTTTTTCTCCAAGTGTCTTGAAGCTTTCAGGAAATTTAGATAGTGACTTGTAGATGTGACATACGTGTTTCAACTTTCTTGCTGTCACTTTCGCCATCCGCCGGAAGTACCATAAAAATATGTAATATTTCATTTTTTAAATTCTAATCCTCATAAAATTATTTAATAGAGTGTAATAAGTCATATCATTTCCACCGGAAGTTGGTTGTTCGAAACCGGAAGTTGTCCAAAAACTCAGTATTTTTAATGGAAATATTTAGTGTGGGTTCCTACGTGGTTCAATTGGAATTTTTAGTCGTTTTATGGACTCCTGAGATACTCGAAAGTGAATGAAACAAAACCAAAATTGTTTACAGTTGATAAATCACGTCTTACATGTACGTGTTTATTTCTTTCATGTATAGTTGTTCTTCACTAATTCACTAACTGAATTCTTCCAGTCAAGGTCCTATCTCGTCAGAAATTGGACGGAAGACCTATTCGTTGCTCGCAACGAGATCATTTCTAGTTAATTTTTTTCCCTGGATTTCTCAGAGATGTCTGGATGGATTTTCTTCAAATTTTCAGGGATGATAGAGAATGAAATACCTCGGACATTTTTTTTTCTTCATTTTTTCAAAATTCACTTCCGGTTGGCAAATATGGCTTATTAGCTGTTTTCGTTGTCCAGCGTTTTTCTCAGAAACGGTAAAAGATAGAGTCACCAAATTTTCAGAGTTGATAGATCTCACTTTGTAGGCGTGCAGTTGGGGATTCAGAATGTCGGCCGTCACTTCCGGTCGTCACCGGAAGTGATAAAATGAATCGAAAAATTAAAGTTGTAGTTGTTGTATCGAAACATATACCACTTTATCGGGTGTCTTTTGGAGTATTGAAAACCGTTGATCCCACCGGAAGTCGAAACGTCCACTTCCGGTAATTAAGGAAAAACTTTTCAAATTCTCCTTTTTCAATGGCCATTGAGCAGGGAGGGATCTTTATCGTGCCAAACCCGCTGTGACACGGGACCTCGGTTTTCTAACTGATAATTAAGATTCTGTATTATTTTCGATTTCTCTAAACACCCTAAACACTCACAGTTTACATTACAAACACATTTTGCACAATAATCGTGTTCAGATTGTGAAGGAACTCTAGGCACATCTGAATTATCTACTGTTAGATGGACTTCATTTTCATCAGTTTCAATCTTGATTCTTGAAGATTTCTTAGATTTTTGTATTAATGCCTGTCTTTCCATTGGGGGAGGTCTGAGTTTTACAGGCATTGTCGGTTCATACCCAAGATGTAATGTTGGGACAGGATTGCTTCTTTCAAAATGTTTTGAACATATCCTACTATCATCACCAGGCATCCAATTTCTTCCAGGTTTCAACTGTCTATTAACTAACTTAATCCACTTTGCCCTTAACTCGGGGTCTTTCCTTTCTGTAGGAAAGGGAATCAGTTCAAATGGGGGAGGGCACGCACAAGATCCTGTACCACTGTTGCATTTATGCACCATCTATCATCCCTGAAAGTTTCAAGACTCAATCTTTAACCATTTATGAAAAAACGTCTGGACAAAATGTCATTTTAAAAACGGTAAATCAGACGTAACTTACGACCGGAAGTTATTTTTCAAAGATCCAAATACATATATAAAAACTTCAGATGATAACACATCAACCCTGAAAATTTGAAGCAAATCGATCGAACCATCTCTGAGAAATGTTCTGCACAAAATCGGTAAGAAAAAAAAAGAATAAAAATAATACATGTAAAAAGAAAAGTGGAAAATGAACAATAGAATAATAGAAGGTTCTTCCACTGAAGACGGAAAATCCTAATAATAATAGAGGAAAAGAAACATAAGAATCACTATAAAGTCACCCGTTGAGACGGAAGACCTTAATAATAAGAAGAAGAAGAAGAAGAAGAAATAGAGTAAAAACAATATGTTCTCAAACTTTGTTTGGGGAACATAATAATAAGAAACAGAGTAAAAACAATATGTTCCCAAACTTTGTTTGGGAAACATAAACATAGATTTTAATGGTGTGCAAATTGAATTTGTGAAGCAGGCTAAACTATTAGGTGTTTATATAGATAATACTTTATCATCGGATGCACATGTGGAGTTTATCTCAAAGAAAATTGTAAGAAAACTTATGAGAGTGAGTTATTTTATGCCACCAAATGCACTTATAAAGGTTTTTAATAGTATTGTTTTTCCACATTTTACTTACTGCTGTACTGTCTGGAGTAACATTCAAAATCAACTATATTTAGAAATAAATTCAAGCTGCAAAAGAGGGCAGCAAAACTACTGTGAAATATTCGAGATATCAGGACCTCTACTGACTTTTTATTTTCTTGTTTGAACTGGATGCCGATTAAGAATTATTTTATGTTTAGAACGTTGTCTTTCTGTTCAAAGTTTTAAACAATCAAATGCCAAATTTCCTAAACATGTTTAAATATACAAAATATGTGAGTTGCCGCCAAACTAGGTCAAATGATTATATGTCTAATTTATTATATTTACCAAGAGCTAAAACTGAAAATTTTAAACGTTCATACAGCTACTCTTCTACATTCCTTTGGAACAAACTGTCTCAAAATGTTCGAAACTCAGGTTCGGTTGGCATTTTTAAAGCTGTGTAATTGATGGAATATTTTCATAGAAGTAGCACTTAAACATCTTGCTTTCCTTTTTTTTTGTTCAGATGTGCCAAATGTAGTCGTTAAATGGCACTATCTGCGCGTGTATCTTATGCTATTTTTTCTTCTTTCCTTTTTTGTCATGACTTCATATTTAGATAATAATTTTATCACTAATTAGGTGTGTCTTATGCTATGTTTCCCCCTTTCCTTTTATATCGTATTCATATTTAGATACTAATTTTAGATGTTAATTTTATGTTTGTGTATATGTTTTAATGCAGGACCACAATGGAAATAGCTATATGCTAATTTGTGTTATCCTAGATAAATCAAGGCTATCATTATTATTACTTCAATCGAGACTGTTGAAACCCCTGTATCACCAACTTTTTTGTCAGTAGCTTGCCTCGATTTAAAAACTGACCATACGCAGAACAAGCTCTTGCGCATCGAATCAATTGAGAGATTTAAACACCATATGCAGGTGATAATGGAATATTGCTACATAAATATGGGAAGTTGACGATGGAGAAGCTGAAATCATCCCGTTTGTCATACAGTTGAGTTGTCAGTTTGCCATTAATGTCTACCTTAAATAAAATATCTAAGTATGAAGCAGAAGTGGACGACTATGTGGGTTTTTTTTATTTCGAGCTCACAGGGATAGATCGAATTGACATATGAATGAAAGTTATTATTGTTATTAGATAAAATGCCGTCGATATATGTAAATGTCGCATTGAAGGCCACAGCAAGACATTTTTTCTTCTCACATAGAATTTTTTAAAATAAATTCTACTTCATAAGAATATAGAAACAGGTCAACTAACAAAGGAGCACATTTCGTGCCCATAGGAATTCCAACAGACTGTGGGAAGACCTGATCACCAAAGACCACGAAGATATTGTCAATGAGGAACTCTAGTATATTTTTTATTTCAACGTCAGAGTACTTGTTTGTGGAATCAGAGTGGTGTTTAACAAAGTAAATTTTGGATGACTGATCACTAGATATGAATGTGTCCGTTTTCCATTTTTGTTGAGGAAGCAATTGTCTATAATGTCAAAAAGTCTAGTCTTTAATTAATCGTAAAGTGTTGAGAAGTCATAGGCTTTTTGATGCTATTGATTTGTGAAAAGTTTTACGATTTCAAGTTTACTAAAGGTTCTTTAGAATTTTTTAGAATTCACATTTGATTAACACCGCTTCTGGTATATGTAGTCGCACAGTAAGTTTGAAGTTTCTTCTTCACAGCTGTTAATATTTTCGTGAGGAGCAAAGATAGGGGCTTGGCAGAGCAGTCATCGGATCCAGCAATGTATCTTTGTAACTCATATTCATTCGACCCATTAATTGGGCATTGTCCAAAACCGAAGCACGGCTCCGAAGAACCTTACCCACCGAAGGGGCAGTTGGAGTATAAGTACGATACCAAATGTGGAGTTCATGCCAAGTTCGTTTAAAATACAGTTGCAATAATGAGCCTTACAAACAAAGACAATGTTGTTTACAAGCTTTATCAGCTGGTACCAAAACATATACCTCATGCAACCTATCTAATTCTTTTATCACTACTGGTTTATTTAACACAGAAGGATAGATGGTACGTACTTTTGTTTTAATATGTCTAATGCGACATTTTAATATTCCTCTTTTGCTTTTAACCCATTCTGACAATGTGTCAAGTTCTTCTTTTTCATATTTAGCCCATCGTCTGGCATAATCTTCGACAGAATTCATAATAGAGATGAAGTTCTGTCTCATATAATTAATCCGATTTGCAGATGTAGTTTTTTTTTTGGTAAGCAAAACCATATATTAGACCAAACCAAAAACTCTTGAAAATGACTTTCAAGATCCTAAATATCACATTCATTATAAACTAATAAATTGAAGGTGGCTCACTACACCCTGAAATAGTTTCTCAAATCAGTACAAATTGATTTAATCATAAAAGATATGATGATATATAATAACTATAGATACCAAAAAGGCAGAAAATATACAAAATTGGATAAAACATGGTTTTTATTCTTTCTTTTTTTTTATTTCAACACGAGACCCTGGTGAATTTGAACTCGAGATATGCGATTCACCAGCCGAATGCTTTAACCACTGGGCTACGATGATAGGCAAACGAATCGATCGATACAAATTATTTCACAAAATATTTGAATCGCCATCTTGTGAAGTAGTGTCATAAAGAGCATAAGCTTTAGTGTAGTGAGTTACCTTAATGATTACAATTCTTTTTTTCTTTTTACTTTGAACTGCAACTATTGGCCAAAAAAAAAAAAAAAAAAAAAAAAAAAAAAAAAAAAAGAAAGAGAAAAAACTACTTGTGTATCAATGTAGAACAAGAATTTCACACACACACACAAAAAAGAACATTCCATTTTTCTGAACATTCAAAGTTGTTTTTATAAAAAAGATACCAGCAGATTTTTATTTATGAATAAACAATTATAGCCTAAATGGAAAAATTAAAACATTTTCCCTTTACTACTCTTTGGGTTGTAGTGTAGTTTCACCATTTCAAATACGCAAGATCGTAAATACCGAATTAGCGGAACTTTCTTGTAAAGAAGTCCGGAAAAGCGTGTCGATCTTGGGCATTTTTTGTTTATTCAAAACATGGCATCGGAAGACGATTTAACCTCCACGTGCTTTCCACAATTAAAAGCATTTTTAGATGAAAGGTGTGTAAAAGCGTCTGGATACAGGAAAAATGAACTTTTGAAGTTAGCTCGCGAAGCTATATATTTTGACGCAAGCTCTTCTCAGCTTTGGGAATTCCCTGGCTGACAGCAGTGGGAAAAATCCACCACATTTCCATTAAAATATATCAGTTGTGGATATTTCTGCGTATTATGTTTCTTTCTTGAATCATTAACTACAGTCTACTGCAATGCAATGACAGTACACCATTGTTAAAATCGGGTGAATCGATCACGACAAAAGTTGCAGAACTGGTATTATTTACCAATATGCCCAAATTCTCGCAAACTCTGGGTCTCGCGAGACTTTGAAAGGGGAAAGTAAAATTTAAAACCAAGACAGAAAAAGTAGTCGCGATCTTGCGTATTACAGTTCAAGTTCAAATTCTGTACCGTTTGATCGACAGGTGTGAAAGAAATATTACATTTTTATATTCATTGGGATTTGGATCGTGTTCCGATGGAAATGATCAAATCTACTGATCACGTGATCAACTTCATGTCATATCCCAGTAACACTCCAAAATGATATCTTATTTCTTCAAAAGTGTTAAGATGTTTTAACAGCTGTCCGTACACGTCCGGATAACTTCAGAATTTTCTGATTCTACGTGCCTGTTTCGGATAAATGTTTACATAGAGTATACTTTGACTGCGCACCCCTCAACGGTAAAACTATAAACATATTATCTATAAATTCATACTTAACGCTTATGATGCGAAACATGTTGAACACATATGCCAAGTGACTTAATAGCACTACAATACGTCATAGGTTGACGTCACTAGGATTGCGAATATAAATTAAATCAGTCTATCGCAAATGCATGCGATTAGAATTTTTTGGTGATTCTCTTTCATATGCTAAGGTAGAATTATATATATATCGATGTTATTGTTGCAGAAATCTTGTGCATGGTCTTTTTTTGATCATTATTTTAAAAAAATGATACAGATAATTTTCTCTGTAATTTCTCAATTATTATCATTCAAATATTTAAACCATTGTTTATATGATAATCTGACACCATTTGCGCAACAACAGCAATATTGTCTAGACACTTTTGCTTATTCTTGGCTCCATTTCTTTAGTGTATGCTTTTGTTCCAAGGTAGTTTTTGGCATTGGCTGTTTTCCTCCGTAGTAAGCAATATAGAACGTCATAATGTGACGTCATAGTCAAACCTGTGCAGTGCTTGGCACATGCAATCAAAACTTTGCATGAACATGCTCAGAATATGTACCGGCAAAGTTTTAATATACCCCATTTGCATAGAAACGCCTATACTTAGCCTTAACTCACTTACTAAATCACTGATGATAATGAAATGAGAAAAAATGTGTAGATAAAGATCTACACATATTCAAAGTCCTAGATTTGCAGTCCTATTAGAAGCCCCCGATCACATTAAATTGACATCGTAATGATCATTCCAGTTAATTGCAGAAACTGAAAATACTACCATTGACACTCGTTCAACAAATTCACATATTACAAGATATACCATATTCTGAAACTTACCACAGAAATTGGTCCATCCAACTTACATTCACGTAAGAAGAAGGGAAACTATTCTACTTTCTGCACCATTTGATTTACAGTCGAGTGAAAACTCAAGAGTCGGGATTTTCAAAATAAACATGTCCAGACAACATACTTAAAAGATTGTTTACATAATAGTAATAATGTTTACAAGATTTACAACACATTTCAAATTTCCTTTTCTGTGCAACCTGGTCCCAGTTCTGAACATAAATCTGGATTTCAGTACTTTGATTATTTAATTTATTTAGTTTGCATGTCTATCTAACTATTCTGCCGCTCTGAAGAAGGAACAGACCATCGCAAAACAATTCCATATTTTTCTTCTCGTTGGTCATTTTAGTGCTTTATATATCCTTACTTATCTGATCTCGTATCTAAATTCAGATCCGACATTTGGAGCGTTTAGTGTTGTTGGCTTTTAGTGCTCTCTCTCTCCCTACTTTATTTTGCAGAGTACATTACCAAGACTCCCTTGTCAAGGACCATGCATTTGAACGCAAGATTTGTCTTTTCGGCATTTTTGCAACAGTCGCTAGCATTCCACTGCTCTTGTGGGCCAAAGTGTCGATGCTTCTACGATAAAAGGATGGTGGTTGCTGAATGCAGTGGACTTAGGCTATCGCACGCTCCAAGATTCAATGAAAGTGTCCAAAGTATCGATCTAAGCACTAACCGTCTCTTGGAAATACCTGCAGCTATGCCTTCAAACATCGTTTCCCTCAACATTTCCGAGAACAACATCACAGACCCTAAAAAAGAAGTTCTTTCAAGATACAAACATTTGTGATGGTTGGATATCGGAAGGAATTGTTTATGACAAAGGCGTAAATTATGGCCTTCTCGGTTTTTTTGAAAACCTGAAGCAACTGGAAACATTACTCATGAAAGATGATTGTGTCGCAATCAATGTTACGGATATGAAATATTCACACGAGTGCTTTTATGGATTATTGTCTTTAAGATACATTGAATTAAATGGGCTACATGCTGGTAACTTTGTAGATGCATTTGATAAAAATAAGTCTATTCAAATTCTTGTCTTGTCGGGATACGAGTATTGTCATCTTCAGGACATCAGAACATACACCTTCAATGTTTTCAAAAAGTTGACAAATTTGTCATTGCATCAGTGTTTTCTTAGAATATCGAGAAGGGGGCTTTTGCACACATGAACAATCTCGTTCGCCTGGACATATCAAGCAACAAAAACCTTCATTTATCCGTGTTACCAAATATCACTTACGATGTTCGAGATTCGAAACTACAGACTCTCATCGCAGATAGCCTTCAATGCTTTGGTGGACTATCACTTATCTTAACTGTAAAACATTTTACTTGAGAAATCTTTCACACATACAATTCCGTGATTTAGCAGTAGAGAGTATGAACTTTTATATGTACATTTTCATATATTATATTTTGAACATCGAAAGGTTGTAGTAATTTTCCTATGGCACCTTTTACAATATTATATTCACAAATCCAGTTTTTCTTGCAGATCAATTTATCTGCAAACCATTCCATCGGCTTAAAGAACACATCGCATGTTTTTAAACTTTTTAATTTTTTCAGCAAAATTAATTCATTTCATGCCTAAAACTACTTTACATGTGCTTTAAAAGAAACAGTTTGCGTAGTTTTCGAGTGTGATAGCGATGAAATTCAAATCTTGCGATATACATATTTTCTTCGATATTTTACGCGGCATTATCTGTGACGTCATATGCGACCTCGAACGAGAAGATTTGAAAACAGTTGTTAGCCATTTCATAAACAGATTAGATTTAATTGACAAACAAACAATTATCACATTAACGGCTTGTAAATAACACTGCATTGGGGTGTTTTGTGCCGTTTAAGGGTGTACTTGCTGTCAGTAGAGATGATTTGGACTGCGTTTTTTTCAATTTTCGAAGGAAGGTATGAGGGACAAGATGTGAATATTTTTTGTCGGCACAACGACTTTGCCATAAAAACCCCCAGTAGAATTTATCCCTGTACTTTTTCAAACAAGCACTTGGACAAAGACGTATATAAACTGCGAGAAAATGGTTCTATCGAAGCTTCACACTGTTACATATAGGCCTACCGCATATATGCTTTCCGTTCTGCTTTCAAATTCAATACACACTCGCACCAACTGACCTTCACCTTGTAACAACATATAGGCAGAACTTTGCTAGCAGTGTCTACCAACTGGTAGTTTTAAAAAAGAAGTTTAAAGATAAAAGATAATTGAACTTTCAATTATAAATAATAAAATATGATTTTTCCCAACTTTGAATTGAATTATAATGTTTTCATTTTTTTTTTTAAGGAACGCGTACGTGTTTACAACAACAGCACGTCGCGCTCCCACTTCCTAAGTAACAAAGTGTAGATAACAAAAAATAACGATTAATAAAATTGCTTGAATAAAATAA
This sequence comes from Ostrea edulis, assembly GCF_947568905.1. Classification (NCBI taxonomy): domain Eukaryota; kingdom Metazoa; phylum Mollusca; class Bivalvia; order Ostreida; family Ostreidae; genus Ostrea; species Ostrea edulis. The sequence continues at coordinate 57,069,705 of NC_079168.1, read as the reverse complement.
TTTAGAAGTATTGTGATGTTCACAATAAGTTTGATAATTTTTATTATTATTTTTTTTTTTCGAAATGCACCCGTGACAGTAGGCCTCGTTGTCAATGATACATAATCGTATTATAATTTAGGCCTATCTAACTTCTCAAAATAAATTTAATAATAATTGCACTGTTTATTTTAGAAAAGCAACAACGCTAATTACAGTTGTTTACAGAAATGGCATTACCAAATAGTATTTAGAGAGTGATCCCATGTAAACATTATTTACTCGCAAATTTATGCAGATTTCATACTCGCTTTCCTCGCTACATTTGGGTCGCTATTTGTATGCACTGGTGGCTAAAAGATATAAGAATCGGGAAATTTGTCAACATCGAAATAAATGTTATCCATGGTAAATAAATTAGGCCCCTAAAACCCGAGTTTTTAAAAATATCTAACACTACTATTACAACAAGTTGATCGACGAAGGTCGCATATGACGTCACTGTACCACGTGACTACCTATCTAATTAACTAGGCTTTTTGAAATCGGGGCTTAGATTTAAGTCCGTATTGTGGCTAATTATCGCAATACTTCAGTGAACGAACTATTACAATTAATTTCTATAAGCATAAGGAAGACAAAATGCATATAATTCTGTATACTTTGAAAACACGAGATGTGTCCTTTAATACCATTCTCATCCACTACGTCATTCATGTATTTCAGACCACTCTTTAGCCATGATTTTAGAAATATAGGTGTATTTTTCAATACCACAATATTATTACTTCATAATGGTTTCCTCAATATATTGTTCAAACAATCTAATCTGTTCCTACCTTTGCATTCATTACAAAATGCGAACATTTCCTTGTAAAACAAAAGAAATCCATCCATTAACTCATACGGTTTGATATTAGTGATATTAGATTTACTGAAAATAGTCAAAATCATAATTGTTTTCCAAACATATCCTATTCACAAAATGGTATAATGGATTTCTTTTATTCAATAGTTTCTTAATCCATGATATTCTTAAAGATTTAATGTATTACCAACATGTTGCATAGGGTTTAATAAAGTCAGATCTTAGATAATTTTGTGAAACCCGGCCCCATTTTACATTTACTCAGGCTGAATCTTCTAGACTCAACCTGATCTTCGTGAGGTCTAAGTTCTTCCGCCTCTACGACAACTAGAAATTCTCATTCTGTCAATTACCTGCTTTTTAAAGTCCTAGATAATGTTTACAAAAGTTTTAACGATTAAAATCAAAGCACAACATCATATCATCCAATTTCATTCCCGCCCTGCCAATACTCTGCATTGCCAAAATCAGGTAATATTGTTTACTCAAACTTTACTAAAACGATGGTAGGCCAGCAATATTTCAGGATAAACATACGCAAGCTTATTTGGGAAATGCTTCTAGTTATGCTAATAGATTTCAAGGAAAAATCAAAATTATTTAGTATCATGAGGTGCATTTGTAACTCTGATCGTCTATACGGTTGATATTTAAACATGTGTAGGGGCTGTCGAATGACTTCTTAATTTTTAGGTCAGGTGGCCTATTACTATTGTCTGCGTCCTTCCTCCTGCGTTAACAATTCAATTAAATACACCTTAAAAGGGTTTATCAAATCAGCACGAAATGATTTAATCATGAACGATATGATGTATTTTAAAAGTACACATGTCAAAAAGGCAATAATATGCAATTTCGGAGAGAAAATATCTATCTATCTATCCATCTATCTATCTGGGCGTTTAGTGTTCCTGGCTTTTAGTGATTTATCTATCTGTCTAGTTATCTACTTTATTTTGCAGAGTACATTATCAAGATTCCCTTGTGAAGGACCATGTATTTCAACGCAGGATCATTCTGTTTTGTCTTTACGGCATTTTTGCAACAGTCGCTAGCATTCCACTGCTCTTCTGAGCCAAAGTGTCGATGTTTCTACGATAAAAGGATGGTGGTTGCTGAATGCAGTGGACTTAAGCTATTGCACGCTCCAAGATTCAATGAAAGTGTTCAAAGTATCGATCTAAGCACTAACCGTCTCTCAGAAATACCTGCAGATATGCCTCCAAACATCATTTCCCTCAACATTGCCGAGAACAAAATCATAGACCCTAAAAAAGAAGTTCTTTCAAGATACAAACATTTGCGATGGTTGGATATCGGAAGGAATTGTTTATGGCAAAGGCGTAAAACATGGCCTTCTCGGTTTTTTGAAAACCTGAAGCAACTGGAAACATTACTCATGAAAGATGATTGTGTCGCAATCAATGTTACGGATATGAAATATTCACACGAGTGCTTTTATGGATTATCGTCTTTAAGATACATTGAATTAAATGGGCTACGTGCTGGTAACTTCGGGGATGCATTTGATAAAAATAATTCTATTCAAATTCTTGTCTTGTCGGGACAGGAGTATTGTTATCTTCAGGACATCAGAACATACACCTTCAACGTTTTCAAAAAGTTGACAAAACTGACATTGCATAAGTGTTTTCTTACAAATATCGAGAAGGGGGCTTTTGCACACATGAACAATCTCGTTCACCTGGACATATCAAACAACAAAAACCTTCATTTATCCGTGTTACCAAATATCACTTACGATCTTCGAAATTCGAAACTACAGACTCTCATCGCAGATAGCCTTCAATGCTTTGGTGGACTATCACTTATTTTAACTGTAAAACACATAGAGAACCTCCAAAATACTTCTTTGAAAAAATTTTCGTTAGCAGGAAACAGAATTGCCATAATTGATAAAGATATTATGAAATATTTACCAAAATCATTGACAAATATAAACATCGGAGACAACATGCTGCAGTTTGGATCCTACATTTTTCAAGGTTCATTTCTTCCAAATTTAGAAAGGCTTGATGTTGAATATACCGGAAGTTATAGACCGGGATTTCAAATAGGCTGTAACACGTGTTCTAACTCCTGTTGTACCAAGACAGCAATTGTCAACGTTTCTAACGCTATCATAAATGACCCACCGAAGCCATATTTTATAATACGACTGCCCCCGAAATTAAAAATTCTAAATATTGCCAATCAGAGAATTTCTCACACTGTTTTAGAACTTGGGTTCTTCCCACAAAACTCTTTAACACATCTGTATGCCCAAGGGAATTTTTTCTATTCTATACATCATATAACCGGAATTAAGAATTTGGAATACGTTAATTTATCGAATAACTTCTGTTCCAGTATAACCAATCAATCTTTTCAAAATATGAGCAGTTTATTATTTCTCAATTTGTCTACAAATCTTCTAGGAAAAGAATTGAGAAGTCAAAATGTAAATGATATGCTTCATTTTCCTCCCCATCTGAGAGTACTTGATCTCTCGTATAACTGGATAACGACCTTAGCCCTTGACTTGTTCGCTGTCAGTAGAGATCTTGAGTCCTTAAATTTGAGTAATAATGAGATAGAATCCGTGTCATTTGATTTGTCTTCTTCTTTAAAATTGCGTGAAATAGATCTCTCCTTTAATAAAATCGTGAAGTTGGATTCCGCATCGATGAAAAATTTAGACTTTCCCAGAAAGACCCGCCTGAGTATCAATCTGGCAAACAATCCTTTGGTATGCACTTGTCAAAGCCTAGGATTCCTGGAATGGATGAAAGAATCATTAAATAAACACTTCCTAGACCAAGATAAATACACGTGTTCATTTAGCAACAGCACAAAGACTACCTTGGGTGATTTGGATCAAGTGATATCTACATTAAAACGCGAATGTAAATCCTATACAACATTAGTTGTCGCTGTAACTGTTATTTTACTTGTAACAATAGTTTGTTTTTCTCTTGCTATTATGTATAGATATAGATGGAAACTACGATATTTATATTACGCAGGGAAGCGATCTTCCAAAGGATACTCAAAGATATTAGAGGAAGGAAGGGAATACCATTTTGACGCCTTTATTTCATACGCCGAGAATGAAAGACAAATCTTAATTCCAAACCTATTGAAGGTGGAGAAGGAAAATACTTTCAAATTTTGTATTCACAGCCGCGACTTTATGCCTGGTGTGGACATAAGTGAAAACATAACCAATGCTATTCACTTTAGTAGACGAACTATCGTTTTCCTGAGTGAAGCCTTTCTTGGATCTGAATATTGCATGTACGAAATCCAGATGGCGCGAATGGAAAGTATATCTCGTGGGGGAGAAAACGTTCTTTTCATTGTTCTTCTGGATGATCATCTCAGAAACATTCCAAACTTTCTAGAGGATCTATTAAGTGAACAGTCATACCTTCCATACGATAAACAAATCCCGGAAGAGTTCTGGAATGCGTTGACTCAAGTTTTGAAAAACAATTAAGATTTGTTTTAAACTTTCATCATTCAGAATTATCGAAATAGAAGAAATCTGAAAGGACTCGTGTATATTGAGCTGAAGTATACATTATTATTTATGTACCATTTATTATGGTTGTATATCAAATTATTTATCCATGTGTTTAATATATTCTTATAGTATGTTAAATTGTATATAATTATATGTTTAATATGATTTGTTTGTATGTCCCTTTCGTAAATACTTTCACTCAATACCAAAACAAAATGTGTAACTTGTTACCGACTCCGGATATCCTACCAGCCAAACGGAGATCGAGAGAACAATGCATGGGTTAAAATATTTGTATTCGTTGTGGGGTTTTTTTTTTTTTTACAAACAAAAGATTACGAGTTTTATACATCAATTACAAAAAAACATTTTATATTGTCAAAGAAGAGTTTATGAAGATGTGATTTTGATGTCTGTATCAATTCCTTTATCTCAATGGACATCTGTTTTCTAACATTTGCTTTCAAATTTAGTTACTCAAATATTAATTACAAATAGATTTGAACTTTTTATACTTTACGGTATGAAGGATTGTATATAATGTATTAATGAACAAATATATGCAATAGGAAGTGTATGGCGACTTGTCTCAATATACCTTACGATTTCATTGAATTTGATATTAATTCACAGTTAGCCTACTAAACGACATATGACTATATATGCATACATGTCTGTATTCATATTACTTTCTGTGATGTTAAGGAATGCATTTACTATTTTGATTATCATATTCGTATATTTGTATATTATAATCGTATATTTGTATATTATAATCGTATATTTGTATATTATGATAATATATTTGTATATTATATGGTTCTTGAAGGAATTTTTTCAACACTTGATATACAAGAGGTACATGTATAATATTGATTCGCATTGCTATTTTCATGTTTTTCTGCTCAAGTCGTTTTTCGTTTCGTTTGAGAATTGTTCACGCTTACAGAGGCATGTTAGCTGTCGATGAAGTGCCAGTTTTAGAAATTTCTGTATTGTACATCATGTATCACTTCCATTGTGGTTTGAACGAAGAAAATGAATAAATGAAGGAAGGAACGAAGTGATTTGCTCAGTTTCTCCTTCTTGCTGCCAGCTAAACTTGTCTCGAGCGGATGTCGAAAACGATTAGGCGCAAGTTCTCGATATGTCATGTTTATGGTATACCTATGTTCCTAGATGATCCTCAGTATTCAAATTTTACAATATTTGGGGGGAAAGTATGAGATATCAAAAGGGGATGGAGTTTCAACATTTTACAACAGAAAACCATGGAAAATTATAAAACACTATTTGTGATGCATCATTGTCCATTGTCAATGACATTTGGTCTATAGGAGTAGATTAGGTGACTAAAATGGTAGATTTAAAATTTTTAAAATGGCCGCTAAATATGCATTAAATTTTCTCATTCCGATCTGAATGAAATTAATATGTAGGGGCAGTTGAAGATGGCGAATAAAATAGTAAACTCAAATATTCAAGTAGCGGAAAATTTCAAAATGGTTACCTGATCTCAACAAAATTTGTTACATACATGTAGGAGTAATTGAGGATGACAAAATCAAATGGTAAACTGAGCTTGAAATTTTCAAAATCTACATCATTTTCATAATAACCACTAAAACGTGTTACATTTTGAATGAAAGTTTAATGTATATGTATAGGGACAGCCCTGACCAACGTTCTTCAGCAGTTTTTTTTAACATGCTTGTAAAATAATTTCCAGGATTTTACATGTCCTAAAGGTAACAATGAAAATTTAAAGCTTTGAAATGGGTGCAATTTTCATACTAGATGTTTGAAATTTATGATTTTAGTTTATTTGATATTACATGCACTTATGCTGAAAGGTTTCTTTTCATTTTAAGGGGTCTCGGGAAATTAGCTTGCAGGGTTTTTGGCAAGACAAGTGATTGTCTAAACCCCCCCCCCCCCCCCCCCAAAAAAAAACAACAACATGCAATATGTTTATTTTGCAGGAAGTTGACTTAAAGTTTCTTTTTGGGGTAGGAATTCAATTGGTGTTCATTAGGGAAACTTTCCTAACATCATCCTGTTAGCGTTATCACTTGTTTTTAACCTATGTACGGCGCTCAAGGTCGTAGTAGTGAAGGTTCTTTATCGTGTTTACGCCTACCGTGACATAGAACCTCTGCGTGGAGGTCATATCTATAGACCCGTGGCTTTTATTTTTGATATATTCAATATATTGTGTTAATATCATTAATTATATTCAATGTATTGTGATAATATCATAAATGATATTCAATATATGTGGTGGTATATTAACTTGTAAATATAATCATATGTTAAATAATGAACGATATAAATTGTGGTGACCATGGTATATTAACTAAATGATCATATGTTTGATATATTGTAAAAAGGTTGGAATGTGTATGTAAATTCAAACGATGTACAATTCATTATATCAGCATATTCTTTGTCTTGTTCACGATTTTTGGAATCAGTTGATGAAGTCTGTTAAACGTTAATTTTAGGGAAAAAAATGTTAAGATAACGAACAGTGATCAATCTCATAGCTCCCATAAAGAATACAAAATTTAGAGTAAGGCAAACACGGACCCCTGGACATACCAGAGGTTGGATCAGATACCTAGGAGGAGTAAGCATCCCTTGTCGATTGGTCATACCCGCCGTGAGTCGTATATCTCGATTGGGTAAACGGAGTTATCCGTATTCAAAATCGGTGTGCAAAGAACGGCCTAACATTTGGTATGAAAGGCGCCAGACAGCATTTGATCCAATGTTATTTTGTATTGGCAAACTAGATCGTTATAACAACAATATAATTTGCGAAAAGCTGACTTTAAACGAGAATGTTGAAACCCCTGTACCATTAAGTTGTTTGTCAGTAGCTTGCCTCGATTTAAAAACTAACCATAATCAGAACAAGTTCTTGCGTATCGAATCAGTTGAGAGATATAAACACCAGATGCAGGTGATAATGGAATATTGCTATAGAAATATGGGAAGTTGACGACGGAGAAGTGAAATCATCCCGTTTGTCATAAAATTGAGTTGTTAGTTTGACGTTAGCATCTATATTCAATAGAATATCTAAGTACGAAGCAGATCATCTTCGCTAGCCAACGGTTTACGATCCGCTCCGCTTCTCTACAAACCTTTGGCAGATTTAGTGCAAATTTCGTAGCTTTGACTGTCGTCTTCTAGCGGATGGAGAAAACAACCCTGTTTGGATTACATCATGTTTATCCAATGAAAATGCGTGTTTAGGCTACTGTTTATTGATTGATTGATTGATGTTTTCCGCCAAACTCAACAATTTTCAGTTATCTGGTGGCGCCCAGTTTTTATTGATGGAATAGAGAACCCAGATACAATGTACCTGGGAAGAAACCACCGACCTTCCGAAAGTAAACTGGGAAAGTTTCTCACTGGCGCGAGGGGGATTCGAACCCGCGCCGACAGAGGTGAGAGGCCGTGTGATTTTGAGCGCGCTACTCTAACCACTCGGTCACGAAGGCCCCTCAGCTACTGCTTAAAAGTTGTTTAGAAATGCCTGCGCTCAGAGAGTAACGTAATGTTTTATGCAAATCATTCAAAATATTAATGATAAATTTAACTATCTCTTAATTGCATACTTGAAAAAGAAATCAGTGAGAATATTATTTAGAAAATAAACATGTGGTGAACCCATGAAATATATGTACTCGTTGAGTCTACGTCTAAAAATAACCCCACGCGTGTAAGGTGAATTCCAAATTGGGAGAAATAGCTCTGGCGCAACTGTCTAAATCTGTGATAGATAGAACATAAAACAACGACTTACAAGAGATGTTTGATATTAAACTTATGGTTCGGTACTGTAGTAAATAAAATGCACCTCTTTATGCAGATACGAGTCTAAACTGCGCACGTGGCATCATTGGTTTGAATATGTTTTTGATACACGGCAGGGTGACAGTTGTAGGTATTTAAATTCCTTTGTTTTGCACGTGATCTATCGTAACACGCTCTCTGACTGAGCAGTGGACTTTCCCTGTGTCCAATCATATGCTGAAAGTTGAGGCTACAAAAATCGCACTAAATCTGGGAAGGGTTTGTTGAGAAGCGGGGCGGATCGTAAACCCTTGGCTAACGAAGATAGAAGCATATGTGGAAAACTCTGTGGTGCCTTTTATTTATTCAGTGGGATATATCGAATCAATACATGAATGAAAACGATCTTGTTAATAGATAAAACGTCGTCAATTTATCTAAATGTTGAATTGACGGCCACAGCAAGGATTTTTTTCTTCTCATGTAGAAGGTTTTGAATAAATTCTGCCTCGTAAGAATATAAAAACAGGTTAGCTAATTAAGGAGCAGAATAAATTAATTTCAAAACAAACTGACAAGGAAGTTGTAAAGCATTTCGCTGAAAGCTTTGTAACTTGTCAAAATCTTCGCTTCGAAAAGATCCCGTGGGGATCCGGGTTAGAATAGCTCCTCAGTACCCCTTGCTTGTCGTAAGAGGCGACTAAACTGGGCGGTCCTTCGGATGAGACCGCAAAAACCGAGGTCCCGTGTCACAGCGGGTTTGGCACGATAAAGATCCCTCCCTGCTCAATGGCCATTGAAAAAGGAGAATTTGAAAAGTTTTTCCTTAATTACCGGAAGTGGACGTTTCGACTTCCGGTGGGATCAACGGTTTTCAATACTCCAAAAGACACCCGATAAAGTGGTATATGTTTCGATACAACAACTACAACTTTAATTTTTCGATTCATTTTATCACTTCCGGTGACGACCGGAAGTGACGGCCGACATTCTGAATCCCCAACTGCACGCCTACAAAGTGAGATCTATCAACTCTGAAAATTTGGTGACTCTATCTTTTACCGTTTCTGAGAAAAACGCTGGACAACGAAAACAGCTAATAAGCCATATTTGCCAACCGGAAGTGAATTTTGAAAAAATGAAGAAAAAAAAATGTCCGAGGTATTTCATTCTCTATCATCCCTGAAAATTTGAAGAAAATCCATCCAGACATCTCTGAGAAATCCAGGGAAAAAAATTAACTAGAAATGATCTCGTTGCGAGCAACGAATAGGTCTTCCGTCCAATTTCTGACGAGATAGGACCTTGACTGGAAGAATTCAGTTAGTGAATTAGTGAAGAACGACTATACATGAAAGAAATAAACACGTACATGTAAGACGTGATTTATCAACTGTAAACAATTTTGGTTTTGTTTCATTCACTTTCGAGTATCTCAGGAGTCCATAAAACGACTAAAAATTCCAATTGAACCACGTAGGAACCCACACTAAATATTTCCATTAAAAATACTGAGTTTTTGGACAACTTCCGGTTTCGAACAACCAACTTCCGGTGGAAATGATATGACTTATTACACTCTATTAAATAATTTTATGAGGATTAGAATTTAAAAAATGAAATATTACATATTTTTATGGTACTTCCGGCGGATGGCGAAAGTGACAGCAAGAAAGTTGAAACACGTATGTCACATCTACAAGTCACTATCTAAATTTCCTGAAAGCTTCAAGACTCAATCTTTAATTATTTTTTAGAAAACACTTGGAGAAAAAACCCCGGAAATCGTACATATTTAACGAACGGAAGTGAATTTTGAAAAAAACAACAACAATAATTCACTATACTCTGAGGATGGATAATGTCATTTATATATGTGAAAATCACTAAAACACTTGCTTTATAAGCGAGAGATATGATAGCAAAGAAAAACCATTTTTCTGAAGTTTTTCTCTAAAAACCGGAAGTTGCTGGTTAAACTTCCGGTAAGACTAACATTTTCTGAAACGCCACAAGAGACCTAATTAATCTATGCAAGTTTTGTTTCAAAAGCATAATTTTGAAATTTGGCGTTTCTTTTGTTCACTTCCGGTAACGGCCGGAAGTGACGGATGATAATGATAAACCTTTATTACAGAGCTACAAGTCACCATCTATCATCCCTGAATGTTCATAGACTCAATTTTAAACCGTTTATGAGAAAACGCCCGCACAAAATATCATTTGAAAAACAGAAATTCGGCCGCAACTTGTGACGGGAAGTGAATTTTGAAATAGTGGTGCAGTGTTCTTTTGAGATGGATAATGTCAATAATATCTGTAAATATCGTATTAAATGGTTCATGAATAAATGAGATATACGAGGACAAAGAAAGACCGTTTTTTAAAAGTTTTTCTCTGAAAACCGGAAGTTGCTGGTTAAACTTCCGGTAAGTCTAACATTTTCTGAAACGCCGAAAGACACCTAACTAATCTATGCAAGTTTTGTTTCAAAAGCATTATTTTGAAATTTGGGGTTTCTTTTGTTCAGTTCCGATGACGGCCAGAACTGACGGATGGCAAAAATAATACCTTTTTGCACAGCTACAATTCATAATTTATCATCCCTGAAAGTTTGAAGACTCAATCTTTAACCGTTTATGAGAAAACGCCCGCACAAAATATCATTTGAAAAACGGAAATTCGGCCGTAACTTGTGACCGGAAGTGAATTTTAAAATAGTGTTACAGAGTTCTCTTAAGATGGATAATGTCAATAATATCTGTAAATATCGTATTAAAAGTGTGATAAATAAACGAGATATACGAGGACAAAGAAATACCATTTTTTCGAACTTTTTCTCTAAAAACCGGAAGTTGCTGGTTAAACTTCCGGTAAGTCTAACATTTTCTGAAACGCCGAAAGATATCTAATTAATCTATGCAAGTTTTGTTTCAAAAGTATTAGTTTGAAATTTGACGTTTCTTTTGTTCACTTCCGGTGACGGCTGGAAGTGACGGATGGCAATGATAATACCCTATTGCATAGCTACAAGTCACCATCTATCATCCCTGAAAGTTTGAAGTTTCACTCTTTAACCGTTTATGAGAAAACGCCCGGACAAAATGTCAACACTATGTGTTCGGAGACATAAGAAACAGCAAAAACAATATGTCTCCAACACTTTGTGTTCGGAGACATAATAAGAAACGGGGCAAACACAATATGTCTCCGACACTATGTGTACACTATGTGTTCGGAGACATAATAATAATAACTAGAAATGATCTCGTTGCGAGCAACGAATGGGTCTTCCGTCCAATTTCTGACGAGATAGGATCTTGACTGGGAGAATTCAATTAGTGAAGAACGGCTATGCGTGAAAGAAATAAACACATTTTTTTTTAAAATAGTGATAAACATGTACATGTAAGACGTGATGTATCAATTACAAAAAATTCGGTTTTCTTTTATTCACTTTGGGGTATCTTGGGAATTCATAAACGACTAAAAATTCCACATTTACCGCGTAGGAACCCACACTAAAAATTTCCATGAAAAATACTGAGTTTTCGGACAACTTCCGGTTTCGAACAACCAACTTCCGGTGGAAATGGTATGACTTTTTACACTCTATTAAATGATGTTATGAGCATTAGAATATTAAAAAAAAATGAAAAATTATATATCTTCAAGGTACTTCCGGTGGATGACGAAAGTCACGCCAACAAAATTGAAACACGTATTTCACATCTACAAGTCACCAATTATCTTTCCTGAAAGTTTCAAGACTCAATCTTTGATTATTTAAGAGAAAACGCCTGGAGAAAAATACCCAGAAATCGTAGATATTTAGCGAACGGAAGTGAATTTTGAAAAAAAAAATTTAATTCACTATACTCTGAAGATGGATAATGTCAATTATATATGTGAAAATCATAACAAACACTTGATTTATATGCGATAGGAAAGAAAGACCAATTTTTGAAGTTTTTCTCTAAAAACTGGAAGTTGTTGTTTAAACGTCCGGTAAGTGTAACATTTTCTGAAACTCCAAAAGACACTTACACATGTAATTATTCCAAACACATTTTGTTTCAAACGCGTAAATTTCATATTTGACGTTTCTTTCGTTCACTTTCAGTGGTGGCCGGAAGTGACGGATGACAATGATAAATCTTTTTACAACGCTACAAGTCACCACCAATCATATACTGAAAGTTTAAAGACTCAATCATGAACCGTTTATGAGAAAACGGTCGGACAAAATGTTATTTGAAAAACGGAAATTCGGCCCTAACTCGCGACCGGAAGTGAATTTTGAAATAGTATTAAAACGTTATCCTAGAGATGGATAATGTCAATAATATCTGTAAACATCGTATTAAAAAGTGTATAGATAAGCGAGATATATGAGAACAAAGAAAGACCAATTTTTCGAAGTTTTCCTCTAAAAACAGGAAGTTGTTGGTTAAACATCCGGTAAGTTTAACATTTTCTGAAACCCCGAAAGAGACCTAATTAATATATGCAAGTTTTGTTTCAAAAGCATAATTTTGAAATTTGACGTTTCTTTGTTCACTTCCGATAACGGCCGGAAGTGGCGGATAGCTACAGGTCACTATCTATCATCTCTGAAAGTTTGGAGACTCAATCTTTAAACGTTTATGAGAAAACGTCCAAACAAAATGTCATTTGAAAAACGGAAATTCGGCCGTAACATTTGATCGGAAGTGAATTTTGAAATAGTATTGGATGGTTCTCTTGAGATTGATTACGTCAATAATATCTGTAATTATAGTATTGAAAGGTTGATGAATAAGCGAGATATACGAGGACAAATAAAGGACAATTTTTGTTTAAGTTTTTCTCTAGAAACCGGAAGTTGCTGGTTAAACATCCGGTAAGTCTAACATTTTCTGAAACACCGAAAGAAACCTAATTAATCTATGCAAGTTTTGTTTCAAAAGCATGATTTTGAAATTTGAGGTTTCTTTTGTTCACTTCCGATGACGGCCGAAAGTGACGGATAGCAATGATAAACCTTAATACAAAGCTACATGTCGCCATATATCATCCCTGAAAGTTTGGAGACTCAATCTTTAAACGTTTATGAGAAAACGCCCGAACAAGATGTCATTTGAAAAACGGAAATTCGGCCGTAACTTGCAACCGGAAGTGATATTGGCAAAACTGAAAAAAAATGTTCTAGACAATCCTATTTTACATCATTCCTGAAAGTTTCATGAAATCTATCAAGCCGTTTTTTGAGAAATCACCTGCACAAAATCGGTAAGGAAAAGAAAAATGACTGGAAATTATCTCGTTGCGAGCAACGGATAGGTCTTCCGTCCAATATCTGACGAGATAGGATTTTGACTGGGAGAATTCAATTAGTGAAGAACGACTATGCATAAAAGAAATAAACACGTACATATAAGACGTGATTGATCAATTATAAAGAATTTCGCTTTTGTTGTATTCACTTTCGAGTATCTCAGGAGTTCATAAAACGAATAAAAATTCCACATTGACAGCTTAGGAATCCACACAAAAATTTCCATGAAAAATACTGAGTTTTCGGACAACTTCCGGTTTCGAACAACCAACTTCCGGTGGAAATGGTATGACTTATTACACTCTATCAAACAATGTTATGAGCATTACAATTTTAAAAAAATGAAAAATTACATATTTTTATTTTCCGGTGGATTGGCGTCACGCCAACAAAATTGAAACACGTATTTCACATCTACAAATCACCATCTAACTTTCCTAAAAGTATCAAAACTCAATCTTTGATTATTTATGAGAAAACGCCTGGAGAGAGAAAAAAACACCCAGAAATCGTAGATACACTGTATTTAACGAACGGAAGTGAATTTTGAAAAACAACAACAATAATTCACTATACTCTGAAGATGGATAATGTCAAGAAGCGAGTTCGGGATCCTTGGTGCAACTAGAATTCTGGGTAAGGTCAAAAGGTCAAGCGGGGAAAAAATGGATGCCACTTGAAGGAAGAGTATACGGCATTGTTAGTAATAACGGCATGGGCGACTTGTAATATGACGATTTCGCACGATGGAGGGTACCGGAGCTAAAAGAGTACCTCCGCGACCGTGGACTAAAGACGACAGGCAGGAAAGTGGAGTTGGCAGCACTTGCTTTCGGTGCAAGTCAGATGGGAGTCGAGACCAAAAAGAGTTCCATAAAAGATAAAATGAAAAACAAACAGGACTATTTAGAATTATTGAAACTGAATGACGACAAAATACCGGACCCTCTATGCTTAAAGGGGTGTGTATCGGAGCAGAGTGGGATTACGCAGTGGCGCCCCAACCATGTACTTTGATATTGCCGAATATTTGTCAACAACATCTTCAGCTTTCGGTGATTTGAAAAAGCGTCTGATGAGTGACTATAAAGAAGGCAAGGCATTTAGTTACTTTGATTCGAAATTTTTGAAGGAAGTTAAATACCACCCAATAAGCAAGGAATCTGCATACTGCATATTGTCTTCATATTGTACCCCGTCCCAGAAAATAAACTCGACATTCCATACAGCTTGGGTGTGCTTGGATAAAAAGACAGGGTACATCTACAGAGCTTACTGCACATGTTTTGCCGGGTAAGTAATCGTACAGAGTCATGTTGACTAAGTGCATGCATAAATACTACAGTATAATTCACTGGTTTATAGTAAAAACAAACAAGAAACATGCTAATTTCTGTGATCAGCAGATGATGAGAAATATGCTGTAGTGTAAATAAATTTATGTTGTATGAATATTGCCAAATGAACAAGTCAAGTACAATATGTTAAAGATAATTATGTCTTGATCACTTAGACTAAGGCCTACAAATTATACAAGGTACCCAGATATCTTGAAATTTATATGTATGCTTGCACAAGTTTTGGGCTTTAGATTGCTTTTATTGCAGTTTTATATCTGATATGTTAATTGTTATATCCTGATATGTTTTGATGTGTTTTTTGTTTTGTGTATATCAAATTTCTGTTGATAACAGTGTTCCATGCACATATACAAATCATACCATCAGAAGCCATAATCATGTTGACTTTCTTTTCAGTTTAGGGTCTACATGTAACCATATACCTGCCATCCTGTTTAAAGTGGATTTTGCATGGCAGCAAGGCATGACACAGAAATCATGTACATCTTTACCTTGCAAGTGGAATGTGCCATCTTTGCTTAACAACATCCAGCATAAACCCATTTCAGAATTAGAGTGGCGCAAACCACATTACAGTAAGAAAGGTATGTCTAATTGAACATGTTGAAAGTTCTTGAATGTAATTTGTAACAGTTTTATGATAATTCCCATTCATCATGTTGCATGTAGTCCTTACATACATTCTAATTATAGAGTCTTACAAGTACCAGTGGTGTGTATGAATCTTTATGTAATAAAAACATATTAACAAGAAGGTGTTCAGATAAATGTAGAAAGATACAAGAATGAATATTGCACAAAAACATTCTCAAAATGAATAAATACTTGTGAAGTGTCTTTCTCTATCTTTTAAACATAAATTATTGTATGTAGTGTAATGAGATTATCTGAATAGATAGATGTATTATTTATTATGTAGCTAAGTACTTCGTTACTAGCTTGAAAATACGGATGTATATTTAATTGCTGTTATAAAATTTAGAAATTCATTTCAAAATTAAGGATTATCTCCCTCATGCATAGCTCTTATCCTTGGACGAATTTGGCTCCACTTTTTTGGCACGCTGTTTTTGGCTATATTTAGCTCTAAAACTTCATAGTTATTTCGGATTTCAAACATTTCGGTTGAGCATCACTGAAGAGAAATTATTTGTCGAAATGCGCATCTGGTGCATCAAAATTGGTACCGTATAAGTTTTACATTTATAAAAAAAAGTTGGACATATGCATGTTCTTCTGTGTATGATGGGATTTATCTCTACATTATTTGTCCTTATTTTAGCTTCCTTTTATTTTGGATTAACTGTATAAAAACATGTATTCACAATGTACTAAAGCAATGCTTGGTGACAGTGAATGTCATAATTTGTTCATAATATTCATAGGCTCATAGCATGCATTCACATACATTAGCATTATAAAACTGAGGTTTAGTAGACTCATTATATCTAAAAAGAAAAAAGAAGATAATGTCACTTCTCATTTTTGTAGGTGAAAAGAAGACCATAAATCCAATGGTTAGAACATTATTCAACCCATCACGATCTAAGGAATCACCAAACTTAGAGAGTTTGTTGCATGCACTATACAACAGTTGTCCTTCCTCTTGTGCTTTCCAGTATGCTCTTCCACTATCTACACCAGCTTTCTCTCCAGAGGATGATGTCAATGTGTGTACAATTGTTGAATGTGAAACAGGGCCTTTGATACCTCCATCTATTCTTTCACAAGGTATAAATTAAATATATATATATATATATATATATATATATATATATATATATATAATTGCAGATAATTTGATGTTCCAATAGAAAACTGTGATTTCTGATTGACTTGTTAAGACTTTCTGTGATAGTGCTTATAGACTTAACATCAGTTTACTTAATCCTATGCAAAATATTTGATTTAAATAAATAAACAGGAATATATAAACTGATTTTTTTTTTCAAAGCAAAAGATTGTGGTAGTGTAGATGAGCTTCTAGACAAATTGCCAACATTTACTCAGGACGAAGCTGATGCATTGGAAAAGACTACTAGAGGACAATGGCAATCATCCCTGTGGAAAGAGCAGCGCCAAGGAAGAATGACAGCTGCCTTGGTATATAGAGTGTTGACAAGAATGCACTCTGTTGAAAAAAATACAGACACTGATACCACTAACCTCATTAAAAGTGTCTTAGGTATGCACCAAGAAATGGACTTCCTTTATATCCTTTTAGAAATTACATACACTTGCTCCTACCAGGACAATTATTTCTATTAGAGCATCTCTGATCAAGCAGTTGTTATCTATATCTCATGGGAACTGAGTAGAAGATCTGGTCGCTAACTCTCTTAATTGCAATTGATAGTCTATCAAATTAAAATACATAGTTACTGGATGGTCAGTCTTTTATTTTCAAAATTAATTTGGTATAAAGTTATCAAGATTAATTTGATATTGTTTATTATGGGTTTTTTTAATATCTCAACAAATTGCAGAGTGTTATATCTCACAAAGATGACAGAAAGTTGCAATTAATTTTTTCAATCTAATATAAAAACAAAATAATTATTAGTATTTCTGATGTATTAGGCTGCAGCTTACTTCATCATTCATTTAAAGATACAATGAGCAATACAATTTTCACTCTCAATGTTTAAACAAATTGTGAACACCTCTTAAATCCATAAAATACTTTTAGTGACTTGGTACCTTTTCTTAAAAACCCAGGGGGGTATTTGTCAATTTTGGACAGTTCTAGTTTACACATAATTTAATATTCTAGTGGTAACACATAATTAGATTCCCGGGGTAGGGCGGACCACTATAGAAGATCAATCTTTTACATTGAAATATATAGGGAAATTTTTTAAAACATCTTTTTATGCTATAATTAGTCAAAAATATGGAAGTATCCTCAGGTAGTGTAGATTCAAGTTTGTTCAAATCATGCCCCCCTCCGCCTAGGGGTGGGGTGGAGGGGTGGGGGTGGGGGTTAGGTAGGTTGGGAACACTTACATGTATACATGTAAATTTTTCAATTCTGAACTTATTTCTGCTTTTCTGTAGCCAAAGTGCTCAGGTGAGTAATGTGGCCCATGGGCCTCTAGTTTAATAAAATGCAAACTGCCCAAATCCAGGTTATACAGTAGAGTGTGTAATACAATACTTGTGTATTTCAGGTATTACCAAACCCAATGAAGATCTGCCTGCCTTAAAATATGGAAAGGTCATGGAGTCACAGGCGAAACTTGAATACATAGAAGTAATGAAAACAATTAACAAAGCAAATGTCATAGTAAATGAATGCGGTTTGTTTGTCCTTTTGGATATGGTGCATTTAGAAGCTACTCCTGATGGTGTTGTATTCGATTCTACCTCATCTTCTGAGGGATTGTTGGAGATAAAGTGTCCCTTTAGCATAGCAAATGACATGCCTTCCTATCAAAACCTTGCATACTTACAAAAATGTGAACAGGGAAGCCAACTCAAGAGAAACCATCCATATTTCTACCAAATTCAAACACAGCTTGGAGTCACAGGGAAAGAGTGGTGTGACTTCTTCGTTTATACAAAGGCAGGCTATTTCTTGGAGCTTGTGTACCTGAACCAAGAGGCCTGGAATGACATTAAAGCTCGTGTGAAATTTTTTTTTACAAAACATTTGGCACAAAAACTAATTAGCTAGTTTCGAGTAAATTTGAGTTATGGAAACAAACACAGTATTTCCTTTCATATTTTATTGATATGTACCAAATACTAAGTCTTACTAGATATTTTTAATCAATGTTGGGTATGAAATGTTGAGATGTACATGTATATACGTAAATTCAGTGCAAGAGTTTTTCTTTCAGTTGTTTGTTTAGATGTGCACGGATAAACATGATACATGAAATTAATTCATGTGTATCTTTATACAACAATGATTAGGCTAGTTTTAAAAGATAAATAAAAAGAATCTTGAATTTGAATTTGATTTTTGATAAATGCAGTGGGTTACAATGCTAATCTGAGTTACCTTGGCCATGCTGTTAATCATAAGTTTAAAAAAAATTCACTGTGTATACATGCATAATGCAAAATTGATTTCAGCCACACCTTCACCCACAGTCAATAATTTGAAAAAAATCTTGAATCTACACAACTTGGATTTTTTTGTTTTTTACATATTTATATGATTTTGATTGGGTCAACTCTTGAAATAATTGTTCAGCTCAACTTTGAGCTTTTTTGATGACATTTTGTTCGGCATATGTCTGTCTGCCTGTTTATAAACTTTTCACATTTCGACTTCTCAAGAACCACTGGCCCAATTTCAACCAAACTTGTCACAAAGCATACTTGGGTGAAGGGAATATTTAAGTTTGTTCAAATGAAGGGCCACACCCTCTTTCAAGGGGAGATAATTAAGGATTGTAAAAATTTAAAGACATAGACCAAATGGACCAGAAAAGATGAAACTTATATGAAAGCTTCACTACATAGTGTATAATGGGTGATCATATATTCCCAGGTAAAACTTTGATCCCCTACCGTGGTCCATCCTATCCCTGGGGACCATGCCTTTACAAAATTTACATAAGCATCCATATTTTAAGTTTTGTGTTATTTGGCCAAGTTATTCTTGATAAGAGTTTTAAAGACGACACAATTTTCAATATTTCTTAATTATCTCCCCATAAGTAGGGTGAACCTTCTGAATCCCTTTCATCCCTGCAGTTTGGTTTTATGAGAGCACTAATAAATGATTGTGTCATAGTTCCTCCGTGTGATCCAACATATAACAATTTAGTGCAATATATCTACACCTGCAGCATACTTAAACATTGTATATGAAGTTAATGTATTAAATATGCATTCATTTCCATTTCCATTGCATTTGCATGTACATAGACCGACACTGGTGTTTTACACGTATAGAAACATACATGAATATATTAAGTTCTATCTCGATACTTTTACATACATTTAAATCTCAATTTGTAACCAAAGGTTTGAGCAAGTTACAAAGACTAGCACACATAGAAACAATGTCATCTACCAGAGGAACAAGAGTAATTGGCAGTTTGTATTTCAAAATGGCAAACCACTTTATTCTGTTGATGGCTCGTTCAACATGGATACGTACATTAGCGATGCTTTTTGTTTTTTCCACATTTTCTCTAGTCATTTGCTGAATGCCAGATCCTGGAGGTGGTATTACCAAATTTGCATACCGGAGCAAAAGTTCTTCTCGAATGGGTAAACCCCTGTCTGCCAAGATGATATCGCCAGGATCTATACGATCAAGGAAAGATGATTCTCGGACAATCTGTCTGTCTGACATTCTTCCTCTATAACATTTGCTTAGGAAAGAAATAGCTCCATTTGGAGCTATTCCAATTAGTACTTTTACCGTGTTGTGCTGTTTATAGTCAGACCATGTAATAGCTTGTAATTCCAAATGTCTCGGCTTTTCAATAAAAACCTCAGTGCAGTCTATAGTGCATCTAAGTTTGGCACACTGTTTTATTAATGATGGAGGTAGTAATTTTCTGACAATTTCTTTGTCTGGCCAGAAGATCAGCGGCCTTAACTCTTTGGACAGAAATTTGATCCATGTCTTAAAAATCTTTGAACAGGTTCATTGAGACACTCCAAATAAGTCTGCTAAAAATTGAAAGTTAATATCTAGTCTGAGTTTCATTAATGTTAAAACAAGCTCATCAAGTGTACCAAGTTTTTTCCCTGGACCACTCTTTCTTGAAATGACGAGGTACTTTGGTACTAATCAAGGCCCTCCCAGTATCTCATGCGATGGGTGTTTGGTTTTAGGTATCTGAACAAGTTCATGAGTGTGGATTTGTTAGGAAGGCCAGTATTGCTTCTCATTTTTTTATCAGTTTTTTGTGAACCTGTTATGCACATGCTGTTTCTGTCCATGGAATTCACCCTCATTTTTGACCTTTTGTAATGTTTCTAACTGATAATTAAGATTCTGTATTATTTTTGATTTCTCTAAACACCCTAAACACTCACAGTTTACATTACAAACACATTTTGCACAATAATCGTGTTCAGATTGTGAAGGAACTCTAGGCACATCTGAATTATCTACTGTTAGATGGACTTCATTTTCATCAGTTTCAATCTTGATTCTTGAAGATTTCTTAGATTTTTGTATTAATGCCTGTCTTTCCATTGGGGAGGTCTGAGTTTTACAGGCATTGTCGGTTCATACCCAAGATGTAATGTTGGGACAGGATTGCTTCTTTCAAAATGTTTTGAACATATCCTACTATCATCACCAGGCATCCAATTTCTTCCAGGTTTCAACTGTCTATTAACTAACTTAATCCACTTTGCCCTTAACTCGGGGTCTTTCCTTTCTGTAGGAAAGGGAATCAGTTCAAATGGGGGAGGGCACGCACAAGATCCTGTACCACTGTTGCATTTATGCACCATCTATCATCCCTGAAAGTTTCAAGACTCAATCTTTAACCATTTATGAAAAAACGTCTGGACAAAATGTCATTTTAAAAACGGTAAATCAGACGTAACTTACGACCGGAAGTTATTTTACAAAGATCCAAATACATATATAAAAACTTCAGATGATAACACATCAACCCTGAAAATTTGAAACAAATCGATCGAACCATCTCTGAGAAATGTTCTGCACAAAATCGGTAAGAAAAAAAAAGAATAAAAATAATACATGTAAAAAGAAAAGTGAAAAATCAACAATAGAATAATAGAAGGTTCTTCCACTGAAGACGGAAGACCCTAATAATAATAGAGGAAAAGAAACATAAGAATCACTATAAAGTCACCCGTTGAGACGGAAAGACCTTAATAATAAGAAGAAGAAGAAATAGAGTAAAAACAATATGTTCCCAAACTTTGTTTGGGGAACATAATAATAAGAAACAGAGTAAAAACAATATGTTCCCAAACTTTGTTTGGGAAACATAAACATAGATTTTAATGGTGTACAAATTGAATTTGTGAAGCAGGCTAAAATATTAGGTGTTTATATAGATAATACTTTATCATGGGATGCACATGTGGAGTTTATCTCAAAGAAAATTGTAAGAAAACTTATGAGAGTGAGTTATTTTAGGCCACCAAATGCACTTATAAAGGTTTTTAATAGTATTGTTTTTCCACATTTTACTTACTGCTGTACTGTCTGGAGTAACATTCAAAATCAACTATATTTAGAAAAAAATTCAAGCTGCAAAAGAGGGCAGCAAAACTACTTTGAAATATTCGAGATATCAGGACCTCTATTGACTTTTTATTTTCTTGTTTGAACTAGATGCCGATTAAGGATTATTTTATGTTTAGAAGGTTGTCTTTCTGTTCAAAGTTTTAAACAATCAAATGCCAAATTACCTAAACGTGTTTAAATATCCAAGAGATGTGAGTTGCCGCCAAACCAGGTCGAAGGATTATATGTCTAATTTATTATATTTACCAAGAGCTAAAACTGAAAATTTTAAACGTTCATACAGCTACTCTTCTGCATTCCTTTGGAACAAACTGTCTCAAAATGTTCGAAACTCAGGTTCGGTTGGCATTTTTAAAGCTGTGTAATTGATGGAATATTTTCATAGAAGTAGCACTTAAACATCTTGCTTTCCTTTTTTTTTTTTGTTCAGGTGTGCCAAATGTAGTCGTTAAATGGCACTATCTGCGCGTGTATCTTATGCTATTTTTTCTTCTTTCCTTTTTTGTCATGACTTCATATTTAGATAATAATTTTATCACTAATTAGGTGTGTCTTATGCTATGTTTCCCCCTTTCCTTTTATATCGTATTCATATTTAGATACTAATTTTAGATGTTAATTTTATGTTTGTGTATATGTTTTAATACAGGACCACAATGGAAATAGCTATATGCTAATTTGTGTTATCCTAGATAAATAAAGGCTATCATTATTATTACTTCAATCGAGACTGTTGAAACCCTTGTATCACCAACTTTTTTGTCAGTAGCTTGCCTCGATTTAAAAACTGACCATACGCAGAACAAGCTCTTGCGCATCGAATCAATTGAGAGATTTAAACACCATATGCAGGTGATAATGGAATATTGCTACATAAATATGGGAAGTTGACGATGGAGAAGCTGAAATCATCCCGTTTGTCATACAGTTGAGTTGTCAGTTTGCCATTAATGTCTACCTTAAATAAAATATCTAAGTATAAAGCAGAAGTGGACGACTATGTGGGTGTTTTTTTATTTCGAGCTCACAGGGATAGATCGAATTGACATATCAATGAAAGTTATTATTGTTATTAGATAAAATGCCGTCGATATATGTAAATGTCGCATTGAAGGCCACAGCAAGACATTTTTTCTTCTCACATAGAATTTTTTAAAATAAATTCTACTTCATAAGAATATAGAAACAGGTCAGCTAACAAAGGAGCACATTTCGTGCCCATGGGAATTCCAACAGACTGTGGGAAGACCTGATCACCAAAGACCACGAAGATATTGTCAATGAGGAACTCTAGTATATTTTTTATTTCAACGTCAGAGTACTTGTTTGTGGAATCAGAGTGGTGTTTAACAAAGTAAATTTTGGATGACTGATCACTAGATATGAATGCGTTCGTTTTCCATTTTTGTTGAGGAAGCAATTGTCTATAATGTCAAAAAGTCTAGTCTTTAATTAATCGTAAAGTGTTGAGAAGTCATAGGTTTTGATGCTATTGATTTGTGAAAAGTTTTACGATTTCAAGTTTACTAACGGTTCTTTAGAATTTTTTAGAATTCACATTTGATTAACACCGCTTCTGGTATATGTAGTCGCACAGTAAGTTTGAAGTTTCTTCTTCACAGCTGTTAATATTTTCGTGTGGAGCAAAGGTAGGGGCTTGGCAGAGCAGTCATCGGATCCAGCAATGTATCTTTGTAACTCATATTCATTCGACCCATTAATTGAGCATTGTCCAAAACCGAAGCACGGCTCCGAAGAACCTTACCCACCGAAGGGGCAGTTGGAGTATAAGTACGATACCAAAAGTGGAGTTCATGCCAAGTTCGTTTAAAATACAGTTGCAATAATGAGCCTTACAAACAAAGACAATGTTGTTTACAAGCTTTATCAGCTGGTACCAAAACATATACCTCATGCAACCTATCTAATTCTTTTATCACTACTGGTTTATTTAACACAGAAGGATAGATGGTACGTACTTTTGTTTTAATATGTCTAATGCGAGATTTTAATATTCCACTTTTGCTTTTAACCCATTCTGACAATGTGTCAAGTTCTTCTTTTTCATATTTAGCCCATCGTCTGGCATAATCTTCGACAGAATTCATAATAGAGATGAAGTTCTGTCTCATATAATTAATCCGATTTGCAGATGTAGTTTTTTTTTGGTAAGCAAAACCATATATTAGGCCAAACCAAAAACCCTTGAAAATGACTTTCAAGATCCTAAATATCACATTCATTATAAACTAATAAATTGAAGGTGGCTCACTACACCCTGAAATAGTTTCTCAAATCAGTACAAATTGATTTAATCATAAAAGATATGATGATATATAATAACTATAGATACCAAAAAGGCAGAAAATATACAAAATTGGATAAAACATGGTTTTTATTCTTTTTTTTTTATTTCAACACAAGACCCTGGTGAATTTGAACTCGAGATCTGCGATTCACCAGCCGAATGCTTTAACCACTGGGCTACGATGATAGGCAAACGAATCGATCGATACAAATTATTTCACAAAATATTTGAATCGCCATCTTGTGAAGTAGTGTCATAAAGAGCATAAGCTTTAGTGTAGTGAGTTACCTTAATGATTACAATTCTTTTTTTCTTTTTACTTTGAACTGCAACTATTGGCCAAAAAAAAAAAAAAAAAAAAAGAAAGAGAAAAAACTACTTGTGTATCAATGTAGAACAAGAATTTCACACACACACAAAAAAAGAACATTCCATTTTTCTGAACATTCAAAGTTGTTTTTTATAAAAAAGATACCAGCAGATTTTTATTTATGAATAAACAATTATAGCCTAAATGGAAAAATTAAAACATTTTCCCTTTACTACTCTTTGGGTTGTAGTGTAGTTTCACCATTTCAAATACGCAAGATCGTAAATACCGAATTAGGGGAACTCTCTTGTAAAGAAGTCCGGAAAAGCGTGTCGATCTTGGGCATTTTTTGTTTATTCAAAACATGGCATCGGAAGACGATTTAACCTCCACGTGCTTTCCACAATTAAAAGCATTTTTAGATGAAAGGTGTGTAAAAGCGTCTGGATACAGGAAAAATGAACTTTTGAAGTTAGCTCGCGAAGCTATATATTTTGACGCAAGCTCTTCTCAGCTTTGGGAATTCCCTGGCTGACAGCAGTGGGGAAAAATCCACCACATTTCCATTAAAATATATCAGTTGTGGATATTTCTGCGTATTATGTTTCTTTCTTGAATCATTAACTACAGTCTACTGCAATGCAATGACAGTACACCATTGTTAAAATCGGGTGAATCGATCACGACAAAAGTTGCAGAACTGGTATTATTTACCAACATGCCCAAATTCTCGCAAACTCTGGGTCTCGCGAGACTTTGAAAGGGGAAAGTAAAATTTAAAACCAAGACAGAAAAAGTAGTCGCGATCTTGCGTATTACAGTTCAAGTTCAAATTCTGCACCGTTTGATCGACAGGTGTGAAAGAAATATTACATTTTTATATTCATTGGGATTTGGATCGTGTTACGATGGAAATGCTCAAATCTACTGATCACGTGATCAACTTCATGTCATATCCCAGTAACACTCCAAAATGATATCTTATTTCTTCAAAAGTGTTAAGATGTTTTAACAGGTGTCCGTACATGTCCGGATAACTTCAGAATTTTCTGATTCTATGTGCCTGTTTCGGATAAATGTTTACATAGAGTATACTTTGGCTGCGCACCCCTCAACGGTAAAACTATAAACATGTTATCTATAAATTCATACTTAACGCTTATGATGCGAAACATGTTGAACACATATGCCAAGTGACTTAATAGCACTACAATACGTCATAGGTTGACGTCACTAGGATTGCGAATATAAACTAAATCAGTCTATCGCAAATGCATGCGATTAGAATTTTTTGGTGATTCTCTTTCATATGCTAAGGTAGAATTATATCACAGGCACTCGACGTTTTAAATATCTATAATAAAAAAAATCTGCCTGTAAACATAATATTGACAAGGTATACCACGCCGCCATCTTGGTTTTCGTTTTTATCAGCTGCATCGCTTCAAAAGTTCGGCGAAAAGTTCGATATAATACAATAATTAGAACCCTACCGTCTAGCAACAACTCTGTCAATATCCTATCTGTCGCATCGTTATGGAAAACTCGAAATAATGTCCATTGATCAGATATAATCAAGCATCAACTATCGTCTACTGCTCCTCAAAATGCGATAAATCCTGATCTAGGGACGGAAGTTGACATCATTATGCAAATGAGAATTCCCTTGCTAATGTACCCACTGACGCTTGTCCCGGGGGAGGGGGGGGGCACTGAATGCAGGGTAGTTGCAGCGCTGCAAACAATAAAACTCTGCACAATTGTGTGGTTTCGGGACAGGCTGGCATGGGAAATTTAGTAAATCTATCACATTACCAAATAACATTGGAAATGTTCATGACCCCCCCCCCCCCGCCCCGCTTCGACTCCAACCCACGTTTTGTCACCCATTGTGACAACAGATAAGCAGGACAGGACATTTGCATGAATGTATAAATGTTACTGTGTACGTTTGAGAGTATACCCACGTGTAAGCGCGCGTGCGTGTGTGTGTAAATTCAATTTTGAAGTTTTCTTATTACGTTATGAAATTTACTTTCAACAGAAACGAATGCATGAATAAGTGAAGTTATCATGTTTAACGTTTAAAAAAAAAGAAAAGTATATATTAATAGAATAATGTTCAAGATCTATTACCTCGCTCACTAGAACATATTTACGGCTAATTATAATATTTACTATTTTTAATTTTATCGACCAATGAAAAAAGGGCTATCCCAAAATTATGTCAACGTACGTCCACCTTTCAGCGATTTCTCGCATTTGAGAAGCAGTAGACGATGTTTGACGGTTGATTATAGCCGATAAATGGACTTTATTTCCAGTTCACCATGACGATGCGAGAGGTAAGACCTTGACAGAGTTGCTTCTAAACGGTAGGGTTCTAATTATTGTATTATATCGAACTTTTCGCTGAAATTTTCAAGCGATGCAGCTGGTAAAAACGAAAACCAAGATGGCGGCGTGGTATACCTTGTCAATATTATGTTTACAGGAAAACAATTTTTTTATTATAGATATTTAAAACGTCGAGTGCCTGTGAATTATATATATATCGATGTTATTGTTGCAGAAATCTTGTGCATGGTCTTTTTTCGATCATTATTTAAAAAAAAATGATACAGATAATTTTCTCTGTAATTTCTCAATTATTATCATTCAAATATTTAAACCATTGTTTATATGATAATCTGACACCATTTGCGCAACAACAGCAATATTGTCTAGATACTTTTGTTTATTCTTGGCTCCATTTCTTTAGTGTATCCTTTTGTTCCAAGGTAGTTTTTGGCATTGGTTGTTTTCCTCCGTAGTAAGCAATATAGAACGTCATAATGTGACGTCATAGTCAAACCTGTGCAGTGCTTGGCACATGCAATCAAAACTTTGCATGAACATGCTCAGAATATGTACCGGCAAAGTTTTAATATACCCCATTTGCATAGAAACGCCTATACTTAGCCTTAACTCACTTACTAAATCACTGATGATAATGAAATGAGAAAAAATGTGTAGATAAAGATCTACACATATTCAAAGTCCTAGATTTGAAGTCCTGTCAGAAGCCCCCGATCACATTAAATTGACATCGTAATGATCATTCCAGTTAATTGCAGAAACTGAAAATACTACCATTGACACTCGTTCAACAAATTCACATATTACAAGATATACCATATTCTGAAACTTACCACAGAAATTGGTCCATCCAACTTACATTCACGTAAGAAGAAGGGAAACTATTCTACTTTCTGCACCATTTGATTTACAGTCGAGTGAAAACTCAAGAGTCGGGATTTTCAAAATAAACATGTCCAGACAACATACTTAAAAGATTGTTTACATAATAGTAATAATGTTTACAAGATTTACAACACATTTCAAATTTCCTTTTCTGTGCAACCTGGTCCCAGTTCTGAACATAAATCTGGATTTCAGTACTTTGATTATTTAATTTATTTAGTTTGCATGTCTATCTAACTATTCTGTCGCTCTGAAGAAGGAACAGACCATCGCAAAACAATTCCATATTTTTCTTCTCGTTGATCATTTTAGTGCTTTATCTATCCTAACTTATCTGATCTCGTATCTAAATTCAGATCCGACATTTGGAGCCTTTAGTGTTGTTGACTTCTAGTGCTTCTAGTACATTACCAAGACTCCCTTGTCAAGGACCATGCATTTGAACGCAAGATTTGTCTTTTCGGCATTTTTGCAACAGTCGCTAGCATTCCACTGCTCTTCTGAGCCAAAGTGTCGATGTTTCTACGATAAAAGGATGGTGGTTGCTGAATGCAATGGACTTAGGCTATCGCACGCTCCAAGATTCAATGAAAGTGTCCAAAGTATCGATCTAAGCACTAACCGTCTCTTGGAAATACCTGCAGCTATGCCTTCAAACATCGTTTCCCTCAACATTGCCGAGAACAACATCATAGACCCTAAAAAAGAAGTTATTTCAAGATACAAACATTTGCGATGGTTGGATATCGGAAGGAATTGTTTATGACAAAGGCGTAAATTATGACCTTCTCGGTTTTTTTGAAAACCTGAAGAAACTGGAAACATTA
Organism: Ostrea edulis; assembly: GCF_947568905.1. Taxonomy (NCBI): domain Eukaryota; kingdom Metazoa; phylum Mollusca; class Bivalvia; order Ostreida; family Ostreidae; genus Ostrea; species Ostrea edulis. Next base: position 57,040,958 of record NC_079168.1, on the reverse strand, counting down.
CTCATGAAAGATGATTGTGTCGCAATCAATGTTACGGATATGAAATATTCACACGAGTGCTTTTATGGATTATTGTCTTTAAGATACATTGAATTAAATGGGCTACATGCTGGTAACTTTGTAGATGCATTTGATAAAAATAAGTCTATTCAAATTCTTGTCTTGTCGGGATACGAGTATTGTCATCTTCAGGACATCAGAACATACACCTTCAATGTTTTCAAAAAGTTGACAAATTTGTCATTGCATCAGTGTTTTCTTAGAATATCGAGACGGGGGCTTTTGCACACATGAACAATCTCGTTCGCCTGGACATATCAAGCAACAAAAACTTTCATTTATCCGTGTTACCAAATATCACTTACGATCTTCGAGATTCGAAACTACAGACTCTCATCGCAGATAGCCTTCAATGTTTTAGTGGACTATCACTTATCTTAACTGTAAAACATTTTACTTGAGAAATCTTTCACACGTACAATTCCGTGATTTAGCAGTAGAGAGTATGAATTATCAACTTTTATATGTACATTTTCATATATTATATTTTGAACATCGAAAGGTTGTAGTAATTTTCCTATGGCACCTTTTACAATATTATATTCACAAATCCAGTTTTTCTTGCAGATCAATTTATCTGCAAACCATTCCATCGGCTTAATACCATTCTCATCCACTACGTCATTCATGTATTTCAGACCACTCTTTAGCCATGATTTTAGAAATATAAGTGTAGTTTTAAATACCACAATATTATTACTCCATAATGGTTTCCTCAATATATTGTTCAAACAATCTAATCTGTTCCTACCCTTGCATTCATTACAAAATGCGAACATTTCCTTGTAAAACAAAAGAAATCCATCCATTAACTCATACGGTTTGATATTAGTGATATTAGATTTACTTAAAATAGTCAAAATCATAATTGTTTTCCAAACATATCCTATTCACAAAATGGTATAATGGATTTCTTTTATTCAATATTTTCTTAATCCATGATATTCTTAAAGATTTAATGTATTACCAACATGTTGCATAGGGTTTTAATAAAGTCAGATCTTAGATAATTTTGTGAAACCCGGCCTCATTTTACATTTACTCAGGCTGAATCTTCTAGACTCAACCTGATCTTCGTGAGATCTAAGTTCTTCCGCCTCTACGACAACTAGAAATTCTCATTCTGTCAATTACCTGCTTTTTAAAGTCCTAGATAATGTTTCCAAAAGGTTTAACGAATAAAAGCAAAGCACAACATCATATCATCCAATTTCATTCCCGCCCTGCCAATACTCTGCATTGCCAAAATCAGGTAATATTGTTTACTCAAACTTTACTAAAACGATGGTAGGCCAGCAATATTTCAGGATAAACATATGCAAACTTATTTGGGAAATGCTTCTAGTTATGCTAATAGATATCAAGGAAAAATCAGAATTACAGTAAAATATCTCTATCTCGAAGTCCGAGGGACCTCGAAAAGACTTCGAGATATCCGGGGGTTCGAGATATCCAAAATCGATCTTGAATATTTTTTTTTTGAAGGAGGATCTTTGATGCATAGTATGGGATTTGCATTGTAAACAAAAACCCCGTTGCCATTTATTATAGTTTCATACAAGTTGATAAATTAATATTGTGGAATTTCAAAGACAAACATTTCGTTTTTTAAATATATATAAACATCCAATTGAATTCACAATGTGTTTCAAAATTAAGATGATCGTGCCTGTATGCTTACTTTAAGTTTACTGATGTCCAGGCTAGACTGGGATGTAGTTATTGCCTTGTAATGAAAGAACCTCTCACGTAAGAAACAAAAAAGACGGATTTAAAAAAAAACACTTTTAAATGTTTATTAAAGAAATTTTCCTATTTTCTTTGTACTAGTTTTAATGATGAAGCGTGTATTATTAAATGCATTATCGTTATTAAGAGCATTACCTTCAAGCGTACTTCGACGATTTTGTGCGTTTATCTAACCCACATGTTAATGATAGCGCGTGTGTCATTCAAAACACCATCCCTGGAATCGGGTGTGTTAGTTCATAATTGGCGGTGAATTTTAGCCGTAATGTTGAATGGCTTCACTAATCACCCAAGCTGTTGAACCATTTATTGCGATCTTGGTCTATTCGGAAAAGGCGAGCGTGGAGTAGCGGTCATTAATTATAATTGATGTAGCCGCGGGTGTGAATGTGTGACTTAACGACGCCAGGTATGGTAAGCAGAGCGGGAAATTGACTGCACTTCGAGATAAACCAGGTGAATTTAGGGTATGGGACCTTGAAAATACTTCGACATAAGCGGAGTATTCGAGATTACCGTGTTCGAAATATCAGAAGTTTTTTAAATCATTTATATAGGGAAAACGGCCGGGACCGGCGGTCGACTTCGACTCAAGCGGGGTATTCGAGATAAACCATATTCGAGATACAGATATTTTACTGTGTTTAGTATCATGAGGTGCATTTGTAACTCTGATCGTCTATACGGTTGATATTTAAACATGTGTAGGGGCTGTCCAATGACTTCTTAATTTTTAGGTCAGGTGGCCTATTACTATTGTCTGCGTCCTTCCTCCTGCGTTAACAATTCAATTAAATACACCTTAAAAGGGTTTATCAAATCAGCACGAAATGATTTAATCATGAACGATATGATGTATTTTAAAAGTACACATGTCAAAAAGGCAATAATATGCAATTTCGGAGAGAAAATATTTATCTATCTATCCATCTATCTATCTGGGCGTTTAGTGTTCCTGGCTTTTAGTGATTTATCTATCTGTCTATTTATCTACTTTATTTTGCAGAGTACATTATTAAGATTCCCTTGTCAAGGACCATGTATTTGAACGCAGGATCATTCTGTTTTGTCTTTACGGCATTTTTGCAACAGTCGCTAGCATTCCACTGCTCTTCTGAGCCAAAGTGTCGATGTTTCTACGATAAAAGGATGGTGGTTGCTGAATGCAGTGGACTTAAGCTATTGCACGCTCCAAGATTCAATGAAAGTGTTCAAAGTATCGATCTAAGCACTAACCGTCTCTCAGAAATACCTGCAGATATGCCTCCAAACATCATTTCCCTCAACATTGCCGAGAACAAAATCATAGATCCTAAAAAAGAAGTTATTTCAAGATACAAACATTTGCGATGGTTGGATATCGGAAGGAATTGTTTATGGCAAAGGCTTAAAACATGGCCTTCTCGGTTTTTTGAAAACCTGAAGCAACTGGAAACATTACTCATGAAAGATGATTGTGTCGCAATCAATGTTACGGATATGAAATATTCACACGAGTGCTTTTATGGATTATCGTCTTTAAGATACATTGAATTAAATGGGCTACGTGCTGGTAACTTCGGGGATGCATTTGATAAAAATAATTCTATTCAAATGCTTGTCTTGTCGGGATACGAGTATTGTTATCTTCAGGACATCAGAACATACACCTTCAACGTTTTCAAAAAGTTGACAAAACTGTCATTGCATCAGTGTTATCTTACAAATATCGAGAAGGGGGCTTTTGCACACATGAACAATCTCGTTCACCTGGACATATCAAACAACAAAAACCTTCATTTATCAGTGTTACCAAATATCACTTACGATCTTCGAAATTCGAAACTACAGACTCTCATCGCAGATAGCCTTCAATGCTTTAGTGGACTATCGCTTATTTTAACTGTAAAACACATAGAGAACCTCCAAAATACTTCTTTGAAAAAATTTTCGTTAGCAGGAAACAGAATTGCCATAATTGATAAAGATATTATGAAATATTTACCAAAATCATTGACAAATATAAACATCGGAGACAACATGCTGCTGTTTGGATCCTACCTTTTTCAAGGTTCATTTCTTCCAAATTTAGAAAGGCTTGACGTTGAATATACCGGAAGTTATAGACCGGGATTTCAAATAGGCTGTAACACGTGTTCTAACGTCTGTTGTACCAAGACAGCAATTGTCAACGTTTCCAACGCCATCATAAATGACACACCGAAGCCATATTATATAATACGATTGCCCCCCAAATTAAAAATTCTAAATATTGCCAATCAGAGAATTTATCACCCTGCTTTAGAGTTTGGGTTTTTTCCACAAAACTCTTTAACACATCTGTATGCCCAAGGAAATTTCTTCTATTCTTTACAACATATAACCGGAATTCAGAATTTGGAATACGTTGATTTATCGAATAACTTCTGTTCCAGTATAACCAATCAATCTTTACAAAATATGAGCAGTTTATTATTTCTCAATTTGTCTACAAATCTTCTAGGAAAAGAATTGAGAAGTCAAAATGTAAATGATATGCTTCATTTTGCTCCCCATCTGAGAGTACTTGATCTCTCGTATAACTGGATAACGTTCTTAGCCCTTGACTTGTTCGCTTTCAATAGGGATCTTGAGTCCTTAAACTTGAGTAATAATGAGATAGAATCCGTGCCATTTGATTTGTCTTCTTCTTTAAAATTGCGTGAAATAGATCTCTCCTTTAATAAAATCGTGAAGTTGGATTCCGTATCGATGAAAAATTTAGATTCTCCAAGAAAGACCCGCTTGAGTATCAATCTGGCAAACAATCCTTTGGTATGCACTTGTCAAAGCCTAGGATTCCTGGAATGGATAAAAGAGTCATTAAATAAACACTTCCTAAATCTAGATAAATACACGTGTTCATTTAGGAACAACACAAAGACTACCTTGGGTGATTTGGATCAAGTGATATCTACATTAAAACGCGAATGTAAATCCTATACAACATTAGTTGTCGCTGTAACTGTTATTTTACTTGTAACAATAGCTTGTTTTTCTCTTGCTATTATGTATAGATATAGATGGAAACTACGATATTTATATTACGCAGGGAAGCGAACTTCCAAAGGATACTCAAAGATATTAGAGGAAGGAAGGGAATACCATTTTGACGCCTTCATTTCCTATGCCGAGAATGAAAGACAAATCTTTATTCCGAATCTATTGAGGCTGGAAAAGGAAAATACTTTGAAATTTTGTATTCACAGCCGGGACTTTATGCCTGGTGTGGACATAAGTGAAAACATAACCAATGCTATTCACTTTAGTAGACGAACTATCGTTTTCCTGAGTGAAGCCTTTCTTGGATCTGAATATTGCATGTACGAAATCCAGATGGCGCGAATGGAAAGTATATCTCGTGGGGGAGAAAACGTTCTTTTCATTGTTCTTCTGGATGATCATCTCAGAAACATTCCAAACTTTCTAGAGAATCTATTAAGTGAACAGTCATACCTTCCATACGATAAACAAATCCCGGAAGAATTCTGGAATGCGTTGACTCAAGTTTTGAAAAACAATTAAGATTTGTTTTAAACTTTCATCATTCAGAATTACTGAAATAGAAGAAATCTGAAAGGGCTCGTGTATATTGAGCTGAAGTATACATTATTATTTATGTTCCATTTATTATGGTTGTATATCAAATTATTTATCCATGTGTTTAATATATTCTTATAGTATGTTAAATTGTACATAATTATGTGTTTACTATGATTTGTTTGTATGTCCCTTTCGTAAATACTTTAACTCAATACCAAAACAAAATGTGTAACTTGTTACCGACTCCGGATATCCTACTAGCCAAGCGGAGATCGAGAGAACAATGCGTAGGTTAAAATATTTGCATTCCTCGTGTTGTTGGGTTTTTTTTTCACAATCAAAAGATTATGAGTTTTGTATATTAATCAAAATAAACATTTTTTAATGTCAAAGAAATTAAAAATCTATTTAGATAAATGTTTTATTTTTCAAACATTTCAAAGGGGTGCAATTTTCTTACTAGGTGCTTGTTGGTTTGACTTGTTTGATATGTAAAATTTGTCTGCTTTAACTAATAGTGCACTTCAGCATGCTTTTTCTTTGTTGCACATATACCACTTGTGCTGAAAGGGTTTCTTTTCATTTTAAAGGATCTCGAGGAATTAACTTTCAGAGTTTTACAGGAGATTTTCAAAAAAGAGAATAAAACAAGATGCGTTTGTGAAACACAAATGCCCCCGATAATGCCCAATTCCAAAGATGGCCAAGGTCACAAGGACAAATATCTTGGTACCAGTAGAAAGATCTTGTCACAAGAAATGCTCATTTGCAAGATGAAAACTTTAATATTTACCATTTAGAAGTTATGAACGATGTCATTTTTTATAAAAAGTAGGTCAAATGCCAAGGTCAAAAGTTTAGTACCCACTCATGTGAAATATCAAAGCTCTAACACTTACTGTTCAAAAGTTATTAGCAAGATAAAGTTTCAGTCATAATGAAAGAATTACAGAATGACGGAATGACAGACAGGACATAAACAATACCCCCCCCCCCCCCGATCGTCGATCTCGGAGGCATAAAAACAACAAAAAACCAACAATGTGCAATATGTTTATTTTGCAGGAAGTTGTCTTAAAGTAATTTTCTTTTGGGGTAGGAATTTAATTGGTGTTCTTTAGGGAAACTTTCCCAACATCATCCTGTTAGCGTTATCACTTGTTTTTAACCTATGTACGGCGCTCAAGGTCGTAGTAGTGAAGGTTCTTTATCGTGTTTACGCCTACCGTGGCATAGAACCTCTGCGTGAAGGTCATATCCATAGACCCGTGAAGGTCATATTTATAGACCCGTGGCTTTTATTTTTAATATATTTAATATATTGTGATAGTATCATAAATTATATTCAATATATTGTGATAATATCATAAATTATATTCAATATATTTTGATAATATCATATTAAATTATATTCTTAACTATATAATCATATGCTTGATATATTGTATTGTACTATTATATAAATACAATTAGAACTGTAAAATAAATTGTAGGTATATTTTAAATGATAACATCGCATGCATTTACCAATACATTTGGTTGGAAGAAACGATTTATATCAGAATATTCTTTGTCTTATTCACGACTTTTGGAGTCAGGCGATGAAATCTGTTCAACGCTAAATTTAGAAACGTTGAGTTTAGAGATAAGGTAAAGATAACGAACAGTGATGAATCTCATAAATCCCATAAAGAATACAAAATGTCCGTCGACAGGTCACACCCTCCGTGAGCCCAATATATAACTGCAGAACTGTGGCTCTCTGAAAAAATATTTTGACATAACAGAGAGCTACAGAGCCACCCCTAATAAATACCTTCGATTTACGGCGCACAAAAAGCTGCGCATGGTTGAGGCCTTATATCGTTGTATTCTTCAGTTGCTGTCTCATAAATTTAACATCAAAAAATTCTTTATTTTCCTACTATACTTGTTTCTAAACATACCTTCAAATATTCATTAAAGCCCCATACGACCTGAAAACTCCCAGCTTCAAATGATTTCGTTTGTTGACGTAGCCATGTTATGTAGCCGGTCAATTCGAATCCTGGTTAATTTCCATACTTGCACAATAACGTCTAGATGTGAACTAATATCCCCACAAATATTTTAAATAATATATCACCCCAGTGCCTTTAAATAATAATTATTCAAATAGCTAAACTCACCACAATGCGGCTTTCATTAGTCTGGTCCGGTCTCCATCCCTGCCACATGAGTGTTAAGGACTTTAGTAGCATTTTCATGAATCGAGAGCTTATTTTACCTTTAGAAAAACTTTTTTTTTTTTATTTCTATAAATTATTCGTATTGATAATAAATGAAGAGCGAATACATAACATATAACGAATTTTATGAATAGATACCAACAGCAACAGGGTACGAATTGACTGGCTACCTAACATGACTACGTCAACAAACGAAATCATTTGAAGCTGGGAGTTTTCAGGTCGTATGGGGCTTTAATGACTATTTGAAGGTATGTTTAGAAACAAGTATAGTAGGAAAATATGTTAAGAATTTTTTGATATTAAATTTATGAGACAGCAACTGAAGAATACAACGATATAAGGCCTCAACCATGCGCAGCTTTTTGTGCGCCGTAAATCGAAGGTTTTTATTAGGGGTGGCTCTGTAGCTCTCTGTTATGTCAAAATATTTTTTTCAGAGAGCTACAGTTCTGCAGCTACCCTATATATCGATCGGGTAACCGGAGTAAGCGTATTCAAAATCATTGTGTGCAAAAGAAGTGGAACCTCAATTGATATGAAACATGTCATCTTACCCAATTACAGGTTAAATTAGATTGTTATAACGACCATAGAATTTGACGAAATGCTGATTTTAAACGAAACTTTTGAAACCCCCGTAACGTCAACTTATTTGTCAGTGGCCTGCAATGATTTAAAAACTGGCAATAGACAGAACAAGCTCTTGTGTATCGAATCAGTTGAGATATATAAACATCATATGCAGGTGACAATGCAATATTGCTACATAAATATGGGAAGATGACGCTGGAAATGCTAGCTGAAGTCATTCCATTTGTTATAAAGTTGAGTTGTTAGTTTGCCGTTGACATATATATTCAATAGAAATTTAAGTACAAAGAAGACGTGGAAGACTGTGATGTCTTTTATTTCAATTTCACTGGGATATATTAAGCCGACCTATGAATGAAATGATTAATTTTAATGAATAAAACGTCGTCGATGTATCTAAACGCCAAGTTGAAGACTACAACATGAGATTTTCTATTCTCAAAAAGAGGTTTTTGAATAAATTCTGCGTCGTACGAATATTTAAAACAGGTCAGCTAATAAAGGTGCACAATTCGTGTTCATGGGAATTCCAAGAGTGGTATTTAACAAGGTAATGTTTGAATGACTGATCACAAGATATGAATATATATCCCCCTCCCTTGAAAGAAGAGGGGTATATTGCTTTGCACCTGTCGGTCGGTAGACCACATGTTGTCCGCTCAATATCTTGAGAACCATTCACTTGATTGTGATAATTTTTCAGTTGTGGATTGATAATGAGTAGAAGAGGACCTATATAGATTTACAAATCAAAACGTCAAAGGCCAGTCCTTTCTGGACATAGGAAGATACTCAGGTCAATGTTTTAAGAACCCTTTCCATGACATACATCACTGGTACAGTGTAAAAAGTAGATGACCCCTACTGATTTTGAAGTCACATGATCAAAGGGCATGGGTAAAACTGGACATAGGAAAATGCTGTTTGCTCAATATATTGAGAAACCTGTGCTTGACAGACATCAAACTACATCTTAAGAAGTAAATGACCCGTATTAACCTTGATGTCAGATAGTCAAAGGTGGTCATTGGTGAAGCTGAACCTCAATATTGCGATGACCCTTTGCTTGTCAGACATCAAACTTGGTACACTGGTACATCCTAAGAAGTAGATTACATGCACCCTTATTGGTTTTGAAGTAACGCAGTCAAAGGTAAAGGACAAGGGTCAAGCTTGAAATAGGACTATATATGTTCAATATTTTGAGAATCCTTTCCTTCATAGATATCAAACTTCGTACACTGGTACATTCTAAGGAGTAGATGACCCTATTGATTTTGAGGTCACATGGTCAAAGGTCAATCTACTCTGGACATAGGAAGATATTGTCCGCTCAATATCTTGAATTGTTTTTGGCACTACTATCAATTAGATGATGCATTGTATAAACCTTTTTTCAATTTTACAACAAGGGGGGATATATGTTTTACAAACATTTCTTATTCCTTTTTCCATTTTAATCTCGTGGGGATCCGAGTTAGAATAGGTCCTCAGTACCCATTGCTTGTCGCAAGAGGTGACTAGATGGGACGGTCCTTCGGATGAAACCGCAAAAAACCGAGGCCCCGTGTCATAGCAGGTATGGCACGATAAAGATTCCTCCCTGCTCGAAGGCCATAAGCACCGAGCATAGGTTTAAGTTTTGCAGCCCTTCATCGGTAGTGGTGACGTCTCCAAATGAGTGAAAAATCAATCAATCAATCGATTAATCAATCAACAACTTCCCATTTTCATCGAAGAAACAACTTTTTATGATGTCACAAAGTCTAGTCTTTGATTTAGAAATGATTTGTATGACTTTCCACACACAATCTTAGTTTAACAGAAGTGTGAGGCAATATACAGTGAACCATTATCTAAACATTTTGTTATGATTTACTTTTGCAGTTCACCGGAGACGCATGTAAAGAAAATAATCCTGATAATATGTGCAGTTTTGTGTTGTTGAGAAACCACTCACGGGGTTTCAGCTCATTTTAGGGATAATTGTTTTAATTCAAAACTACATTTCAAATAAATTAATTATTTACAATTAGTTAATTCTTGTCTGTATATTGAATTTTGTAGTACTTAATCAGCATGATATTGTCACTTGGCATGTATTCATTAAGACATATTATGACATCCAATCTAAATGTCCTGTTTCTGTATAATTTGATGTCGTAATGTTGGTTTGGCAAATCTAAAATCATGATCATAGCGTATGAATCAGTACCGTTTATTGTTCCATGTAAACCATGAGCAAATGGTAAAGAACTGCGAACGATAGTATTGTTTCGCCTCCTACATATATGTACCTTCTGGTCAATTTTTAAAAGTTGTCACTTTGAATTGATTTTTTTATGTCAATATAGATATTTATATGAATGTTCATAAAAATTGACTTATTTGACGAAAAAAAGAGAGGTAACTCTATAATTTGGGTCAATGTTTTTAAATTGAAGTTCACCTACATGTACATATATGCTGTAAAATCATTATATGAAGATTAAATATTCATTTGGTATCATATTCCAAGCGGGAAAGAGGTATTGATCTTCATCAACTTGGAATGGGTATCTAATTAAAATCTTAACTACTAATATTGCTCCCCTTTCATGCTTTGTACGTTCGGCTAATTGTATACCTGTCATTATGATTTGTTAGGTTGGTTCACTCATATGGAGACGTCACCATCGTCGGTAAAGGCTAAAAGGGTTGCAAACCTCAGCGCTTATGGTCTTTAAACAGGGAAGAACTTCATCGCGATACACCTACTGTGACACAGGACCTCGGTTTTTGCGGTCTCATCCGAAGGACCGCCCCATTTAGTTGCCTCTTACAAAAAGCAAAGGGTGAATTGTTTATGCTTGAAGTTAAGCAAAAGTAGATTGAAAACTTTGTATATATCTTTCATTGCATGTTACATGCTGTAGACCGCAAGACGTTTTACATTCATGCTTGAAACAAAGACAATGACAATTTGTATCATTGTTATGAGGTTTTTCCTCTGATGACAGCAATACTTTTAAAAATTTCTTATAAACTACATAAAGCATGTTCCATCTCAAGTTAAAATTAGGATGATGCAATCATCCGACCCCTCGTATCCGTTCATATTCTTTAAAAATATTTATTTCAAATCCTTGCGCATCAAACGAGAGAGTGTGTGGGTGGGTGGGTGGGTGAGAGAGAGTAACATAATGATGAAGAAACCTGATGAAAGTAAAGACTAAATGAAATATTAGTAAAACCTCACTCGAATGCGCGAATTTGTGAACACATACTTTGCATAATGTATCAAAAACACTTTCCTATCTTCTTCCTATGCATTGAAATGCATGGCCATCCCCTTTTATATTCATATTTCAAGTTAACTTATTGACAAATTTTCACGATACTCAATAGAAATATGACAAACTTATAGTATATAAATCTTTTAACCACATATACATGTAGCATATCAATCTTTCAACCACATTCATGTATGAAAGATGAAGATAAGGAACAGTGATCAATCTCATAACTCCTATAAGCAATACAAAATAGAGAGTTGGGAAACACGGACTCCTGGAAATACCTGAGATGGATTCAGGTGCCTAGAAAGAGAAATCATCTCCTGTCGACCGGTCACATCCGTCCTATATCTTGATCGGGTAAACGAAATTGTTCGTAGTCAAAATCAGTGTGCCAAGAACGGCCTAACAATCGGTATGAAACATGTCAAACAAAATTTGACCCAATGATAGGTTGTATTGGCAAACTATATTGTTATATCGACCATAGAATTTACGAAATGCTGACTTTAAATAAGACTGTTGAAACCCCTGCACCATCAACTTGTTTGTCAGTAGCCTACCTCGATTTAAAAACTGACCATAAGCAGAACAAGCCATTGTTGAGCGATATCAACATCATATGCAAGTGATAATGTAATATTACTACATAAATATGGGACGTTGACAATGGAGAAACTGAAATCACCTCGTTTGCCTTAAAGTTGAGTTGTTAGCTTGCCGTTGATATCTACTTTCAATAAAATATCTAAGTATGAAGCAGAAGTGGACGACTTTGTGGTGTATTTTATTTCGAGTTCACAGGGATATATCGAATCGAGATATGAATGAAAATTATTATTGTTAATAGATAAGACGTCGTCGATATAACGAACTGAAGGCCACAGCAAGATATTTTTTTAAAATAAATTCTGCTTCATAAGAATATAAAAACAAGTCAGCTAACAAAGGAGCACAATTCATGGCCATGGGAATTCCAACAGACTGTTGGAAGACCTGATCACCAAAGACTACGAAGATATTGTCAATGAAAAACTCCAGCATATGTTTTTAATCTTAACTTCAGAGTACTTGTGCGTGGAATGAGAATGGTGTTTAACAAAGTAATTTTTTGGATGACTGATCGCTAGATATGAATATTTCCGTTCTCCATTTTTGTCGAAGAGGCAACTGTCTATGATGACGAAAAGTCTAGTCTTTCATGAGGAACGGTCGTGTAAAGTGTTGAAAAGTCATACGTTTTGATGTTGTTGATTTGAGAAAAGTTTTTGCGATTTCAAGTTTACCAAAAGTTCTTGAGAAGTTTTTAGTATCCACATTTGATTTACACCACCTCTGGCATATGTAGTCTCACGGTACGTTTGAAGTTTCTCCTTCACAGCTGTTAATACTTTCGTGAGGAGCAAAGATTGGGGCTTGATAGATTATTTAATGGATCGAGCAATGTATTTATGTCTCCCCTCTTTCAGGAGAAGACATATTGTTTTTGTACTTTCTGTCCGTCTGTCTGTCACAGAATCTTGTGGACACTTCTCCTCCTATATGGCTTGTCGGATAGACTTGAAACCTTGTACAATTCCAGGAGTCCTGGCGACTACGTCAGACTTTAGACATTTACATTACATACATTAGGTAGTGACTAATTCCTTTGCATAGTGTCCTGCATTAGAAACGGCATCTGTAGGATATGTCTAAATAATGGAGGTCAATTTATAACACTGCATCTACAGCTGCTGGCATCCCAACATGTATATCTATATGAATGAAATATTTTGAATGGGAAGTAAAACAACAAATGAAACAAAACATAACCTGTGTCTTTTAAAATGCCTTAAAAGAGGTTCGCACCTGACATTTGGAGTAATGTCAATATTTTGGGAAGTGTATTTTTGATTTCTACAGTGAAAGAGAATTAGGAAATTAAAAAGAGCTGGAGTCGCAACGTTTGTTATTGAGCTATAGTGTTCTAAACATGACCTTTTTGCACTTAAAATTTATTCAATTAAACTTGATTTTTCTGTTTGTTTCAACACAACATAAGCAACACAAATCAATCATTACATAAAATAGATACATAATCATGTCCTCTAGCACTACGGATGAAAAAAGAAATTAATACTAGTAAAGGAAATAAATAATGATCTTTTTGCACTTGATATACGAAAAACTTCATGATATAAAAATTGAGAGTTTAAAAGGACATATTAGGAGTAATGTCAATTTCTAAAATTTTACATAATTTTCAAAGTCTGGTCTTCCAATTTAAAATGCAACTTTAAAAAGTGGGGGTTGGAGATCAAATTTTTTAATTATTGGCGAAAATACTGAATTTTTATACAAAATTTGGAGTAAATTAATTAAAACTTTTTTAAGAATCGGTGTTCTGTTTGGAAAAATATATCAACCAAGTTATTAAATTACAACATTTGAACTAGTTCCAAGTCTCAACTACCTGTATCATAAATTATAAAACTGAAATACACGTATAGGGGTATAAAAATAGAGGATACATTGGATGAAACAGAAACTGTAATATCATGCAGAATTAGAACTTTTGATTAATGAATCCTTCCGCCACAAAATATAGTCCCTGTCAAACCCTTTCAAAATTTGAATTGACACAATTTTTTTAACTGGATAGGGTTCAGCAATAGATGTGTAATATATTTGCACCAATGGAATCAGTATTGAACCCGTGAATACATAGTTTTAGCATCCTGCGCAGTTGTACTCAAAAGTTCAGGAGCTAACTTCCTTAACCCTTTCTCTACCGGCACATTTTAGAGGTTTTTAAAGACTAAATGACAATATTTTTTTATCGAATAAAATCTGCATGTATCACGATTTGGGATAGGCATATGACATATAATTTTGTTAGGAATTAGACAGGGAATAATTTCTTATAAAGTTTGTCAAGGTATCCCATGACCTCAAAGAGATCTACGGGGTCAAAGGTCATTTATGTGCACATTTTTGCATTTTTTCTCTCTGAAATATACATATTACGACCCCTCTCACTAGATTAGAGTCAAAAATAGGAAATTCTAAATATATGAGCTAATGTGCCTTTAAAAATACTACAAACGCATCACAATCAAATTAATCAATTTTATTGACAAACAAATATTTTGGTTGCTAAGTAACAACACTCGTAGTACAATTTTGACCATAATTTGCCTTTCTACATACATTTGACACAATTTAAACACAATTACATTGAATGATGATTAGTAAATGTCACATTATTTTAAAAATATAATCTTTAAATAAATCTTAATCATTTTAAAAGGTTTTTAAGAAAAAATATGATGAAGAGAATTAAGGTCAAAGGTCATAAAATGGAAACTTTGTACTTTATATACATTGTACATATCCATCATTTTCTAATAATATGACGTCTTGTCATTATGTTCCACTAAATAGAATAAATATTGCAACATTAAAACAAAGATCTTTATTGTTAATCTAAAATAATTTAATTTTTTGCATTCAAATATATTTGGTTGCTAATCAACAGCAGTTACAGCACCTTATCAAATGTTATTAAAAAAGTACTACCCGTTTTTCCTCTGCAAGTTCAACGTATACGAATGTTCAAGTACTTACTTTCAATCACTAGATTTAAATGTACTTGCATCATATTTAACAAAATGTTCTCATATTTAACCTCTTAAAACTTATTTCTAGACATCATTCCTGATACACTGTACTGGGTTGTTCCGATAGGGGCATGCATTGACCAATATCTGTCTATCGACTGGAACTTCACAGCAAATATGTATAAGATAATGCACAAAAATCTGGAAAAAAAGAATTTCTTAATACTTAGCCCTAAATACTAATGTATTGTCAGAGCTTTTGAATGCTCAATTGGCTCTGTAAATGTTTTCTATAGTCAAGGCCCTCTGAAAATTACTAGTATACATTAATTACTTATGAAATTTTATCAGAGGTAATTGTAGTATTATTAGATGTGTAATTGTAGTACACATCTAATAAATGTGTTAGACGCACAGCAAGATTAATTTTGGTAGAGATAATCTTTTTATTATGCATTTTATTATTCGTTTTTAACTGAAAATCACTGTCACAATATCGGTACTTTAAAACTAGTAATACCTGTACAATTCCTCTTGGGAAGCATAATGACAATCCTTCCCCCTAGAAATGACCATCTCAGCACAATGGTTGGTGGCAATACAGATGGAGAAACCCAAATCTTCTGTCAAAAAACAGCTTCCTAAAATCTGCAGTTCTCTGAATAATCGGGTCCCATATCTGAAAGGAATTTGCAAATAAAATCAGTATTGGCCACTATACCTTTTTTGTCAGCATTTAGAAAACTTGTCATACCTTATAATTAAAAACAGAATAATGATTTTCCATTTTTTGTCTCTTTTTGTATGTATGTGATACCTAGTAATGCAGTAAAAAAAAAAGCCAGTAAAACACGCATTTCAGTGTATCATGATGCCATGATTCCATTTGTGAATGTATTATCTGGATTTATTTAATATTATTTATTGTTAACCAAATGTATAGATTTAACCCAATATTCAACTTCAAAGAGTCATACCAACTGAATGTCAGGCATCATTTCTGATTTCCCCCATATAGATAATTTCACAAATAAATATGGTACTGACCAGTTCAAACAGGGGAAAATCAGTAGATACATACAATGTAATTACATAGGATTTCAACACATCTGTCCTGATTTTCCCCATACATGATTATCACAAATAACAAAACAAAACAAAAAGATGGCGAACAAAAAGGGCTACAATAAGATGACGAATAATTAAGCTACATTTTTATATATATAGGTGGGATTTAAGATGGGGAGGTGGTGGGTTACTGGATTTCTCAAATTTCAACACGCTTTTTACAAGTCCAAACAGTCAAAACTTTCCAACAGAAGTAGACACGTGATCTATACACAAGTTTTCATTGGTTCAGATACAAACTGTGCTAATGTTGAATAGGGGTTCCCGACGGGGTTTAATGTTCAGAGGTACAATACGGGTTACCCGGTACTAACTAATATAAATAATATAAGGAAAAAGTTTCGCCATAAATGTTATTATATACATAATAGATATTTTATGTCTCATACTATTTCCTTTTCAAGAGGACAGCTCACCGAAGCTTGTTTTTGCTTTAAAAATCAACACTGTAAAACTGTATGAGAATGAAATGTCATTTATTTTAGACAACAAATGACGAAGATAAAGGTTCATACAAAGAAGGGGGAAAATCAGCGATCCATGAACACTGTCATAATCTTGCAAAATATATCAACCCATCATTTCTGATTTCCCCCATATAGATAATTTCACAAATAAATATGGTACTGACCAGTTCAAACAGGGGAAAATCAGTAGATACATACAATGTAATTACATAGGATTTCAACACATCTGTCCTGATTTTCCCCATACCTGATTATCACAAATAACAAACAATGACTAGTTAGAATACAGACCTTGGAAACTTGTTCGAAAGTGTACAACAAGCAAAAAGATGGCGAACAAAAAGGGCCAAAGATATGTCAGGTTGTCACTCTGAATGAAATGCCACAGTTCTTGGATCAGGTGTCCCTGTGTCCTTCACATCAGCATCCTTCCATCGTCTGGATTTGTCAGCAGACTGTCACTAACGGACTATACCTGGGAACTTCCCACTAAATATTGGGATGTCAATACCCTTTTTAAAGATGAAAAGAAATTACAATTAAGAATTGTTGGTTTATGTTTTAAAGCAAAATAAAAGTTTCATGGTAGCAAGGGACAGTTTCGCACTTAAGTACAGCTCAAATTTATTTAAAAATAGAGATGTCCTGTATTTGAAGTGACATTTGGTAGGGGATTGCGTACGTACATGTGTTAGAAATGAATGGAATATTTTATTATACACTGCAAGTATAGCAGAGTGCGTAATGAAAAAAAAAGAGATATGCATGATGTAGGTGTCAGCATTATGCCAAGCATATACATCGGGGGGGGGGGGGGGATACTGAAGAAATTCAGGTTAAAACCTACAGGGTCCAGCGAAAATACTGCAACTGTGAGGGAAAATATGTGACCCCAGATATAAAAGTAGAATTGAATTGGTTCTTCATGGTACACAGTGTCTAAATTCCCTTGCATGGTACTCTGATGGGGTGTGGATTTAGTCGAAATTAGAGAAAATCTAGGCAAGATCATAGCTCATAGCATACCAGTACCAGCATGTATGGATCACATGTAATTTATGGTCATAAACTACTTAGTGTATATAAAATACATGCATTTGGATAAAAGAGAAATCTATATGATTTTTCATTAGCCTGTCATAATCAGACTTAGATGTTACGCATCCCCCCCCTCCCCCATTTCGGCCCAAACACACATTTCGTTTATATTTCTGTTACAATATGAAGAAAATAATTCAAATTATGATAATAAATTCTATCATTACAATGACGTAATATGTTTTCCTAAGAGATTGTGTTTTCTTTTCATAGAAAGATTATTTTTAATAAACATGGAAAAATCCTGGAAAATAGTTCTCTCACCAGCGGCCATGAATGCCCAGTCTGATTAAAACCACACCATCCCCCTTCTCATTGTACACTAAATCCACCCACTTCTTACACTCGCATGTCAGGTAAGGAGAGAATTCTGGAAAAAGGGGGGTGTTAATCAGACGGATTAATGCCGGACCAAGGCAGATTAAATGATGTCAGCTCTTAATAAACAATTGGGTGTTATTCACTTGGTTTAGATATCATAAAATATAAATATTTTCTTTCATGAAACGACAAATTATGGCATCAAATCGCGTTAATCGTGAATTTTTCATAGATAACAAAACTGCATTTTTTTTCCTAGTCGGCCTATGTGGCTACATCAACTTACATGTACATGTTTATACTGAATGCATGATCGTTTGGGTCATCCTGCAACAGGAATTCCACGGCATCTTCTTCTGACATCAGGTCGTTTTAAAGATGTAAAATACAAGACTTCGCTGTGACAGTGAAGCTGTGTTGTTTTCGTTGAAACAGAAACACGTGTGTTCCCCGTTTACACTTTCAGAAAACCCCGCGGGCCCCACGATCCCGATCACGGAAAAATAAAACTATAGGCCTATAGGCTATATGCGAACTTCTTTTTAGTTTTATTTGTTTGGCAGGGGGTAAATTATTACTATTCCGAACAAATATAACGTTTATATCTGAAATTGAAGTATTTTATTTATCTTTTTTTTTTTAAATTTACTCTGCCGATGTAACATTCTCAATAGGTGTTTTAACAGGGACCTATATACTAACCAGTATATAGGCCCCTGGTTTTATGAAGTTACATAGGTAGGTTGTGTAACTGTTATCTACCAATATTCCTTTTATGCTTTTTTAAAAAAGCAGAGAATACCTGGCTGATTATTTCATACATATGTGTATATTGTTTTAGTGTATCAAAAGGTATTGAATTTACTAAAAGAGGACAATACAATTTTTATAGTTTTCACCACTTTATTGTGCGACGCGCGTCGATCGATTTTAGCGACGACGTTTTGTCGCTAATTTTAAAGAAAACTGCGCAGCATGTCCCAATTTCATTTTATCGTAATATAAAAACTACCGAGAATTATAACACGAATAAGGGCCTATCAAAATGGAAATTTCCTCTACTTTTACAGGATGTATTTACTTTTCCCTATTTCCATATATAAATATAGGTAAAACGCCGATATGTTTAAACATTGAGAAATAAAATCGTAAGAAAACGTACATGTGCAAAAAATTGCTATTTTCTTATAACTTTGCCAGGCATTAAAAATAATTTTTATATCTTCTGAAAGCAGGGAATATATGCTTTTCAAAAATATAAAAAATATTGAATTCATAAGGAAAATAAAAAAAAAATCATATCGAGGGGGAAAATGACCTTTCGAAAAAGCGTTGCGTCATATTTAGACGAAGCCATCCTTCACTTTAAATGCTTTTTTTAATTTAATGGCTTTACTTACTTTATTGATTTTTACATAGTCAAAAAATAGAGGAAATTGTCAAAAATATAATATATAGATCATATATCTTATGACCATAGTTTCAAAGATTTAGAGGCACTCCTTTTGCGTTGCCCTGTTTTTACGCGCCACCGGTTAAATTGACCGGTACGGTAGAGAAGGGGTTAAGAAAAATCGTTCTGATTTCTAGAAATTTATTCAATGTTTCGAATTGGTACATGTATGATAATAATTTGCATCAATCAGAAGGTATTATACAATATGTAACATTGTAGAGTCGACTCGATTGAAAATCAATTATATTTACGTTTCCACTATTTTGACTTTGATGTATTTACCAACTGTAATGTTCCTCGTGAATGCCATGCAGATATGAACAATGTGACCTTGATAAATATTGTACCTCTTTTTACGGCTGGGAACTCTGACAGAAATTTAACCCAACCGCGACAACCGCTACAGCTGCTTTATTCACGCGACAGCGCTAATGTCTTGGCTCCGCCTGCTACGTTCTGATTGGACGAAAGTTAAAACAAACCGTTGAAAATTTGCAGCTCATGACGCCAACTCCATACTTTAGGGTATTTCACAATAAATAGGGAAAAATGAATTTCGGTATTAAAAATGCCTGAGGGCGTGAACTGCAACGCTTCTCAGTCTCTAATTGCACAGTTCCGAAGCTTCGCTGTTCATGCCTTCATGTATTTTCAAAAATGAAAATTTCTTAAATATGTTTGTGTTCATAAATAAAAACATTTTCATGTACAACACACATGTATTACTTACATGTTAAGGAAGGTTTTAATAAAGCCAGATCTTAGATAGTTTTGTGAAACCCGGACCCATTTTACATTTACTCAGGCTGAACCTGATCTTGGTGAGATCTAAGTTTCTTCCGCCTCAACGACAATTAGAAATTCTCATTCTGTCAATTACCGGCTTTTTAAAGTCTTAAATAATGTCAGTAGGTGTTTCCAAAAGGACTAACGAATAAAAGCAAAGCAAAATATCATATTATCCAATTTCACTCCCGCACTGCCAATACTCTGCATTGCCAAAATCAGGTAATATTGTTTACTCAAACTTTTCTAAAACGATGGTAGGCCAGCAATATTTCAGGATAAACATACGCAAGCTTATTTGGGAAATGCTTTTACTTATGCTAATAGATATCAAGGAAAAATCAGAATTATTCAATTTCATGAGGTGCATTTGTAACTCTGATCGTCTGAACGGTTGATATACATAAAGATTGCACAAAATTTCCTAATCAGAGATAACTAAAATTGAATAAGTTCATTTTATTTGGAGAAGGAACATGTGTAGGGATACTGCAAAGGCTTCTTCCTCTTCTTTTTTGTAGGTCACCTGAGTCACTAGGTGACTATTGCTATAGTCTGCGTCTGTCCTCCTGCGTTGTCTGTCATACTTTAACAATGCAACATTTTAAAGTTCTTGATAACTACCATTCCAATTCTTTTCAAATTTGGTATGAAGCATCTTTGGGACGCAAATTGTAAATTTCAAGACACCTGCTTCCCCGGTGTATTAGGAGCGGGGCATAAACTGCTTAACCATTCTTAAAAAATCTCTACAACTGCACATCTGTAAGAAAAACTATATGCATAGTAATGTAGAGCAAGGAAGCCTTTTTAAAAACTGTTAAAATTTCATGATCCCGAAAATTATCATACATAGTGATTATTATCTCTATCATTTGAAAGAATTCTTGGCGATACCGTATAAAAACTAAATGCATATTTAGGATAAACAGAGGAATATACCAAAATTGTGAATTTCGCAACCTCAGGGTTCTGACTTTAGAGCAGGTCCAAAATAGTTATATAATGTTAATTTATTATACTTTCATGTAAAATACTCGAATCTGATTGGTCGAGAAGCATTTGAAAAAACATATTGTTACCCTCTGAGAACAGTAAGTTGGGAAACGGGTTGAGAATATTGAAGAAATTAGAGCTTATATAAAAGTTTGCACAAAACTGGTTCAATCGGTAATATAGATTTTAACTGAATTGGGGGAAGTTTATGGGTCTGATAAGGTACAGTTGTACATATATCGTATGAAACAGTTCGTTGGTGGAGAAAGAAATTTCGGACCGTCAAAGATGCAGCAAAATCTGGACGACCTGTGAGGCTGTAACAGGCAAGGCAAATGTTTCAAAAGTCAGGGAAATAATTGAAAGTGATGGCAGATACACGATTCGTGATATTGCCAAAGCTGTTGGCATATCACTATCGCAGGTGCATTTCATTTAGAAGCGTATTTTGAAAGTAGGAAAGATTTCTGGCAGATGGATACCACATACATGTATATTGGCAGATGACCAAAAACGGGTGCGAGTACAAAGCAATTGCTCAAAATGTTTCCCAAATTCAATCAGAGACAATTTGCAAACAGTGTTACTGGTGACGAAACATGGGTTCACTATTTCGAACCAGTATGAAAAATTGGAAACAAAATATGGCTAACTAAACACGACAAAAGGCATGTAGTTGACAAAAGAACCATAAGCACATAGGACATTCTTTATTGCATATTCTTCTCATCAATCTCATAACTCCTATAAGCAATACAAAATAGATAGTGGGGCAAACACGGACCCCTGGACACACCAAATGTGATGGTATAGCCGTACAAATTCCAGTGTTGAAGGGCAAAGGTATTACAGGTCGGTGTTACCGAGATGCTATACTAAAAAGCCCTTGAAATATTATCATAAACGACGCCCTGTGTCAGGATTTAGGCATGTTCGTCTACTTCATGATAATGCTCCATCACATACATCTGAGCTTGTGAAGCAATGTTTGAAATCGGAGAAGGTTACCGTCTTGTCACACCCATCACACTCCCCATATCTAGCTCCATGCGACTTTTTCGTTTTCCAAAACTTAGAAAGTTCTTATCTGGTCGTCGTTACAAGTCCCGACAAGGCCTTGGCTCAGCCATCAGTCAGTGCCTCAGAGGTCTACCAAAATAATGGATTCAGAGATTAAAATTATGTATTTCAAACCTCGGAGAATATTTTGAAGGGATGTAATGTTCATTTCACTATTTGAGTCGAATGCTTTTGAGATATCGTACAATGCACTCGTATATCCGAAAATTTAAAAATAAATGTTTCATAAACTATTACCAAGAGAATTTAAAGATTGTTCTTTATGGTTTGTGAAAAACAGATCTGCGTTTTCTTAATAAAAAATGACTAATGCTATGGAGTATCAATATTTTGTCAGATTTATTTCATTCAATTCAGGTATTTATGTTGTCATTCAATTAAGGTATTTATGTTGTCATTCAATTCAGGTACTCGAACGACTAGATTCAAGATATGAAATATGGTTTTTTTTTTCTCACGTGTGATTCAATCTTTTGTGTAAATCAACTTCTATTGCAAAGCTCGATCTGTATTGCAATTACACAAAAGTAAATATCAGGCACATGTACCTGTAGCAACAAGGGGTGATTCCCCTCCACTTTTACGACAACTCATTTTCCCAATTATCATTACATGCAAAGTTGATTATGTATGTAGACACAATAATTCACTAAGACTGTTTGTCATTGCTTTTATATGGATACAGGTAAATCAAATGAGTCACTGAGCAATGATATGAACAGAAATCTAGGGCGGACTTCAAAAATAAAAATTCCGTCATATGTCGTTGATTACCTGCTTTAAAGCAAGGTGCACGGAAACATTCGCCGCATGCGGAAAAGTTTGGCAAATACCATGACAAACTGACAATTAACTAATCAACTGACCTTAATTAACTAGTCGCTGTGGGAAATGTTGTGCACCTTCTATGAGAATACTGTAGAGACCCCTTGATTTAGCAACACCCCTTTGATTGTCATTTAATAAAACAACTTGGCCAATATCATTTAGATAAACCCCGTCTCGATACAAAACAGGGGAACAAGACATAAGATCCTCCACCCAGCTGAATTAGGAATGCGCTCAATGCTGTTGCCACCCCAATGCAACATTATAACATCCGGAGGGCCAAACTGATCAACCAACCCTAGCATTTTTAGGTGCCATATGTTTCCATATCATGTCCCTCTGGCGAAACCATCTTATGGACATTTTCCTGGATAGAAGGTACAGGTGCTGATTACCAAAA
This sequence comes from Ostrea edulis, assembly GCF_947568905.1. NCBI lineage: Eukaryota > Metazoa > Mollusca > Bivalvia > Ostreida > Ostreidae > Ostrea > Ostrea edulis. Next base: position 57,017,332 of record NC_079168.1, on the reverse strand, counting down.
TAGATCTAAGCGTGACTGAATGCGTGATCTATCAAGGATCGATGATCCAATTATCCATACTGTTTTATGGGAACCTGCAAAAGTTAGCATATTGTTAATAACCAGTATATTTTCGCAAGCCTTTTCCGAAATTATGAAAATTCACACCCGGATGTAAGATTTAACTGCATTAGACTTCCATTTACCCTTGATTTTGATATCTTCTTCTGAAAAAACTCTACGAGGTGCATACGAGTCCTCCCAATTCGAAATGAATGAGACTTAAGATAGATGTGTCGATCTGAATGAACTGTAACACTTTGTGCAAAATTGAAGTACACTGATATGAAGTGAGAGGCTTGCCATTAAAGTGAAGGAATAATGGGCCAGATGATATTGGTCTACTATGTAGATATTGTTGCAATGTTTGAAATAAGGTAGTGGTTTCATTACTACATGTAAGCCTGATATAAACAATCGAACCCTTATCAGTTTTGGAATCCCTAATGATTAATTTAATTTGATTTTGAAGGAACTGAAAAAACTGAATGGCAATTACAAGCGAAGAGTTGTAAGAGACTGTTAGGACATTGACTCTAAGCAATGCAAAGAATGAAAAGTGAAAGGCAAAAGTAAATAATGTGCCTCATAATAGTTTTTGCATACTGAAGAGAGTGCCAATATAATGCGATTTAAGAGGGGGGGGGGGAATAAGAGACCGCATGTCCTTTGAAGGATTTAAAAGATTCATGCTTACTTTAGTCGTGTCTTGTTTTTCTTGAATTCGAAGCTGATAACTGAGTCTGCTAATGTAACATTTTACTGATGAATATGATATATTTGCTGATGAATAAGCCGAATAATAAACAATTTGCTCAACATAAGTTGGCCATCGTGCAGGAAGCATGTACTTCATTCGAAAATTTGTAAACGAGTCTATTGCCTGCAACAAGTTGCTGTTGTATTTTTGGAAACTACTCCCGCTAAAGGTGACTCTACACGACCTTCAAGATTTCCCATAATGCCGGGGAACTGTGTAGAAACTACTGCCGCTAAAGGTGACTCTACACGACCTTCAAGATTTCCCATAATGCCGGGGAACTGTGTAGAAACTACTGCCGCTAAAGGTGACTCTACACGACCTTCAAGATTTCCCATAATGCCGGGGAACTGTGTAGAAACTGCTGCTGCTAAAAGTGACTCTACACAATTTAGCTTAAATAAGCAGAACAGGAAGTTTTTCTAGATTTCATAGCCATTGGTGTTAGTGATACTTTTAGATAATGCTCAGATGACCGATAAGGTCTGTAGGCCTCTTGTTTGATATCATTACGCTTGGAAACAGATCTTTGGAAATTTCAAAAATTCCACCCTAGGTGCCTATTGAGTACAGTGAAATTCAACCTGTTTTCAGAATCTTCATTAGTAAATTAATATCGGTAAAGTGAAAACTCGATCCCTAGTTAGCTCACCTGAGCTACAAACTCAAATGAGCTTCTCTGATCCATCGTTGTCCGTCGTCTGTCCCTCCGTCCGTCTGTCGGTCTCACCGTCCGTCTGTCTGTATACTTTTCATACTTTCGAATTATTCTTCTTCAAACTTTGTACAAATCATCATTGGGTAAAGGGCATTTAATTGTGTTCAAAAGAAGGACCATGCTTCCTTCAAATGGGAGATAATCACAAAAATGCAAAACTAGGGTGGGGTCATTTAAAAATAGTCTTCTCAAGAAACACTGGGCCAGAAGAGCTGACATTTACATGAAAGCTTTCTGACATAGTACAAATTCAAGTTTGCTAAAATAATGACCCCTAGGGGGTATATACAATGTATAGGGAAAATCTTTAAAAATCTTCTTCTCAAGAACCACTGGGCTAGGAAAGTACTAATTGATATGAAAGCTTTCTGACATAGTGCAGATTCAAGTTTGTTAAAATCATGGGGTAGGATGGGGCCACAATAAGGGATCAAAGTTTTACATACAAATATATGAGGAAAATCTTTAAAAATCTTCTCCTCAAGAACCATTGGTCCAAAGAAGTTTACATTTAAATGAAAGCTTTCTGATATAGTGCAGATTCAAGTTTGTCAAAATCATGGCCCCCAGGGGTAGGTTGGGGGCCACAATAAGGATAAAAGTTTTACATGCGAATATGTAGGAAAATCTTAGATATGGGCCAAGGTGACTCAGGTGTGCGATGTGGCCCATGTGCCTCTTGTTTTATTTTTGCTATGTCATTTTAAATGGTATTTAAGTTTTAAAGGACATATCGCATGTTACTAAAAAAAATAATTTTTTTTCAGCAAACTTAATTCTTTCCATGCCTTAAACTACTTTAAATATGTTTTAAATTATGTTTTAAATTAAATATTTTGCGTACTTTTCGAGTTTGAAAGCGATGACATTCAAGAATGAATTATGTGAAAAGAAAACTTGATTGTACTATAAATGATGAGACCAGTGGACACACGTATCAGTGGTAAACTGCATTTCAGATATAATCTTTGTTATGAATTGCTGAACTAAAGAAAGGAAATTTTGTACAGGAAGTAAAGTCTTAAACGGTTCAGGGTCGAATATGTCACAATGCTATAAGATGTATGTCTTTCGCAATAAAGTTATTATTAATAAGTGTGGGAAATATTCAAGAAAGATACTTTTCGTGACTGACATGGGTTTTTACCCCGTGTGTGACAAAGGAATAGGGTATCTGATAAGAGCTCTATTCGTCCTGCACAACAGTTGTGCTAATATTTCAAATTTAAGTCATTAAGTGACAGAATCAACTCAAAGCTATTTGCAGTATTTTGACATAAAATGTCTATTTTATCACAGTTTTTCTTGTAGGAAACTCGAACCGCCGATTTGAAAAGAAAGAACGACACAGGTTAATTTAATATGGCGTGTAAATCATTGCAGTATGATACAATTCTGCATTTATATGTGAAAATTAAATTAATATTCAATATATTTTGATATCTATACGCGAAAATCTTAATTCATATTCGATAATCTTGTTATGTATATATGTGAAACGTTTGACTTATATTTGATAATTATATTATTCATATGCGAAAATATTGATTTATATTTGATAAATCTCGATGTATATCAATAATCTTGTTATTTTTATGCGAAAATCTCGATGTATATTCGATACACCATGATTTATATTCGGTAAATCTTGATTTATATTCAATATACCGATATATATTCAATAAATCTTGATGTATATTCGATACGTCTTGATTTATATGTGATAAATCTTTATTTATATTCAATAAAAGGATATATAAGTAGTATATGCGTCTGTCTGGGGTGGGTAAACAATAGACCTATTGTTCTCGAGAACAATAGAAATGGGTTTTTCCAGTTATTTTAGATAGACCTATTGTTCCCGAGAACAATAGGTCTATTGATAAAGGGTTTTTCCAGTTATTTTTAGATAGACCTATTGTTCCCGAGAACAATAGGTCTATTGATAAAGGGTTTTTCCAGTTATTTTGTTGATAGACCTATTGTTCCCGAGAACAATAGGTCTATTGTTAAAGGGTTTTTCCAGTTATTTTTAGATAAAATCTATTGATATCCTCTGAGATCATGGGGGAAATAGATAAACAAATAAACGAAATTACTTAAAAAGTGATTAAATAGGTAAAAACGAAAGAAAGAAGGAATTATCTCCCTTTGCTTCAAGTTGAGATTAAAGGCATTGTGGGCTGATCCTCGGAATATTCCAGCCATTGACTGCGGAGGAATACTACGCCGCCAGACGATGTGGAGGTAAATATTTTTTTAATTATCATTATAGTAAAAAAATTATTAAAGTGACTCGCGCACTTTAATCTGTGACTTACATGTTTTAAAATATATATTCTTGAGATGGGTAACATTGAAGAAGACCCTTGCGTAAAGTCTGCGCACTCCACCCCTTCAGACGGACCCCCCCCCCCCCCCTCCCATCCCCGCCACAGTCACCCATCCAAACGAGATCAATGACTGCTCAAAAGTAGTGAGTATTATATCATTAATATATTGACTAAGTGAACACGTAATTTTTTTCTTTCGTGTATTTTGTATTAGATTTGAATGCTCGTGAATGTAAAAGTAATTATTGTGGAATTATTATGGATTAGATCAATTAAAAGAAAGTGTCACTCCACAGTAATATTATTTTGAAAATAAAACCTTTTTCTTTTCAGATCCAGATCATGAGTGTAACCTTGAAACCAAATACCAAATTAATGAAAAAATGTACTTGTTTTTTTTTTTGTTTTTTTTTTTTATTTCTTATGACCATCGTCTCTGACAGATACAGGTATATCCATCGATGCATTAAAGTAAAATAAGTGTCAAGTTTCTTCGCTCGGAGTCCCTTGGATTATCTTATACGACCTGCTCCATTACGCCACTCGCATAATATAACAATACCTCATTGAATTTTACATAGCATCTCTTCGATTCATCCTGGTATACAAGTAAAGCTTTTTAAAAAAGCTTGCCGTCTTTAGCAGCAACTCTATAGAGCGAAGTTGAATTATGTCCCTTGTCTTCATTATTGAATTGAGCTAAAATAAATAATCTCACGGACATCATGCCTATAAAGCTGTGTCCTGACTCCCATTGTAAAAGTTTGTATTTATGAAGGGTATATGTACTGGAAATCAAAATCACTGTTCCCTGTATTAGCACTGATTAAAGCCTCTATATCAAACGAAATTGAGATTTTCAGTGTGTATATCAAAATATTTATTTTTTAACAAAGTTATGAAACGAAACAAAACAAACTAAAAATATAATATCAGTAATCAAGAGTGAATTCATCAAAATTCTAATGTGATTCAACGTTACTTCACAGACATAATTATCATTGTGTCTCTGATTTAAATCATGAAAAAACGTCACTCTATGATATGTAAGAAAAAATATGAAACAATCACACATAATTAACTATACTTCTGGAAGTCCCTGAAAATGCATAAATTAGACTCGTTTACCTAAATTGTAACAACAGGTGGATGGATTATTTTTTTGCATGCTTTCAAAAAACCCAGTGACCCTCATTTTGAAGTCAAGCCTTATTTATTCTTATGTAATTCTTAGCTTAAGGTATCATTAAAACTGTTTTGTAGGGATTGGCCCTACCTAATAGACAATTCCCAAAACACAAGCAATCAAAACAAAAAACGGCGAGTTTTTCTGTTTGTATGCAAAAATGAAAACATTGCTGTAAATGAAGTAACCATAGAAATGCTTTGTATTAGTTGCTTTTAAAAAAGTAATGTGTCAATTTTTCTTTTGTTCGTTTTGTCGATTTTTTTAAGATTGAAAATCTTGAAAAGTTGTTAAGTCATTCAAAAATTAGAACACCAGAAAATTATCTCCCTTGCCTTGAAGAGCATTTCAACCAATGAAATAATTGAAAATTTTCACTTCATGCACTTTCTACCAATGAAAAAAGAGAGGAAGTGCAAAGTCCGAAGACTGCAAAACACTTCAACTCTGTTCCAAGGAAGACGGTAATGACCCTTTCCATTCTTGTCGAGAACAATACATTATCTAAAAATAATCGGAAAACCCCGGTCATCAATAGATCGGTTATCAATGGATCTTATCTAAAAATAACTGGAAAAACCCTTTATCAATAGATCTATTGTTCTTGGGAACAATAGGTCTATCTAAAAATAACTGGAAAAACCCATTTCTATTGTTCTCGAGAACAATAGGTCTATTGTTTACCCACCCCAGACAGACGCATATACTACTTATATATTCAATTAATCTTGTTATCTTTTCGATAATCTTGTAATCTATATGCGAAAATCTCGATTCATATAACACTGTAATAATCTTGCTATTTATATGTAGAATGTATGTGAAGTTCAATAAATCTTGATGCATATTCGATAAATTTTGATGTACCTTTGATAAAGGTCTATGAATATAGATAACAAGATTATTGAATATAAATTAAGATTTATCGAACATACACGTACATCAAGAATTTCGCAAGATTATCAATTTTCTATGGTGGCTGATTTGTGCCACTTTACAATTTGTCGTCTTGTCGTTATTTCGAGGCGAAAAGACGACAAAACGATAATTAGCGACTTTTCGCCCCGAAATAACGAAAAGTCGAAAAGACAACAAAACGATAATTAGGTATTTTTCGCCTCAAAATACCGAAAAGTCGACAAAACGAAAGTCGGAAAGACGACAAACTACAGGCGAAAAGACGACAAACAAAACCCGCAAATTAGCGACCTAATTTGTCGTCTTTTCGCTTGGCGTTTTGTCGTCTTTTCGCTTGACGTTTTGTCGCCTTTTCGAGGCGAAAAGACGACAAAACGAAAAGTCGACAAAACGATAAATTAGCGACTTTTCACCTCGAAATGACGAAAAGGCGACAAAATACAGATTTCCCGTTATTTTGCTATCTGATTTTCTAGGTATGCAATATGAAATTTGCTGTGTTTTCGACAATTATTTTTTAATTACATTTATGAAAAGGAAACATCTAAAATTAAATTATAGTTCTTATGTACTTGTATTCTACTGAAGAAATCTTTTTTTTTTTTTTTTGTAAATGTTATACCAGGCATGTTGAATTGGAGGTTGGGGTGGTGAGGGGCCCTGGTCTGTCCTCTTTTTACAATTTACTTCTCACGTTATTTTTTTGTTTTTTTTACACATATAAAGCTCATATTTTCTACATGCACAATTCGATTGACCCCCCCCCCCCTTCTCTTTTCATTTTCAAAGTAGTAGTTAAAGGTAAGTTGATGTTTGAAGTGCTGAATGAATAAAAGAATACTTGCAATGAACTACTCACCCCCTCCCCTCCTACGAAGTAGGGGAGGGGAGGCCAGAGTTTACTTCACACTTGCAATGGAGTTCTTGACAAGTAAGAAAAAATGGATTTACGGTACTACTGCCCAAATCTCAATATCCTTAACATCGTAGGGAGGGGGGGGGGTAGTTCATTGCGCGTATTCTTCATATCAGCACTTTAAAAAATCAACTACCTTTCACTACTACTTTAAAAATGAAGGGGGGGGATCAATCGAACTTTGCATGTATAAATATGAGATTTGTACGTAAAAATAACGTGAAAAGTAAATTGTAAAAAGGGGAGATACCAGGGCCCCTGCCCACCCCAACCTCCAATTCAACATGCCTGGTATAACATTTACACCAAAAAATAAAAAAGAAAAAAGAAGAAAAGATTTCTTCAGTAGAATACAAGTACATGAGAACAATAATTCACGTTTAGATGTTTCCTTTCTGTAAATGTAATCAATAATTATCGAAAACACAGCAAATTTCATATTGCATTCATAGAAAATCAGATAGGAAAATAACGGGAAAATCTGTATTTTGTCGTCTTTTCGACTTTTCGTTATTTCGAGGCGAAAAGTCGCTAATTATCGTTTTGTCGTCTTTTCTCCTCCAAAAGACGACAAATTGTAAAGTGGGACAAATCAGCCACCATAATTTTCGCATGTGATTAACAAGATTGTCAAATACAAATTAAGATTTTCGCTTATAAATGAAGATTTGCACAATATTACAGCCTTTTACACGCCATAGGCTAGTCAGTTATGATTAAACATGTTTTCCTTGGAAAAGTCCGTTTCGAACTTATAAAACTACATATATGTATCTTCAACATGAATGTGAATAAATCTGTCACTATACTTAAAATGATATTAAGAGAGTTAGCTCCTGAGCTTTTGAGCACAACTGCGCAGGATGCTACAACTAGGTATTCACAGGTTCAATATTGATCTCATTGGTGCCAACATATTACACATCTATTACTGAACCCCATCCAGTTGAAAAAAATTGTGTCAATTCAAATTTTGAAAGGATTTTGCAGGGACTATATTTTGTGGTGGAAGGATTGATTGATAAAAGAACTGCTTTCATGTCTATGACCTGACCTAGGGTATGTTAAATTTAACTAGAGGAGATATTCTGCTAAAATAAAACTTTAATATACAGCACAACCAGCAGCAAGACATTTGACCTTGACCCAATATCTAAATAAACAAATTTACAAATTTGAATATGCACTATGTCAGGATGTTTTCATGCAAAGGTAAACTTCTTTGGCCCAATGGTTCTTGAGAGGAAGATTTTTAAGGACTTTTTCTAAATATTAATACGTAAAATTTGATCCCCTATTGTGGCTCCATCCTTCCCCCGGGGTCATGATTTTAACAAACTTAAAACTGTACTATGTCAGGGAGCTTTCATGTAAATTTGTACTTTCCTAGCCCAGAGATTCTTGAGAAAATTTTAAAAGATTTTCCCTATATATTTGTATGTAAGATTTTGATCCCCTATTTTGGCCCCATCCTACCCCCGGGGGCCATGATTTTAACAGTTTGAATTTGCACTATGTCAGAAAGCATTCATGTAAATCTCAGCTCTTCTGGCCCAGTGGTTCTTGAGAAGAAGATTTTAAAAGATTTTCTCCATATATTTGTATGTAAAACTTTGATCCTCTACTGTTGTCCCATCCTACCCTCAGGGGTCATGATTTTAACAAACTGTAATCTGCACTATAACAGAAAGCTTTCTTGAAAATTTCAGCTCTTCTGGTCTAAGGGTTCTTAAGAAGAAGACTTTGAAAAGGCCTCACCCTATTTTTGCATTTTGTGATTGTCTCCCCAATAAAGAGAATATGGTCCTTCATTTGAACAAACTTGAGAGCGCTTCACTCAAGGATGCCTTTTCTTAAGTTTGGTTGAAATTGGCCCAGTGGTTCTGGAAAAAAAGTCGAAGATGTAAAGTTTACAGACAGCCAGACGGGCAGACGACGGAGAACAGACGACCATAAAAGCATACTTAAGCTTTCAGCTCAGGTGAGCTAAAATACCTACAGGTATCATTATCGATTTCCATTCACATACAATCGGTGTAGGCTGGTTTAATTCAGAACCCCTACAAGCATGCCATGAATCATAACAATATCGATACGAAAAATACAGCCACATGATCTAAAAGATGTATGTACATGTAACACCTACACTCACACATGTGTGCGTACGTGTATGTGCATTATCTTTTCTTCTGCAGAGCACGATACCCAGACTATCCTGTCAAGGACCATGTATTTGAATGTAGGAACATTCTATTTTGTTTTTTCGGTATGTTTGCGACAATCTTGAGCATTTCACTGCTCTTCTGAGCCAAAGTGTCGATGTTACTATGATAAAGGGATGGTGGTTGCTGGATGCAGTGGACTTGGGCTATCGCACGCTCCAAGATTCAATGAAAGTGTTTAAAGTATCGATCTATGCACTAACCGTCTCTCAGAAATACCTGCAGATATGCCTTCAAACATCGTTTCCCTCAACATTGCCGAGAACAAAATCATCGATCCTAAAAAAGAAGTTCTTTCAAGATACAAACATTTGCCTGTCGTCTTTAGTCCACGGTCGCGGAGGTACTCTTTTAGCTCCGGTACCCTCCATCGTGCGAAATCGTCATATTACAAGTCGCCCATGCCGTTATTACTAACAATGCCGTATATTCTTCCTTCAAGTGGCATCCATTTTTTCCCCGCTTGACCTTTTGACCTTACCCAGAATTCTAGTTGCACCAAGGATCCCGAACTCGCTTCTTGACATTATCCATCTTCAGAGTATAGTGAATTATTGTTGTTGTTTTTCAAAATTCACTTCCGTTCGTTAAATACAGTGTATCTACGATTTCTGGGTGTTTTTTTCTCTCTCCAGGCGTTTTCTCATAAATAATCAAAGATTGAGTTTTGATACTTTTAGGAAAGTTAGATGGTGATTTGTAGATGTGAAATACGTGTTTCAATTTTGTTGGCGTGACGCCAATCCGCCGGAAAATAAAAATATGTAATTTTTCATTTTTTTAAAATTGTAATGCTCATAACATTGTTTGATAGAGTGTAATAAGTCATACCATTTCCACCGGAAGTTGGTTGTTCGAAACCGGAAGTTGTCCGAAAACTCAGTATTTTTCATGGAAATTTTTGTGTGGATTCCTAAGCTGTCAATGTGGAATTTTTATTCGTTTTATGGACTCCTGCGATACTCGAAAGTGAATACAACAAAAGCGAAATTCTTTATAATTGATAAATCACGTCTTATATGTACGTGTTTATTTCTTTTATACATAGTCGTTCTTCACTAATTGAATTCTCCCAGTCAAAATCCTATCTCGTCAGATATTGGACGGAAGACCTATCCGTTGCTCACAACGAGATAATTTCCAGTCATTTTTCTTTTCCTTACCGATTTTGTGCAGGTGATTTCTCAAAAAACGGCTTGATAGATTTCATGAAACTTTCAGGAATGATGTAAAATAGGATTGTCTAGAACATTTTTTTTCAGTTTTGCCAATATCACTTCCGGTTGCAAGTTACGGCCGAATTTCCGTTTTTCAAATGACATCTTGTTCGGGCGTTTTCTCATAAACGTTTAAAGATTGAGTCTCCAAACTTTCAGGGATGATATATGGCGACATGTAGCTTTGTATTAAGGTTTATCATTGCTATCCGTCACTTTTGGCCGTCATCGGAAGTGAACAAAAGAAACCTCAAATTTCAAAATCATGCTTTTGAAACAAAACTTGCATAGATTAATTAGGTTTCTTTCGGTGTTTCAGAAAATGTTAGACTTACCGGATGTTTAACCAGCAACTTCCGGTTTCTAGAGGAAAACTTAAACAAAAATTGGCCTTTATTTGTCCTCGTATATCTCGCTTATTCATCAACCTTTCAATACTATAATTACAGATATTATTGACGTAATCAATCTCAAGAGAACCATCCAATACTATTTCAAAATTCACTTCCGATCAAACGTTACGGCCGAATTTCCGTTTTCCAAATGACATTTTGTTTGGGCGTTTTCTCATAAACGTTTAAAGATTGAGTCTCCAAACTTTCAGAGATGATAGATAGTGACCTGTAGCTATTCGCCACTTCCGGCCGTTATCGGAAGTGAACAAAGAAACGTCAAATTTCAAAATTATGCTTTTGAAACAAAACCTGCATATATTAATTAGGTCTCTTTCGGGGTTTCAGAAAATGTTAAACTTACCGGATGTTTAACCAACAACTTCCTGTTTTTAGAGGAAAACTTCGAAAAATTGGTCTTTCTTTGTTCTCATATATCTCGCTTATCTATACACTTTTTAATACGATGTTTACAGATATTATTGACATTATCCATCTCTAGGATAACGTTTTAATACTATTTCAAAATTCACTTCCGGTCGCGAGTTAGGGCCGAATTTCCGTTTTTCAAATAACATTTTGTCCGGCCGTTTTCTCATAAACGGTTCATGATTGAGTCTTTAAACTTTCAGTATATGATTGGTGGTGACTTGTAGCGTTGTAAAAAGATTTATCATTGTCATCCGTCACTTCCGGCCACCACTGAAAGTGAACGAAAGAAACGTCAAATATGAAATTTACGCGTTTGAAACAAAATGTGCTTGGAATAATTACATGTGTAAGTGTCTTTTGGAGTTTCAGAAAATGTTACACTTACCGGACGTTTAAACAACAACTTCCAGTTTTTAGAGAAAAACTTCAAAAATTGGTCTTTCTTTCCTATCGCATATAAATCAAGTGTTTGTTATGATTTTCACATATATAATTGACATTATCCATCTTCAGAGTATAGTGAATTAATTTTTTTTTTCAAAATTCACTTCCGTTCGCTAAATATCTACGATTTCTGGGTATTTTTCTCCAGGCGTTTTCTCTTAAATAATCAAAGATTGAGTCTTGAAACTTTCAGGAAAGATAATTGGTGACTTGTAGATGTGAAATACGTGTTTCAATTTTGTTGGCGTGACTTTCGTCATCCACCGGAAGTACCTTGAAGATATATAATTTTTCATTTTTTTTAATATTCTAATGCTCATAACATCATTTAATAGAGTGTAAAAAGTCATACCATTTCCACCGGAAGTTGGTTGTTCGAAACCGGAAGTTGTCCGAAAACTCAGTATTTTTCATGGAAATTTTTAGTGTGGGTTCCTACGCGGTAAATGTGGAATTTTTAGTCGTTTATGAATTCCCAAGATACCCCAAAGTGAATAAAAGAAAACCGAATTTTTTTGTAATTGATACATCACGTCTTACATGTACATGTTTATCACTATTTTAAAAAAAAATGTGTTTATTTCTTTCACGCATAGCCGTTCTTCACTAATTGAATTCTCCCAGTCAAGATCCTATCTCGTCAGAAATTGGACGGAAGACCCATTCGTTGCTCGCAACGAGATCATTTCTAGTTATTATTATTATGTCTCCGAACACATAGTGTACACATAGTGTCGGAGACATATTGTGTTTGCCCCGTTTCTTATTATGTCTCCGAACACAAAGTGTTGGAGACATATTGTTTTTGCTGTTTCTTATGTCTCCGAACACATAGTGTTGACATTTTGTCCGGGCGTTTTCTCATAAACGGTTAAAGAGTGAAACTTCAAACTTTCAGGGATGATAGATGGTGACTTGTAGCTATGCAATAGGGTATTATCATTGCCATCCGTCACTTCCAGCCGTCACCGGAAGTGAACAAAAGAAACGTCAAATTTCAAACTAATGCTTTTGAAACAAAACTTGCATAGATTAATTAGATATCTTTCGGCGTTTCAGAAAATGTTAGACTTACCGGAAGTTTAACCAGCAACTTCCGGTTTTTAGAGAAAAAGTTCGAAAAAATGGTCTTTCTTTGTCCTCGTATATCTCGTTTATTTATCACACTTTTAATACGATATTTACAGATATTATTGACATTATCCATCTTAAAAGAACTCTGTAACACTATTTTAAAATTCACTTCCGGTCACAAGTTACGGCCGAATTTCCGTTTTTCAAATGATATTTTGTGCGGGCGTTTTCTCATAAACGGTTAAAGATTGAGTCTTCAAACTTTCAGGGATGATAAATTATGAATTGTAGCTGTGCAAAAAGGTATTATTTTTGCCATCCGTCAGTTCTGGCCGTCATCGGAACTGAACAAAAGAAACCCCAAATTTCAAAATAATGCTTTTGAAACAAAACTTGCATAGATTAGTTAGGTGTCTTTCGGCGTTTCAGAAAATGTTAGACATACCGGAAGTTTAACCAGCAACTTCCGGTTTTCAGAGAAAAACTTTTAAAAAACGGTCTTTCTTTGTCCTCGTATATCTCGTTCATTTATGAACCATTTAATACGATATTTACAGATATTATTGACATTATCCATCTCAAAAGAACACTGCACCACTATTTCAAAATTCACTTCCCGTCACAAGTTGCGGTCGAATTTCTGTTTTTCAAATGATATTTTGTGCGGGCGTTTTCTCATAAACGGTTTAAAATTGAGTCTATGAACATTCAGGGATGATAGATGGTGACTTGTAGCTCTGTAATAAAGGTTTATCATTATCATCCGTCACTTCCGGCCGTTACCGGAAGTGAACAAAAGAAACGCCAAATTTCAAAATTATGCTTTTGAAACAAAACTTGCATAGATTAATTAGGTCTCTTGTGGCGTTTCAGAAAATGTTAGTCTTACCGGAAGTTTAACCAGCAACTTCCGGTTTTTCGAGAAAAACTTCAGAAAAATGGTTTTTCTTTGCTATCATATCTCTCGCTTATAAAGCAAGTGTTTTAGTGATTTTCACATATATAAATGACATTATCCATCCTCAGAGTATAGTGAATTATTGTTGTTGTTTTTTTCAAAATTCACTTCCGTTCGTTAAATATGTACGATTTCCGGGGTTTTTTCTCCAAGTGTCTTGAAGCTTTCAGGAAATTTAGATAGTGACTTGTAGATGTGACATACGTGTTTCAACTTTCTTGCTGTCACTTTCGCCATCCGCCGGAAGTACCATAAAAATATGTAATATTTCATTTTTTAAATTCTAATCCTCATAAAATTATTTAATAGAGTGTAATAAGTCATATCATTTCCACCGGAAGTTGGTTGTTCGAAACCGGAAGTTGTCCAAAAACTCAGTATTTTTAATGGAAATATTTAGTGTGGGTTCCTACGTGGTTCAATTGGAATTTTTAGTCGTTTTATGGACTCCTGAGATACTCGAAAGTGAATGAAACAAAACCAAAATTGTTTACAGTTGATAAATCACGTCTTACATGTACGTGTTTATTTCTTTCATGTATAGTTGTTCTTCACTAATTCACTAACTGAATTCTTCCAGTCAAGGTCCTATCTCGTCAGAAATTGGACGGAAGACCTATTCGTTGCTCGCAACGAGATCATTTCTAGTTAAATTTTTTCCCTGGATTTCTCAGAGATGTCTGGATGGATTTTCTTCAAATTTTCAGGGATGATAGAGAATGAAATACCTCGGACATTTTTTTTTTCATTTTTTCAAAATTCACTTCCGGTTGGCAAATATGGCTTATTAGCTGTTTTCGTTGTCCAGCGTTTTTCTCAGAAACGGTAAAAGATAGAGTCACCAAATTTTCAGAGTTGATAGATCTCACTTTGTAGGCGTGCAGTTGGGGATTCAGAATGTCGGCCGTCACTTCCGGTCGTCACCGGAAGTGATAAAATGAATCGAAAAATTAAAGTTGTAGTTGTTGTATCGAAACATATACCACTTTATCGGGTGTCTTTTGGAGTATTGAAAACCGTTGATCCCACCGGAAGTCGAAACGTCCACTTCCGGTAATTAAGGAAAAACTTTTCAAATTCTCCTTTTTCAATGGCCATTGAGCAGGGAGGGATCTTTATCGTGCCAAACCCGCTGTGACACGGGACCTCGGTTTTCTAACTGATAATTAAGATTCTGTATTATTTTCGATTTCTCTAAACACCCTAAACACTCACAGTTTACATTACAAACACATTTTGCACAATAATCGTGTTCAGATTGTGAAGGAACTCTAGGCACATCTGAATTATCTACTGTTAGATGGACTTCATTTTCATCAGTTTCAATCTTGATTCTTGAAGATTTCTTAGATTTTTGTATTAATGCCTGTCTTTCCATTGGGGGAGGTCTGAGTTTTACAGGCATTGTCGGTTCATACCCAAGATGTAATGTTGGGACAGGATTGCTTCTTTCAAAATGTTTTGAACATATCCTACTATCATCACCAGGCATCCAATTTCTTCCAGGTTTCAACTGTCTATTAACTAACTTAATCCACTTTGCCCTTAACTCGGGGTCTTTCCTTTCTGTAGGAAAGGGAATCAGTTCAAATGGGGGAGGGCACGCACAAGATCCTGTACCACTGTTGCATTTATGCACCATCTATCATCCCTGAAAGTTTCAAGACTCAATCTTTAACCATTTATGAAAAAACGTCTGGACAAAATGTCATTTTAAAAACGGTAAATCAGACGTAACTTACGACCGGAAGTTATTTTTCAAAGATCCAAATACATATATAAAAACTTCAGATGATAACACATCAACCCTGAAAATTTGAAGCAAATCGATCGAACCATCTCTGAGAAATGTTCTGCACAAAATCGGTAAGAAAAAAAAAGAATAAAAATAATACATGTAAAAAGAAAAGTGGAAAATGAACAATAGAATAATAGAAGGTTCTTCCACTGAAGACGGAAAATCCTAATAATAATAGAGGAAAAGAAACATAAGAATCACTATAAAGTCACCCGTTGAGACGGAAGACCTTAATAATAATAAGAAGAAGAAGAAGAAGAAATAGAGTAAAAACAATATGTTCCCAAACTTTGTTTGGGGAACATAATAATAAGAAACAGAGTAAAAACAATATGTTCCCAAACTTTGTTTGGGAAACATAAACATAGATTTTAATGGTGTGCAAATTGAATTTGTGAAGCAGGCTAAACTATTAGGTGTTTATATAGATAATACTTTATCATCGGATGCACATGTGGAGTTTATCTCAAAGAAAATTGTAAGAAAACTTATGAGAGTGAGTTATTTTATGCCACCAAATGCACTTATAAAGGTTTTTAATAGTATTGTTTTTCCACATTTTACTTACTGCTGTACTGTCTGGAGTAACATTCAAAATCAACTATATTTAGAAATAAATTCAAGCTGCAAAAGAGGGCAGCAAAACTACTGTGAAATATTCGAGATATCAGGACCTCTACTGACTTTTTATTTTCTTGTTTGAACTGGATGCCGATTAAGAATTATTTTATGTTTAGAACGTTGTCTTTCTGTTCAAAGTTTTAAACAATCAAATGCCAAATTTCCTAAACATGTTTAAATATACAAAATATGTGAGTTGCCGCCAAACTAGGTCAAATGATTATATGTCTAATTTATTATATTTACCAAGAGCTAAAACTGAAAATTTTAAACGTTCATACAGCTACTCTTCTACATTCCTTTGGAACAAACTGTCTCAAAATGTTCGAAACTCAGGTTCGGTTGGCATTTTTAAAGCTGTGTAATTGATGGAATATTTTCATAGAAGTAGCACTTAAACATCTTGCTTTCCTTTTTTTTTGTTCAGATGTGCCAAATGTAGTCGTTAAATGGCACTATCTGCGCGTGTATCTTATGCTATTTTTTCTTCTTTCCTTTTTTGTCATGACTTCATATTTAGATAATAATTTTATCACTAATTAGGTGTGTCTTATGCTATGTTTCCCCCTTTCCTTTTATATCGTATTCATATTTAGATACTAATTTTAGATGTTAATTTTATGTTTGTGTATATGTTTTAATGCAGGACCACAATGGAAATAGCTATATGCTAATTTGTGTTATCCTAGATAAATCAAGGCTATCATTATTATTACTTCAATCGAGACTGTTGAAACCCCTGTATCAGCAACTTTTTTGTCAGTAGCTTGCCTCGATTTAAAAACTGACCATACGCAGAACAAGCTCTTGCGCATCGAATCAATTGAGAGATTTAAACACCATATGCAGGTGATAATGGAATATTGCTACATAAATATGGGAAGTTGACGATGGAGAAGCTGAAATCATCCCGTTTGTCATACAGTTGAGTTGTCAGTTTGCCATTAATGTCTACCTTAAATAAAATATCTAAGTATGAAGCAGAAGTGGACGACTATGTGGGTTTTTTTTATTTCGAGCTCACAGGGATAGATCGAATTGACATATGAATGAAAGTTATTATTGTTATTAGATAAAATGCCGTCGATATATGTAAATGTCGCATTGAAGGCCACAGCAAGACATTTTTTCTTCTCACATAGAATTTTTTAAAATAAATTCTACTTCATAAGAATATAGAAACAGGTCAACTAACAAAGGAGCACATTTCGTGCCCATAGGAATTCCAACAGACTGTGGGAAGACCTGATCACCAAAGACCACGAAGATATTGTCAATGAGGAACTCTAGTATATTTTTTATTTCAACGTCAGAGTACTTGTTTGTGGAATCAGAGTGGTGTTTAACAAAGTAAATTTTGGATGACTGATCACTAGATATGAATGTGTCCGTTTTCCATTTTTGTTGAGGAAGCAATTGTCTATAATGTCAAAAAGTCTAGTCTTTAATTAATCGTAAAGTGTTGAGAAGTCATAGGCTTTTTGATGCTATTGATTTGTGAAAAGTTTTACGATTTCAAGTTTACTAAAGGTTCTTTAGAATTTTTTAGAATTCACATTTGATTAACACCGCTTCTGGTATATGTAGTCGCACAGTAAGTTTGAAGTTTCTTCTTCACAGCTGTTAATATTTTCGTGAGGAGCAAAGATAGGGGCTTGGCAGAGCAGTCATCGGATCCAGCAATGTATCTTTGTAACTCATATTCATTCGACCCATTAATTGGGCATTGTCCAAAACCGAAGCACGGCTCCGAAGAACCTTACCCACCGAAGGGGCAGTTGGAGTATAAGTACGATACCAAATGTGGAGTTCATGCCAAGTTCGTTTAAAATACAGTTGCAATAATGAGCCTTACAAACAAAGACAATGTTGTTTACAAGCTTTATCAGCTGGTACCAAAACATATACCTCATGCAACCTATCTAATTCTTTTATCACTACTGGTTTATTTAACACAGAAGGATAGATGGTACGTACTTTTGTTTTAATATGTCTAATGCGACATTTTAATATTCCTCTTTTGCTTTTAACCCATTCTGACAATGTGTCAAGTTCTTCTTTTTCATATTTAGCCCATCGTCTGGCATAATCTTCGACAGAATTCATAATAGAGATGAAGTTCTGTCTCATATAATTAATCCGATTTGCAGATGTAGTTTTTTTTTTGGTAAGCAAAACCATATATTAGACCAAACCAAAAACTCTTGAAAATGACTTTCAAGATCCTAAATATCACATTCATTATAAACTAATAAATTGAAGGTGGCTCACTACACCCTGAAATAGTTTCTCAAATCAGTACAAATTGATTTAATCATAAAAGATATGATGATATATAATAACTATAGATACCAAAAAGGCAGAAAATATACAAAATTGGATAAAACATGGTTTTTATTCTTTCTTTTTTTTTATTTCAACACGAGACCCTGGTGAATTTGAACTCGAGATATGCGATTCACCAGCCGAATGCTTTAACCACTGGGCTACGATGATAGGCAAACGAATCGATCGATACAAATTATTTCACAAAATATTTGAATCGCCATCTTGTGAAGTAGTGTCATAAAGAGCATAAGCTTTAGTGTAGTGAGTTACCTTAATGATTACAATTCTTTTTTTCTTTTTACTTTGAACTGCAACTATTGGCCAAAAAAAAAAAAAAAAAAAAAAAAAAAAAAAAAAAAGAAAGAGAAAAAACTACTTGTGTATCAATGTAGAACAAGAATTTCACACACACACACAAAAAAGAACATTCCATTTTTCTGAACATTCAAAGTTGTTTTTATAAAAAAGATACCAGCAGATTTTTATTTATGAATAAACAATTATAGCCTAAATGGAAAAATTAAAACATTTTCCCTTTACTACTCTTTGGGTTGTAGTGTAGTTTCACCATTTCAAATACGCAAGATCGTAAATACCGAATTAGCGGAACTTTCTTGTAAAGAAGTCCGGAAAAGCGTGTCGATCTTGGGCATTTTTTGTTTATTCAAAACATGGCATCGGAAGACGATTTAACCTCCACGTGCTTTCCACAATTAAAAGCATTTTTAGATGAAAGGTGTGTAAAAGCGTCTGGATACAGGAAAAATGAACTTTTGAAGTTAGCTCGCGAAGCTATATATTTTGACGCAAGCTCTTCTCAGCTTTGGGAATTCCCTGGCTGACAGCAGTGGGAAAAATCCACCACATTTCCATTAAAATATATCAGTTGTGGATATTTCTGCGTATTATGTTTCTTTCTTGAATCATTAACTACAGTCTACTGCAATGCAATGACAGTACACCATTGTTAAAATCGGGTGAATCGATCACGACAAAAGTTGCAGAACTGGTATTATTTACCAATATGCCCAAATTCTCGCAAACTCTGGGTCTCGCGAGACTTTGAAAGGGGAAAGTAAAATTTAAAACCAAGACAGAAAAAGTAGTCGCGATCTTGCGTATTACAGTTCAAGTTCAAATTCTGTACCGTTTGATCGACAGGTGTGAAAGAAATATTACATTTTTATATTCATTGGGATTTGGATCGTGTTCCGATGGAAATGATCAAATCTACTGATCACGTGATCAACTTCATGTCATATCCCAGTAACACTCCAAAATGATATCTTATTTCTTCAAAAGTGTTAAGATGTTTTAACAGCTGTCCGTACACGTCCGGATAACTTCAGAATTTTCTGATTCTACGTGCCTGTTTCGGATAAATGTTTACATAGAGTATACTTTGACTGCGCACCCCTCAACGGTAAAACTATAAACATATTATCTATAAATTCATACTTAACGCTTATGATGCGAAACATGTTGAACACATATGCCAAGTGACTTAATAGCACTACAATACGTCATAGGTTGACGTCACTAGGATTGCGAATATAAATTAAATCAGTCTATCGCAAATGCATGCGATTAGAATTTTTTGGTGATTCTCTTTCATATGCTAAGGTAGAATTATATATATATCGATGTTATTGTTGCAGAAATCTTGTGCATGGTCTTTTTTTGATCATTATTTTAAAAAAATGATACAGATAATTTTCTCTGTAATTTCTCAATTATTATCATTCAAATATTTAAACCATTGTTTATATGATAATCTGACACCATTTGCGCAACAACAGCAATATTGTCTAGACACTTTTGCTTATTCTTGGCTCCATTTCTTTAGTGTATGCTTTTGTTCCAAGGTAGTTTTTGGCATTGGCTGTTTTCCTCCGTAGTAAGCAATATAGAACGTCATAATGTGACGTCATAGTCAAACCTGTGCAGTGCTTGGCACATGCAATCAAAACTTTGCATGAACATGCTCAGAATATGTACCGGCAAAGTTTTAATATACCCCATTTGCATAGAAACGCCTATACTTAGCCTTAACTCACTTACTAAATCACTGATGATAATGAAATGAGAAAAAATGTGTAGATAAAGATCTACACATATTCAAAGTCCTAGATTTGCAGTCCTATTAGAAGCCCCCGATCACATTAAATTGACATCGTAATGATCATTCCAGTTAATTGCAGAAACTGAAAATACTACCATTGACACTCGTTCAACAAATTCACATATTACAAGATATACCATATTCTGAAACTTACCACAGAAATTGGTCCATCCAACTTACATTCACGTAAGAAGAAGGGAAACTATTCTACTTTCTGCACCATTTGATTTACAGTCGAGTGAAAACTCAAGAGTCGGGATTTTCAAAATAAACATGTCCAGACAACATACTTAAAAGATTGTTTACATAATAGTAATAATGTTTACAAGATTTACAACACATTTCAAATTTCCTTTTCTGTGCAACCTGGTCCCAGTTCTGAACATAAATCTGGATTTCAGTACTTTGATTATTTAATTTATTTAGTTTGCATGTCTATCTAACTATTCTGCCGCTCTGAAGAAGGAACAGACCATCGCAAAACAATTCCATATTTTTCTTCTCGTTGGTCATTTTAGTGCTTTATATATCCTTACTTATCTGATCTCGTATCTAAATTCAGATCCGACATTTGGAGCGTTTAGTGTTGTTGGCTTTTAGTGCTCTCTCTCTCCCTACTTTATTTTGCAGAGTACATTACCAAGACTCCCTTGTCAAGGACCATGCATTTGAACGCAAGATTTGTCTTTTCGGCATTTTTGCAACAGTCGCTAGCATTCCACTGCTCTTGTGGGCCAAAGTGTCGATGCTTCTACGATAAAAGGATGGTGGTTGCTGAATGCAGTGGACTTAGGCTATCGCACGCTCCAAGATTCAATGAAAGTGTCCAAAGTATCGATCTAAGCACTAACCGTCTCTTGGAAATACCTGCAGCTATGCCTTCAAACATCGTTTCCCTCAACATTTCCGAGAACAACATCACAGACCCTAAAAAAGAAGTTCTTTCAAGATACAAACATTTGTGATGGTTGGATATCGGAAGGAATTGTTTATGACAAAGGCGTAAATTATGGCCTTCTCGGTTTTTTTGAAAACCTGAAGCAACTGGAAACATTACTCATGAAAGATGATTGTGTCGCAATCAATGTTACGGATATGAAATATTCACACGAGTGCTTTTATGGATTATTGTCTTTAAGATACATTGAATTAAATGGGCTACATGCTGGTAACTTTGTAGATGCATTTGATAAAAATAATTCTATTCAAATTCTTGTCTTGTCGGGATACGAGTATTGTCATCTTCAGGACATCAGAACATACACCTTCAATGTTTTCAAAAAGTTGACAAATTTGTCATTGCATCAGTGTTTTCTTAGAATATCGAGAAGGGGGCTTTTGCACACATGAACAATCTCGTTCGCCTGGACATATCAAGCAACAAAAACCTTCATTTATCCGTGTTACCAAATATCACTTACGATGTTCGAGATTCGAAACTACAGACTCTCATCGCAGATAGCCTTCAATGCTTTGGTGGACTATCACTTATCTTAACTGTAAAACATTTTACTTGAGAAATCTTTCACACATACAATTCCGTGATTTAGCAGTAGAGAGTATGAACTTTTATATGTACATTTTCATATATTATATTTTGAACATCGAAAGGTTGTAGTAATTTTCCTATGGCACCTTTTACAATATTATATTCACAAATCCAGTTTTTCTTGCAGATCAATTTATCTGCAAACCATTCCATCGGCTTAAAGAACACATCGCATGTTTTTAAACTTTTTAATTTTTTCAGCAAAATTAATTCATTTCATGCCTAAAACTACTTTACATGTGCTTTAAAAGAAACAGTTTGCGTAGTTTTCGAGTGTGATAGCGATGAAATTCAAATCTTGCGATATACATATTTTCTTCGATATTTTACGCGGCATTATCTGTGACGTCATATGCGACCTCGAACGAGAAGATTTGAAAACAGTTGTTAGCCATTTCATAAACAGATTAGATTTAATTGACAAACAAACAATTATCACATTAACGGCTTGTAAATAACACTGCATTGGGGTGTTTTGTGCCGTTTAAGGGTGTACTTGCTGTCAGTAGAGATGATTTGGACTGCGTTTTTTTCAATTTTCGAAGGAAGGTATGAGGGACAAGATGTGAATATTTTTTGTCGGCACAACGACTTTGCCATAAAAACCCCCAGTAGAATTTATCCCTGTACTTTTTCAAACAAGCACTTGGACAAAGACGTATATAAACTGCGAGAAAATGGTTCTATCGAAGCTTCACACTGTTACATATAGGCCTACCGCATATATGCTTTCCGTTCTGCTTTCAAATTCAATACACACTCGCACCAACTGACCTTCACCTTGTAACAACATATAGGCAGAACTTTGCTAGCAGTGTCTACCAACTGGTAGTTTTAAAAAAGAAGTTTAAAGATAAAAGATAATTGAACTTTCAATTATAAATAATAAAATATGATTTTTCCCAACTTTGAATTGAATTATAATGTTTTCATTTTTTTTTTTAAGGAACGCGTACGTGTTTACAACAACAGCACGTCGCGCTCCCACTTCCTAAGTAACAAAGTGTAGATAACAAAAAATAACGATTAATAAAATTGCTTGAATAAAATAATTTAGAAGTATTGTGATGTTCACAATAAGTTTGATAATTTTTATTATTATTTTTTTTTTTCGAAATGCACCCGTGACAGTAGGCCTCGTTGTCAATGATACATAATCGTATTATAATTTAGGCCTATCTAACTTCTCAAAATAAATTTAATAATAATTGCACTGTTTATTTTAGAAAAGCAACAACGCTAATTACAGTTGTTTACAGAAATGGCATTACCAAATAGTATTTAGAGAGTGATCCCATGTAAACATTATTTACTCGCAAATTTATGCAGATTTCATACTCGCTTTCCTCGCTACATTTGGGTCGCTATTTGTATGCACTGGTGGCTAAAAGATATAAGAATCGGGAAATTTGTCAACATCGAAATAAATGTTATCCATGGTAAATAAATTAGGCCCCTAAAACCCGAGTTTTTAAAAATATCTAACACTACTATTACAACAAGTTGATCGACGAAGGTCGCATATGACGTCACTGTACCACGTGACTACCTATCTAATTAACTAGGCTTTTTGAAATCGGGGCTTAGATTTAAGTCCGTATTGTGGCTAATTATCGCAATACTTCAGTGAACGAACTATTACAATTAATTTCTATAAGCATAAGGAAGACAAAATGCATATAATTCTGTATACTTTGAAAACACGAGATGTGTCCTTTAATACCATTCTCATCCACTACGTCATTCATGTATTTCAGACCACTCTTTAGCCATGATTTTAGAAATATAGGTGTATTTTTCAATACCACAATATTATTACTTCATAATGGTTTCCTCAATATATTGTTCAAACAATCTAATCTGTTCCTACCTTTGCATTCATTACAAAATGCGAACATTTCCTTGTAAAACAAAAGAAATCCATCCATTAACTCATACGGTTTGATATTAGTGATATTAGATTTACTGAAAATAGTCAAAATCATAATTGTTTTCCAAACATATCCTATTCACAAAATGGTATAATGGATTTCTTTTATTCAATAGTTTCTTAATCCATGATATTCTTAAAGATTTAATGTATTACCAACATGTTGCATAGGGTTTAATAAAGTCAGATCTTAGATAATTTTGTGAAACCCGGCCCCATTTTACATTTACTCAGGCTGAATCTTCTAGACTCAACCTGATCTTCGTGAGATCTAAGTTCTTCCGCCTCTACGACAACTAGAAATTCTCATTCTGTCAATTACCTGCTTTTTAAAGTCCTAGATAATGTTTACAAAAGTTTTAACGATTAAAATCAAAGCACAACATCATATCATCCAATTTCATTCCCGCCCTGCCAATACTCTGCATTGCCAAAATCAGGTAATATTGTTTACTCAAACTTTACTAAAACGATGGTAGGCCAGCAATATTTCAGGATAAACATACGCAAGCTTATTTGGGAAATGCTTCTAGTTATGCTAATAGATTTCAAGGAAAAATCAAAATTATTTAGTATCATGAGGTGCATTTGTAACTCTGATCGTCTATACGGTTGATATTTAAACATGTGTAGGGGCTGTCGAATGACTTCTTAATTTTTAGGTCAGGTGGCCTATTACTATTGTCTGCGTCCTTCCTCCTGCGTTAACAATTCAATTAAATACACCTTAAAAGGGTTTATCAAATCAGCACGAAATGATTTAATCATGAACGATATGATGTATTTTAAAAGTACACATGTCAAAAAGGCAATAATATGCAATTTCGGAGAGAAAATATCTATCTATCTATCCATCTATCTATCTGGGCGTTTAGTGTTCCTGGCTTTTAGTGATTTATCTATCTGTCTAGTTATCTACTTTATTTTGCAGAGTACATTATCAAGATTCCCTTGTGAAGGACCATGTATTTCAACGCAGGATCATTCTGTTTTGTCTTTACGGCATTTTTGCAACAGTCGCTAGCATTCCACTGCTCTTCTGAGCCAAAGTGTCGATGTTTCTACGATAAAAGGATGGTGGTTGCTGAATGCAGTGGACTTAAGCTATTGCACGCTCCAAGATTCAATGAAAGTGTTCAAAGTATCGATCTAAGCACTAACCGTCTCTCAGAAATACCTGCAGATATGCCTCCAAACATCATTTCCCTCAACATTGCCGAGAACAAAATCATAGACCCTAAAAAAGAAGTTCTTTCAAGATACAAACATTTGCGATGGTTGGATATCGGAAGGAATTGTTTATGGCAAAGGCGTAAAACATGGCCTTCTCGGTTTTTTGAAAACCTGAAGCAACTGGAAACATTACTCATGAAAGATGATTGTGTCGCAATCAATGTTACGGATATGAAATATTCACACGAGTGCTTTTATGGATTATCGTCTTTAAGATACATTGAATTAAATGGGCTACGTGCTGGTAACTTCGGGGATGCATTTGATAAAAATAATTCTATTCAAATTCTTGTCTTGTCGGGACAGGAGTATTGTTATCTTCAGGACATCAGAACATACACCTTCAACGTTTTCAAAAAGTTGACAAAACTGACATTGCATAAGTGTTTTCTTACAAATATCGAGAAGGGGGCTTTTGCACACATGAACAATCTCGTTCACCTGGACATATCAAACAACAAAAACCTTCATTTATCCGTGTTACCAAATATCACTTACGATCTTCGAAATTCGAAACTACAGACTCTCATCGCAGATAGCCTTCAATGCTTTGGTGGACTATCACTTATTTTAACTGTAAAACACATAGAGAACCTCCAAAATACTTCTTTGAAAAAATTTTCGTTAGCAGGAAACAGAATTGCCATAATTGATAAAGATATTATGAAATATTTACCAAAATCATTGACAAATATAAACATCGGAGACAACATGCTGCAGTTTGGATCCTACATTTTTCAAGGTTCATTTCTTCCAAATTTAGAAAGGCTTGATGTTGAATATACCGGAAGTTATAGACCGGGATTTCAAATAGGCTGTAACACGTGTTCTAACTCCTGTTGTACCAAGACAGCAATTGTCAACGTTTCTAACGCTATCATAAATGACCCACCGAAGCCATATTTTATAATACGACTGCCCCCGAAATTAAAAATTCTAAATATTGCCAATCAGAGAATTTCTCACACTGTTTTAGAACTTGGGTTCTTCCCACAAAACTCTTTAACACATCTGTATGCCCAAGGGAATTTTTTCTATTCTATACATCATATAACCGGAATTAAGAATTTGGAATACGTTAATTTATCGAATAACTTCTGTTCCAGTATAACCAATCAATCTTTACAAAATATGAGCAGTTTATTATTTCTCAATTTGTCTACAAATCTTCTAGGAAAAGAATTGAGAAGTCAAAATGTAAATGATATGCTTCATTTTCCTCCCCATCTGAGAGTACTTGATCTCTCGTATAACTGGATAACGACCTTAGCCCTTGACTTGTTCGCTGTCAGTAGAGATCTTGAGTCCTTAAATTTGAGTAATAATGAGATAGAATCCGTGTCATTTGATTTGTCTTCTTCTTTAAAATTGCGTGAAATAGATCTCTCCTTTAATAAAATCGTGAAGTTGGATTCCGCATCGATGAAAAATTTAGACTTTCCCAGAAAGACCCGCCTGAGTATCAATCTGGCAAACAATCCTTTGGTATGCACTTGTCAAAGCCTAGGATTCCTGGAATGGATGAAAGAATCATTAAATAAACACTTCCTAGACCAAGATAAATACACGTGTTCATTTAGCAACAGCACAAAGACTACCTTGGGTGATTTGGATCAAGTGATATCTACATTAAAACGCGAATGTAAATCCTATACAACATTAGTTGTCGCTGTAACTGTTATTTTACTTGTAACAATAGTTTGTTTTTCTCTTGCTATTATGTATAGATATAGATGGAAACTACGATATTTATATTACGCAGGGAAGCGATCTTCCAAAGGATACTCAAAGATATTAGAGGAAGGAAGGGAATACCATTTTGACGCCTTTATTTCATACGCCGAGAATGAAAGACAAATCTTCATTCCAAACCTATTGAAGGTGGAGAAGGAAAATACTTTCAAATTTTGTATTCACAGCCGCGACTTTATGCCTGGTGTGGACATAAGTGAAAACATAACCAATGCTATTCACTTTAGTAGACGAACTATCGTTTTCCTGAGTGAAGCCTTTCTTGGATCTGAATATTGCATGTACGAAATCCAGATGGCGCGAATGGAAAGTATATCTCGTGGGGGAGAAAACGTTCTTTTCATTGTTCTTCTGGATGATCATCTCAGAAACATTCCAAACTTTCTAGAGGATCTATTAAGTGAACAGTCATACCTTCCATACGATAAACAAATCCCGGAAGAGTTCTGGAATGCGTTGACTCAAGTTTTGAAAAACAATTAAGATTTGTTTTAAACTTTCATCATTCAGAATTATCGAAATAGAAGAAATCTGAAAGGACTCGTGTATATTGAGCTGAAGTATACATTATTATTTATGTACCATTTATTATGGTTGTATATCAAATTATTTATCCATGTGTTTAATATATTCTTATAGTATGTTAAATTGTATATAATTATATGTTTAATATGATTTGTTTGTATGTCCCTTTCGTAAATACTTTCACTCAATACCAAAACAAAATGTGTAACTTGTTACCGACTCCGGATATCCTACCAGCCAAACGGAGATCGAGAGAACAATGCATGGGTTAAAATATTTGTATTCGTTGTGGGGTTTTTTTTTTTTTACAAACAAAAGATTACGAGTTTTATACATCAATTACAAAAAAACATTTTATATTGTCAAAGAAGAGTTTATGAAGATGTGATTTTGATGTCTGTATCAATTCCTTTATCTCAATGGACATCTGTTTTCTAACATTTGCTTTCAAATTTAGTTACTCAAATATTAATTACAAATAGATTTGAACTTTTTATACTTTACGGTATGAAGGATTGTATATAATGTATTAATGAACAAATATATGCAATAGGAAGTGTATGGCGACTTGTCTCAATATACCTTACGATTTCATTGAATTTGATATTAATTCACAGTTAGCCTACTAAACGACATATGACTATATATGCATACATGTCTGTATTCATATTACTTTCTGTGATGTTAAGGAATGCATTTACTATTTTGATTATCATATTCGTATATTTGTATATTATAATCGTATATTTGTATATTATAATCGTATATTTGTATATTATGATAATATATTTGTATATTATATGGTTCTTGAAGGAATTTTTTCAACACTTGATATACAAGAGGTACATGTATAATATTGATTCGCATTGCTATTTTCATGTTTTTCTGCTCAAGTCGTTTTTCGTTTCGTTTGAGAATTGTTCACGCTTACAGAGGCATGTTAGCTGTCGATGAAGTGCCAGTTTTAGAAATTTCTGTATTGTACATCATGTATCACTTCCATTGTGGTTTGAACGAAGAAAATGAATAAATGAAGGAAGGAACGAAGTGATTTGCTCAGTTTCTCCTTCTTGCTGCCAGCTAAACTTGTCTCGAGCGGATGTCGAAAACGATTAGGCGCAAGTTCTCGATATGTCATGTTTATGGTATACCTATGTTCCTAGATGATCCTCAGTATTCAAATTTTACAATATTTGGGGGGAAAGTATGAGATATCAAAAGGGGATGGAGTTTCAACATTTTACAACAGAAAACCATGGAAAATTATAAAACACTATTTGTGATGCATCATTGTCCATTGTCAATGACATTTGGTCTATAGGAGTAGATTAGGTGACTAAAATGGTAGATTTAAAATTTTTAAAATGGCCGCTAAATATGCATTAAATTTTCTCATTCCGATCTGAATGAAATTAATATGTAGGGGCAGTTGAAGATGGCGAATAAAATAGTAAACTCAAATATTCAAGTAGCGGAAAATTTCAAAATGGTTACCTGATCTCAACAAAATTTGTTACATACATGTAGGAGTAATTGAGGATGACAAAATCAAATGGTAAACTGAGCTTGAAATTTTCAAAATCTACATCATTTTCATAATAACCACTAAAACGTGTTACATTTTGAATGAAAGTTTAATGTATATGTATAGGGACAGCCCTGACCAACGTTCTTCAGCAGTTTTTTTTAACATGCTTGTAAAATAATTTCCAGGATTTTACATGTCCTAAAGGTAACAATGAAAATTTAAAGCTTTGAAATGGGTGCAATTTTCATACTAGATGTTTGAAATTTATGATTTTAGTTTATTTGATATTACATGCACTTATGCTGAAAGGTTTCTTTTCATTTTAAGGGGTCTCGGGAAATTAGCTTGCAGGGTTTTTGGCAAGACAAGTGATTGTCTAAACCCCCCCCCCAAAAAAAAACAACAACAACATGCAATATGTTTATTTTGCAGGAAGTTGACTTAAAGTTTCTTTTTGGGGTAGGAATTCAATTGGTGTTCATTAGGGAAACTTTCCTAACATCATCCTGTTAGCGTTATCACTTGTTTTTAACCTATGTACGGCGCTCAAGGTCGTAGTAGTGAAGGTTCTTTATCGTGTTTACGCCTACCGTGACATAGAACCTCTGCGTGGAGGTCATATCTATAGACCCGTGGCTTTTATTTTTGATATATTCAATATATTGTGTTAATATCATTAATTATATTCAATGTATTGTGATAATATCATAAATGATATTCAATATATGTGGTGGTATATTAACTTGTAAATATAATCATATGTTAAATAATGAACGATATAAATTGTGGTGACCATGGTATATTAACTAAATGATCATATGTTTGATATATTGTAAAAAGGTTGGAATGTGTATGTAAATTCAAACGATGTACAATTCATTATATCAGCATATTCTTTGTCTTGTTCACGATTTTTGGAATCAGTTGATGAAGTCTGTTAAACGTTAATTTTAGGGAAAAAAATGTTAAGATAACGAACAGTGATCAATCTCATAGCTCCCATAAAGAATACAAAATTTAGAGTAAGGCAAACACGGACCCCTGGACATACCAGAGGTTGGATCAGATACCTAGGAGGAGTAAGCATCCCTTGTCGATTGGTCATACCCGCCGTGAGTCGTATATCTCGATTGGGTAAACGGAGTTATCCGTATTCAAAATCGGTGTGCAAAGAACGGCCTAACATTTGGTATGAAAGGCGCCAGACAGCATTTGATCCAATGTTATTTTGTATTGGCAAACTAGATCGTTATAACAACAATATAATTTGCGAAAAGCTGACTTTAAACGAGAATGTTGAAACCCCTGTACCATTAAGTTGTTTGTCAGTAGCTTGCCTCGATTTAAAAACTAACCATAATCAGAACAAGTTCTTGCGTATCGAATCAGTTGAGAGATATAAACACCAGATGCAGGTGATAATGGAATATTGCTATAGAAATATGGGAAGTTGACGACGGAGAAGTGAAATCATCCCGTTTGTCATAAAATTGAGTTGTTAGTTTGACGTTAGCATCTATATTCAATAGAATATCTAAGTACGAAGCAGATCATCTTCGCTAGCCAACGGTTTACGATCCGCTCCGCTTCTCTACAAACCTTTGGCAGATTTAGTGCAAATTTCGTAGCTTTGACTGTCGTCTTCTAGCGGATGGAGAAAACAACCCTGTTTGGATTACATCATGTTTATCCAATGAAAATGCGTGTTTAGGCTACTGTTTATTGATTGATTGATTGATGTTTTCCGCCAAACTCAACAATTTTCAGTTATCTGGTGGCGCCCAGTTTTTATTGATGGAATAGAGAACCCAGATACAATGTACCTGGGAAGAAACCACCGACCTTCCGAAAGTAAACTGGGAAAGTTTCTCACTGGCGCGAGGGGGATTCGAACCCGCGCCGACAGAGGTGAGAGGCCGTGTGATTTTGAGCGCGCTACTCTAACCACTCGGTCACGAAGGCCCCTCAGCTACTGCTTAAAAGTTGTTTAGAAATGCCTGCGCTCAGAGAGTAACGTAATGTTTTATGCAAATCATTCAAAATATTAATGATAAATTTAACTATCTCTTAATTGCATACTTGAAAAAGAAATCAGTGAGAATATTATTTAGAAAATAAACATGTGGTGAACCCATGAAATATATGTACTCGTTGAGTCTACGTCTAAAAATAACCCCACGCGTGTAAGGTGAATTCCAAATTGGGAGAAATAGCTCTGGCGCAACTGTCTAAATCTGTGATAGATAGAACATAAAACAACGACTTACAAGAGATGTTTGATATTAAACTTATGGTTCGGTACTGTAGTAAATAAAATGCACCTCTTTATGCAGATACGAGTCTAAACTGCGCACGTGGCATCATTGGTTTGAATATGTTTTTGATACACGGCAGGGTGACAGTTGTAGGTATTTAAATTCCTTTGTTTTGCACGTGATCTATCGTAACACGCTCTCTGACTGAGCAGTGGACTTTCCCTGTGTCCAATCATATGCTGAAAGTTGAGGCTACAAAAATCGCACTAAATCTGGGAAGGGTTTGTTGAGAAGCGGGGCGGATCGTAAACCCTTGGCTAACGAAGATAGAAGCATATGTGGAAAACTCTGTGGTGCCTTTTATTTATTCAGTGGGATATATCGAATCAATACATGAATGAAAACGATCTTGTTAATAGATAAAACGTCGTCAATTTATCTAAATGTTGAATTGACGGCCACAGCAAGGATTTTTTTCTTCTCATGTAGAAGGTTTTGAATAAATTCTGCCTCGTAAGAATATAAAAACAGGTTAGCTAATTAAGGAGCAGAATAAATTAATTTCAAAACAAACTGACAAGGAAGTTGTAAAGCATTTCGCTGAAAGCTTTGTAACTTGTCAAAATCTTCGCTTCGAAAAGATCCCGTGGGGATCCGGGTTAGAATAGCTCCTCAGTACCCCTTGCTTGTCGTAAGAGGCGACTAAACTGGGCGGTCCTTCGGATGAGACCGCAAAAACCGAGGTCCCGTGTCACAGCGGGTTTGGCACGATAAAGATCCCTCCCTGCTCAATGGCCATTGAAAAAGGAGAATTTGAAAAGTTTTTCCTTAATTACCGGAAGTGGACGTTTCGACTTCCGGTGGGATCAACGGTTTTCAATACTCCAAAAGACACCCGATAAAGTGGTATATGTTTCGATACAACAACTACAACTTTAATTTTTCGATTCATTTTATCACTTCCGGTGACGACCGGAAGTGACGGCCGACATTCTGAATCCCCAACTGCACGCCTACAAAGTGAGATCTATCAACTCTGAAAATTTGGTGACTCTATCTTTTACCGTTTCTGAGAAAAACGCTGGACAACGAAAACAGCTAATAAGCCATATTTGCCAACCGGAAGTGAATTTTGAAAAAATGAAGAAAAAAAAATGTCCGAGGTATTTCATTCTCTATCATCCCTGAAAATTTGAAGAAAATCCATCCAGACATCTCTGAGAAATCCAGGGAAAAAAATTAACTAGAAATGATCTCGTTGCGAGCAACGAATAGGTCTTCCGTCCAATTTCTGACGAGATAGGACCTTGACTGGAAGAATTCAGTTAGTGAATTAGTGAAGAACGACTATACATGAAAGAAATAAACACGTACATGTAAGACGTGATTTATCAACTGTAAACAATTTTGGTTTTGTTTCATTCACTTTCGAGTATCTCAGGAGTCCATAAAACGACTAAAAATTCCAATTGAACCACGTAGGAACCCACACTAAATATTTCCATTAAAAATACTGAGTTTTTGGACAACTTCCGGTTTCGAACAACCAACTTCCGGTGGAAATGATATGACTTATTACACTCTATTAAATAATTTTATGAGGATTAGAATTTAAAAAATGAAATATTACATATTTTTATGGTACTTCCGGCGGATGGCGAAAGTGACAGCAAGAAAGTTGAAACACGTATGTCACATCTACAAGTCACTATCTAAATTTCCTGAAAGCTTCAAGACTCAATCTTTAATTATTTTTTAGAAAACACTTGGAGAAAAAACCCCGGAAATCGTACATATTTAACGAACGGAAGTGAATTTTGAAAAAAACAACAACAATAATTCACTATACTCTGAGGATGGATAATGTCATTTATATATGTGAAAATCACTAAAACACTTGCTTTATAAGCGAGAGATATGATAGCAAAGAAAAACCATTTTTCTGAAGTTTTTCTCTAAAAACCGGAAGTTGCTGGTTAAACTTCCGGTAAGACTAACATTTTCTGAAACGCCACAAGAGACCTAATTAATCTATGCAAGTTTTGTTTCAAAAGCATAATTTTGAAATTTGGCGTTTCTTTTGTTCACTTCCGGTAACGGCCGGAAGTGACGGATGATAATGATAAACCTTTATTACAGAGCTACAAGTCACCATCTATCATCCCTGAATGTTCATAGACTCAATTTTAAACCGTTTATGAGAAAACGCCCGCACAAAATATCATTTGAAAAACAGAAATTCGGCCGCAACTTGTGACGGGAAGTGAATTTTGAAATAGTGGTGCAGTGTTCTTTTGAGATGGATAATGTCAATAATATCTGTAAATATCGTATTAAATGGTTCATGAATAAATGAGATATACGAGGACAAAGAAAGACCGTTTTTTAAAAGTTTTTCTCTGAAAACCGGAAGTTGCTGGTTAAACTTCCGGTAAGTCTAACATTTTCTGAAACGCCGAAAGACACCTAACTAATCTATGCAAGTTTTGTTTCAAAAGCATTATTTTGAAATTTGGGGTTTCTTTTGTTCAGTTCCGATGACGGCCAGAACTGACGGATGGCAAAAATAATACCTTTTTGCACAGCTACAATTCATAATTTATCATCCCTGAAAGTTTGAAGACTCAATCTTTAACCGTTTATGAGAAAACGCCCGCACAAAATATCATTTGAAAAACGGAAATTCGGCCGTAACTTGTGACCGGAAGTGAATTTTAAAATAGTGTTACAGAGTTCTCTTAAGATGGATAATGTCAATAATATCTGTAAATATCGTATTAAAAGTGTGATAAATAAACGAGATATACGAGGACAAAGAAATACCATTTTTTCGAACTTTTTCTCTAAAAACCGGAAGTTGCTGGTTAAACTTCCGGTAAGTCTAACATTTTCTGAAACGCCGAAAGATATCTAATTAATCTATGCAAGTTTTGTTTCAAAAGTATTAGTTTGAAATTTGACGTTTCTTTTGTTCACTTCCGGTGACGGCTGGAAGTGACGGATGGCAATGATAATACCCTATTGCATAGCTACAAGTCACCATCTATCATCCCTGAAAGTTTGAAGTTTCACTCTTTAACCGTTTATGAGAAAACGCCCGGACAAAATGTCAACACTATGTGTTCGGAGACATAAGAAACAGCAAAAACAATATGTCTCCAACACTTTGTGTTCGGAGACATAATAAGAAACGGGGCAAACACAATATGTCTCCGACACTATGTGTACACTATGTGTTCGGAGACATAATAATAATAACTAGAAATGATCTCGTTGCGAGCAACGAATGGGTCTTCCGTCCAATTTCTGACGAGATAGGATCTTGACTGGGAGAATTCAATTAGTGAAGAACGGCTATGCGTGAAAGAAATAAACACATTTTTTTTTAAAATAGTGATAAACATGTACATGTAAGACGTGATGTATCAATTACAAAAAATTCGGTTTTCTTTTATTCACTTTGGGGTATCTTGGGAATTCATAAACGACTAAAAATTCCACATTTACCGCGTAGGAACCCACACTAAAAATTTCCATGAAAAATACTGAGTTTTCGGACAACTTCCGGTTTCGAACAACCAACTTCCGGTGGAAATGGTATGACTTTTTACACTCTATTAAATGATGTTATGAGCATTAGAATATTAAAAAAAAATGAAAAATTATATATCTTCAAGGTACTTCCGGTGGATGACGAAAGTCACGCCAACAAAATTGAAACACGTATTTCACATCTACAAGTCACCAATTATCTTTCCTGAAAGTTTCAAGACTCAATCTTTGATTATTTAAGAGAAAACGCCTGGAGAAAAATACCCAGAAATCGTAGATATTTAGCGAACGGAAGTGAATTTTGAAAAAAAAAATTTAATTCACTATACTCTGAAGATGGATAATGTCAATTATATATGTGAAAATCATAACAAACACTTGATTTATATGCGATAGGAAAGAAAGACCAATTTTTGAAGTTTTTCTCTAAAAACTGGAAGTTGTTGTTTAAACGTCCGGTAAGTGTAACATTTTCTGAAACTCCAAAAGACACTTACACATGTAATTATTCCAAACACATTTTGTTTCAAACGCGTAAATTTCATATTTGACGTTTCTTTCGTTCACTTTCAGTGGTGGCCGGAAGTGACGGATGACAATGATAAATCTTTTTACAACGCTACAAGTCACCACCAATCATATACTGAAAGTTTAAAGACTCAATCATGAACCGTTTATGAGAAAACGGTCGGACAAAATGTTATTTGAAAAACGGAAATTCGGCCCTAACTCGCGACCGGAAGTGAATTTTGAAATAGTATTAAAACGTTATCCTAGAGATGGATAATGTCAATAATATCTGTAAACATCGTATTAAAAAGTGTATAGATAAGCGAGATATATGAGAACAAAGAAAGACCAATTTTTCGAAGTTTTCCTCTAAAAACAGGAAGTTGTTGGTTAAACATCCGGTAAGTTTAACATTTTCTGAAACCCCGAAAGAGACCTAATTAATATATGCAAGTTTTGTTTCAAAAGCATAATTTTGAAATTTGACGTTTCTTTGTTCACTTCCGATAACGGCCGGAAGTGGCGGATAGCTACAGGTCACTATCTATCATCTCTGAAAGTTTGGAGACTCAATCTTTAAACGTTTATGAGAAAACGTCCAAACAAAATGTCATTTGAAAAACGGAAATTCGGCCGTAACATTTGATCGGAAGTGAATTTTGAAATAGTATTGGATGGTTCTCTTGAGATTGATTACGTCAATAATATCTGTAATTATAGTATTGAAAGGTTGATGAATAAGCGAGATATACGAGGACAAATAAAGGACAATTTTTGTTTAAGTTTTTCTCTAGAAACCGGAAGTTGCTGGTTAAACATCCGGTAAGTCTAACATTTTCTGAAACACCGAAAGAAACCTAATTAATCTATGCAAGTTTTGTTTCAAAAGCATGATTTTGAAATTTGAGGTTTCTTTTGTTCACTTCCGATGACGGCCGAAAGTGACGGATAGCAATGATAAACCTTAATACAAAGCTACATGTCGCCATATATCATCCCTGAAAGTTTGGAGACTCAATCTTTAAACGTTTATGAGAAAACGCCCGAACAAGATGTCATTTGAAAAACGGAAATTCGGCCGTAACTTGCAACCGGAAGTGATATTGGCAAAACTGAAAAAAAATGTTCTAGACAATCCTATTTTACATCATTCCTGAAAGTTTCATGAAATCTATCAAGCCGTTTTTTGAGAAATCACCTGCACAAAATCGGTAAGGAAAAGAAAAATGACTGGAAATTATCTCGTTGCGAGCAACGGATAGGTCTTCCGTCCAATATCTGACGAGATAGGATTTTGACTGGGAGAATTCAATTAGTGAAGAACGACTATGCATAAAAGAAATAAACACGTACATATAAGACGTGATTGATCAATTATAAAGAATTTCGCTTTTGTTGTATTCACTTTCGAGTATCTCAGGAGTTCATAAAACGAATAAAAATTCCACATTGACAGCTTAGGAATCCACACAAAAATTTCCATGAAAAATACTGAGTTTTCGGACAACTTCCGGTTTCGAACAACCAACTTCCGGTGGAAATGGTATGACTTATTACACTCTATCAAACAATGTTATGAGCATTACAATTTTAAAAAAATGAAAAATTACATATTTTTATTTTCCGGTGGATTGGCGTCACGCCAACAAAATTGAAACACGTATTTCACATCTACAAATCACCATCTAACTTTCCTAAAAGTATCAAAACTCAATCTTTGATTATTTATGAGAAAACGCCTGGAGAGAGAAAAAAACACCCAGAAATCGTAGATACACTGTATTTAACGAACGGAAGTGAATTTTGAAAAACAACAACAATAATTCACTATACTCTGAAGATGGATAATGTCAAGAAGCGAGTTCGGGATCCTTGGTGCAACTAGAATTCTGGGTAAGGTCAAAAGGTCAAGCGGGGAAAAAATGGATGCCACTTGAAGGAAGAGTATACGGCATTGTTAGTAATAACGGCATGGGCGACTTGTAATATGACGATTTCGCACGATGGAGGGTACCGGAGCTAAAAGAGTACCTCCGCGACCGTGGACTAAAGACGACAGGCAGGAAAGTGGAGTTGGCAGCACTTGCTTTCGGTGCAAGTCAGATGGGAGTCGAGACCAAAAAGAGTTCCATAAAAGATAAAATGAAAAACAAACAGGACTATTTAGAATTATTGAAACTGAATGACGACAAAATACCGGACCCTCTATGCTTAAAGGGGTGTGTATCGGAGCAGAGTGGGATTACGCAGTGGCGCCCCAACCATGTACTTTGATATTGCCGAATATTTGTCAACAACATCTTCAGCTTTCGGTGATTTGAAAAAGCGTCTGATGAGTGACTATAAAGAAGGCAAGGCATTTAGTTACTTTGATTCGAAATTTTTGAAGGAAGTTAAATACCACCCAATAAGCAAGGAATCTGCATACTGCATATTGTCTTCATATTGTACCCCGTCCCAGAAAATAAACTCGACATTCCATACAGCTTGGGTGTGCTTGGATAAAAAGACAGGGTACATCTACAGAGCTTACTGCACATGTTTTGCCGGGTAAGTAATCGTACAGAGTCATGTTGACTAAGTGCATGCATAAATACTACAGTATAATTCACTGGTTTATAGTAAAAACAAACAAGAAACATGCTAATTTCTGTGATCAGCAGATGATGAGAAATATGCTGTAGTGTAAATAAATTTATGTTGTATGAATATTGCCAAATGAACAAGTCAAGTACAATATGTTAAAGATAATTATGTCTTGATCACTTAGACTAAGGCCTACAAATTATACAAGGTACCCAGATATCTTGAAATTTATATGTATGCTTGCACAAGTTTTGGGCTTTAGATTGCTTTTATTGCAGTTTTATATCTGATATGTTAATTGTTATATCCTGATATGTTTTGATGTGTTTTTTGTTTTGTGTATATCAAATTTCTGTTGATAACAGTGTTCCATGCACATATACAAATCATACCATCAGAAGCCATAATCATGTTGACTTTCTTTTCAGTTTAGGGTCTACATGTAACCATATACCTGCCATCCTGTTTAAAGTGGATTTTGCATGGCAGCAAGGCATGACACAGAAATCATGTACATCTTTACCTTGCAAGTGGAATGTGCCATCTTTGCTTAACAACATCCAGCATAAACCCATTTCAGAATTAGAGTGGCGCAAACCACATTACAGTAAGAAAGGTATGTCTAATTGAACATGTTGAAAGTTCTTGAATGTAATTTGTAACAGTTTTATGATAATTCCCATTCATCATGTTGCATGTAGTCCTTACATACATTCTAATTATAGAGTCTTACAAGTACCAGTGGTGTGTATGAATCTTTATGTAATAAAAACATATTAACAAGAAGGTGTTCAGATAAATGTAGAAAGATACAAGAATGAATATTGCACAAAAACATTCTCAAAATGAATAGATACTTGTGAAGTGTCTTTCTCTATCTTTTAAACATAAATTATTGTATGTAGTGTAATGAGATTATCTGAATAGATAGATGTATTATTTATTATGTAGCTAAGTACTTCGTTACTAGCTTGAAAATACGGATGTATATTTAATTGCTGTTATAAAATTTAGAAATTCATTTCAAAATTAAGGATTATCTCCCTCATGCATAGCTCTTATCCTTGGACGAATTTGGCTCCACTTTTTTGGCACGCTGTTTTTGGCTATATTTAGCTCTAAAACTTCATAGTTATTTCGGATTTCAAACATTTCGGTTGAGCATCACTGAAGAGAAATTATTTGTCGAAATGCGCATCTGGTGCATCAAAATTGGTACCGTATAAGTTTTACATTTATAAAAAAAAGTTGGACATATGCATGTTCTTCTGTGTATGATGGGATTTATCTCTACATTATTTGTCCTTATTTTAGCTTCCTTTTATTTTGGATTAACTGTATAAAAACATGTATTCACAATGTACTAAAGCAATGCTTGGTGACAGTGAATGTCATAATTTGTTCATAATATTCATAGGCTCATAGCATGCATTCACATACATTAGCATTATAAAACTGAGGTTTAGTAGACTCATTATATCTAAAAAGAAAAAAGAAGATAATGTCACTTCTCATTTTTGTAGGTGAAAAGAAGACCATAAATCCAATGGTTAGAACATTATTCAACCCATCACGATCTAAGGAATCACCAAACTTAGAGAGTTTGTTGCATGCACTATACAACAGTTGTCCTTCCTCTTGTGCTTTCCAGTATGCTCTTCCACTATCTACACCAGCTTTCTCTCCAGAGGATGATGTCAATGTGTGTACAATTGTTGAATGTGAAACAGGGCCTTTGATACCTCCATCTATTCTTTCACAAGGTATAAATTAAATATATATATATATATATATATATATATATATATATATATATATAATTGCAGATAATTTGATGTTCCAATAGAAAACTGTGATTTCTGATTGACTTGTTAAGACTTTCTGTGATAGTGCTTATAGACTTAACATCAGTTTACTTAATCCTATGCAAAATATTTGATTTAAATAAATAAACAGGAATATATAAACTGATTTTTTTTTTCAAAGCAAAAGATTGTGGTAGTGTAGATGAGCTTCTAGACAAATTGCCAACATTTACTCAGGACGAAGCTGATGCATTGGAAAAGACTACTAGAGGACAATGGCAATCATCCCTGTGGAAAGAGCAGCGCCAAGGAAGAATGACAGCTGCCTTGGTATATAGAGTGTTGACAAGAATGCACTCTGTTGAAAAAAATACAGACACTGATACCACTAACCTCATTAAAAGTGTCTTAGGTATGCACCAAGAAATGGACTTCCTTTATATCCTTTTAGAAATTACATACACTTGCTCCTACCAGGACAATTATTTCTATTAGAGCATCTCTGATCAAGCAGTTGTTATCTATATCTCATGGGAACTGAGTAGAAGATCTGGTCGCTAACTCTCTTAATTGCAATTGATAGTCTATCAAATTAAAATACATAGTTACTGGATGGTCAGTCTTTTATTTTCAAAATTAATTTGGTATAAAGTTATCAAGATTAATTTGATATTGTTTATTATGGGTTTTTTTAATATCTCAACAAATTGCAGAGTGTTATATCTCACAAAGATGACAGAAAGTTGCAATTAATTTTTTCAATCTAATATAAAAACAAAATAATTATTAGTATTTCTGATGTATTAGGCTGCAGCTTACTTCATCATTCATTTAAAGATACAATGAGCAATACAATTTTCACTCTCAATGTTTAAACAAATTGTGAACACCTCTTAAATCCATAAAATACTTTTAGTGACTTGGTACCTTTTCTTAAAAACCCAGGGGGGTATTTGTCAATTTTGGACAGTTCTAGTTTACACATAATTTAATATTCTAGTGGTAACACATAATTAGATTCCCGGGGTAGGGCGGACCACTATAGAAGATCAATCTTTTACATTGAAATATATAGGGAAATTTTTTAAAACATCTTTTTATGCTATAATTAGTCAAAAATATGGAAGTATCCTCAGGTAGTGTAGATTCAAGTTTGTTCAAATCATGCCCCCCTCCGCCTAGGGGTGGGGTGGAGGGGTGGGGGTGGGGGTTAGGTAGGTTGGGAACACTTACATGTATACATGTAAATTTTTCAATTCTGAACTTATTTCTGCTTTTCTGTAGCCAAAGTGCTCAGGTGAGTAATGTGGCCCATGGGCCTCTAGTTTAATAAAATGCAAACTGCCCAAATCCAGGTTATACAGTAGAGTGTGTAATACAATACTTGTGTATTTCAGGTATTACCAAACCCAATGAAGATCTGCCTGCCTTAAAATATGGAAAGGTCATGGAGTCACAGGCGAAACTTGAATACATAGAAGTAATGAAAACAATTAACAAAGCAAATGTCATAGTAAATGAATGCGGTTTGTTTGTCCTTTTGGATATGGTGCATTTAGAAGCTACTCCTGATGGTGTTGTATTCGATTCTACCTCATCTTCTGAGGGATTGTTGGAGATAAAGTGTCCCTTTAGCATAGCAAATGACATGCCTTCCTATCAAAACCTTGCATACTTACAAAAATGTGAACAGGGAAGCCAACTCAAGAGAAACCATCCATATTTCTACCAAATTCAAACACAGCTTGGAGTCACAGGGAAAGAGTGGTGTGACTTCTTCGTTTATACAAAGGCAGGCTATTTCTTGGAGCTTGTGTACCTGAACCAAGAGGCCTGGAATGACATTAAAGCTCGTGTGAAATTTTTTTTTACAAAACATTTGGCACAAAAACTAATTAGCTAGTTTCGAGTAAATTTGAGTTATGGAAACAAACACAGTATTTCCTTTCATATTTTATTGATATGTACCAAATACTAAGTCTTACTAGATATTTTTAATCAATGTTGGGTATGAAATGTTGAGATGTACATGTATATACGTAAATTCAGTGCAAGAGTTTTTCTTTCAGTTGTTTGTTTAGATGTGCACGGATAAACATGATACATGAAATTAATTCATGTGTATCTTTATACAACAATGATTAGGCTAGTTTTAAAAGATAAATAAAAAGAATCTTGAATTTGAATTTGATTTTTGATAAATGCAGTGGGTTACAATGCTAATCTGAGTTACCTTGGCCATGCTGTTAATCATAAGTTTAAAAAAAATTCACTGTGTATACATGCATAATGCAAAATTGATTTCAGCCACACCTTCACCCACAGTCAATAATTTGAAAAAAATCTTGAATCTACACAACTTGGATTTTTTTGTTTTTTACATATTTATATGATTTTGATTGGGTCAACTCTTGAAATAATTGTTCAGCTCAACTTTGAGCTTTTTTGATGACATTTTGTTCGGCATATATCTGTCTGCCTGTTTATAAACTTTTCACATTTCGACTTCTCAAGAACCACTGGCCCAATTTCAACCAAACTTGTCACAAAGCATACTTGGGTGAAGGGAATATTTAAGTTTGTTCAAATGAAGGGCCACACCCTCTTTCAAGGGGAGATAATTAAGGATTGTAAAAATTTAAAGACATAGACCAAATGGACCAGAAAAGATGAAACTTATATGAAAGCTTCACTACATAGTGTATAATGGGTGATCATATATTCCCAGGTAAAACTTTGATCCCCTACCGTGGTCCATCCTATCCCTGGGGACCATGCCTTTACAAAATTTACATAAGCATCCATATTTTAAGTTTTGTGTTATTTGGCCAAGTTATTCTTGATAAGAGTTTTAAAGACGACACAATTTTCAATATTTCTTAATTATCTCCCCATAAGTAGGGTGAACCTTCTGAATCCCTTTCATCCCTGCAGTTTGGTTTTATGAGAGCACTAATAAATGATTGTGTCATAGTTCCTCCGTGTGATCCAACATATAACAATTTAGTGCAATATATCTACACCTGCAGCATACTTAAACATTGTATATGAAGTTAATGTATTAAATATGCATTCATTTCCATTTCCATTGCATTTGCATGTACATAGACCGACACTGGTGTTTTACACGTATAGAAACATACATGAATATATTAAGTTCTATCTCGATACTTTTACATACATTTAAATCTCAATTTGTAACCAAAGGTTTGAGCAAGTTACAAAGACTAGCACACATAGAAACAATGTCATCTACCAGAGGAACAAGAGTAATTGGCAGTTTGTATTTCAAAATGGCAAACCACTTTATTCTGTTGATGGCTCGTTCAACATGGATACGTACATTAGCGATGCTTTTTGTTTTTTCCACATTTTCTCTAGTCATTTGCTGAATGCCAGATCCTGGAGGTGGTATTACCAAATTTGCATACCGGAGCAAAAGTTCTTCTCGAATGGGTAAACCCCTGTCTGCCAAGATGATATCGCCAGGATCTATACGATCAAGGAAAGATGATTCTCGGACAATCTGTCTGTCTGACATTCTTCCTCTATAACATTTGCTTAGGAAAGAAATAGCTCCATTTGGAGCTATTCCAATTAGTACTTTTACCGTGTTGTGCTGTTTATAGTCAGACCATGTAATAGCTTGTAATTCCAAATGTCTCGGCTTTTCAATAAAAACCTCAGTGCAGTCTATAGTGCATCTAAGTTTGGCACACTGTTTTATTAATGATGGAGGTAGTAATTTTCTGACAATTTCTTTGTCTGGCCAGAAGATCAGCGGCCTTAACTCTTTGGACAGAAATTTGATCCATGTCTTAAAAATCTTTGAACAGGTTCATTGAGACACTCCAAATAAGTCTGCTAAAAATTGAAAGTTAATATCTAGTCTGAGTTTCATTAATGTTAAAACAAGCTCATCAAGTGTACCAAGTTTTTTCCCTGGACCACTCTTTCTTGAAATGACGAGGTACTTTGGTACTAATCAAGGCCCTCCCAGTATCTCATGCGATGGGTGTTTGGTTTTAGGTATCTGAACAAGTTCATGAGTGTGGATTTG
The DNA here is from genome assembly GCF_947568905.1 of Ostrea edulis. Classification (NCBI taxonomy): domain Eukaryota; kingdom Metazoa; phylum Mollusca; class Bivalvia; order Ostreida; family Ostreidae; genus Ostrea; species Ostrea edulis. The sequence goes on along the minus strand of NC_079168.1, from coordinate 56,973,569 downwards.
TTAGGAAGGCCAGTATTGCTTCTCATTTTTTTATCAGTTTTTTGTGAACCTGTTATGCACATGCTGTTTCTGTCCTTGGAATTCACCCTCATTTTTGACCTTTTGTAATGTTTCTAACTGATAATTAAGATTCTGTATTATTTTTGATTTCTCTAAACACCCTAAACACTCACAGTTTACATTACAAACACATTTTGCACAATAATCGTGTTCAGATTGTGAAGGAACTCTAGGCACATCTGAATTATCTACTGTTAGATGGACTTCATTTTCATCAGTTTCAATCTTGATTCTTGAAGATTTCTTAGATTTTTGTATTAATGCCTGTCTTTCCATTGGGGAGGTCTGAGTTTTACAGGCATTGTCGGTTCATACCCAAGATGTAATGTTGGGACAGGATTGCTTCTTTCAAAATGTTTTGAACATATCCTACTATCATCACCAGGCATCCAATTTCTTCCAGGTTTCAACTGTCTATTAACTAACTTAATCCACTTTGCCCTTAACTCGGGGTCTTTCCTTTCTGTAGGAAAGGGAATCAGTTCAAATGGGGGAGGGCACGCACAAGATCCTGTACCACTGTTGCATTTATGCACCATCTATCATCCCTGAAAGTTTCAAGACTCAATCTTTAACCATTTATGAAAAAACGTCTGGACAAAATGTCATTTTAAAAACGGTAAATCAGACGTAACTTACGACCGGAAGTTATTTTACAAAGATCCAAATACATATATAAAAACTTCAGATGATAACACATCAACCCTGAAAATTTGAAACAAATCGATCGAACCATCTCTGAGAAATGTTCTGCACAAAATCGGTAAGAAAAAAAAAGAATAAAAATAATACATGTAAAAAGAAAAGTGAAAAATCAACAATAGAATAATAGAAGGTTCTTCCACTGAAGACGGAAGACCCTAATAATAATAGAGGAAAAGAAACATAAGAATCACTATAAAGTCACCCGTTGAGACGGAAAGACCTTAATAATAAGAAGAAGAAGAAATAGAGTAAAAACAATATGTTCCCAAACTTTGTTTGGGGAACATAATAATAAGAAACAGAGTAAAAACAATATGTTCCCAAACTTTGTTTGGGAAACATAAACATAGATTTTAATGGTGTACAAATTGAATTTGTGAAGCAGGCTAAAATATTAGGTGTTTATATAGATAATACTTTATCATGGGATGCACATGTGGAGTTTATCTCAAAGAAAATTGTAAGAAAACTTATGAGAGTGAGTTATTTTAGGCCACCAAATGCACTTATAAAGGTTTTTAATAGTATTGTTTTTCCACATTTTACTTACTGCTGTACTGTCTGGAGTAACATTCAAAATCAACTATATTTAGAAAAAAATTCAAGCTGCAAAAGAGGGCAGCAAAACTACTTTGAAATATTCGAGATATCAGGACCTCTATTGACTTTTTATTTTCTTGTTTGAACTAGATGCCGATTAAGGATTATTTTATGTTTAGAAGGTTGTCTTTCTGTTCAAAGTTTTAAACAATCAAATGCCAAATTACCTAAACGTGTTTAAATATCCAAGAGATGTGAGTTGCCGCCAAACCAGGTCGAAGGATTATATGTCTAATTTATTATATTTACCAAGAGCTAAAACTGAAAATTTTAAACGTTCATACAGCTACTCTTCTGCATTCCTTTGGAACAAACTGTCTCAAAATGTTCGAAACTCAGGTTCGGTTGGCATTTTTAAAGCTGTGTAATTGATGGAATATTTTCATAGAAGTAGCACTTAAACATCTTGCTTTCCTTTTTTTTTTTTTGTTCAGGTGTGCCAAATGTAGTCGTTAAATGGCACTATCTGCGCGTGTATCTTATGCTATTTTTTCTTCTTTCCTTTTTTGTCATGACTTCATATTTAGATAATAATTTTATCACTAATTAGGTGTGTCTTATGCTATGTTTCCCCCTTTCCTTTTATATCGTATTCATATTTAGATACTAATTTTAGATGTTAATTTTATGTTTGTGTATATGTTTTAATACAGGACCACAATGGAAATAGCTATATGCTAATTTGTGTTATCCTAGATAAATAAAGGCTATCATTATTATTACTTCAATCGAGACTGTTGAAACCCTTGTATCACCAACTTTTTTGTCAGTAGCTTGCCTCGATTTAAAAACTGACCATACGCAGAACAAGCTCTTGCGCATCGAATCAATTGAGAGATTTAAACACCATATGCAGGTGATAATGGAATATTGCTACATAAATATGGGAAGTTGACGATGGAGAAGCTGAAATCATCCCGTTTGTCATACAGTTGAGTTGTCAGTTTGCCATTAATGTCTACCTTAAATAAAATATCTAAGTATAAAGCAGAAGTGGACGACTATGTGGGTGTTTTTTTATTTCGAGCTCACAGGGATAGATCGAATTGACATATCAATGAAAGTTATTATTGTTATTAGATAAAATGCCGTCGATATATGTAAATGTCGCATTGAAGGCCACAGCAAGACATTTTTTCTTCTCACATAGAATTTTTTAAAATAAATTCTACTTCATAAGAATATAGAAACAGGTCAGCTAACAAAGGAGCACATTTCGTGCCCATGGGAATTCCAACAGACTGTGGGAAGACCTGATCACCAAAGACCACGAAGATATTGTCAATGAGGAACTCTAGTATATTTTTTATTTCAACGTCAGAGTACTTGTTTGTGGAATCAGAGTGGTGTTTAACAAAGTAAATTTTGGATGACTGATCACTAGATATGAATGCGTTCGTTTTCCATTTTTGTTGAGGAAGCAATTGTCTATAATGTCAAAAAGTCTAGTCTTTAATTAATCGTAAAGTGTTGAGAAGTCATAGGTTTTGATGCTATTGATTTGTGAAAAGTTTTACGATTTCAAGTTTACTAACGGTTCTTTAGAATTTTTTAGAATTCACATTTGATTAACACCGCTTCTGGTATATGTAGTCGCACAGTAAGTTTGAAGTTTCTTCTTCACAGCTGTTAATATTTTCGTGTGGAGCAAAGGTAGGGGCTTGGCAGAGCAGTCATCGGATCCAGCAATGTATCTTTGTAACTCATATTCATTCGACCCATTAATTGAGCATTGTCCAAAACCGAAGCACGGCTCCGAAGAACCTTACCCACCGAAGGGGCAGTTGGAGTATAAGTACGATACCAAAAGTGGAGTTCATGCCAAGTTCGTTTAAAATACAGTTGCAATAATGAGCCTTACAAACAAAGACAATGTTGTTTACAAGCTTTATCAGCTGGTACCAAAACATATACCTCATGCAACCTATCTAATTCTTTTATCACTACTGGTTTATTTAACACAGAAGGATAGATGGTACGTACTTTTGTTTTAATATGTCTAATGCGAGATTTTAATATTCCACTTTTGCTTTTAACCCATTCTGACAATGTGTCAAGTTCTTCTTTTTCATATTTAGCCCATCGTCTGGCATAATCTTCGACAGAATTCATAATAGAGATGAAGTTCTGTCTCATATAATTAATCCGATTTGCAGATGTAGTTTTTTTTTGGTAAGCAAAACCATATATTAGGCCAAACCAAAAACCCTTGAAAATGACTTTCAAGATCCTAAATATCACATTCATTATAAACTAATAAATTGAAGGTGGCTCACTACACCCTGAAATAGTTTCTCAAATCAGTACAAATTGATTTAATCATAAAAGATATGATGATATATAATAACTATAGATACCAAAAAGGCAGAAAATATACAAAATTGGATAAAACATGGTTTTTATTCTTTTTTTTTTATTTCAACACAAGACCCTGGTGAATTTGAACTCGAGATCTGCGATTCACCAGCCGAATGCTTTAACCACTGGGCTACGATGATAGGCAAACGAATCGATCGATACAAATTATTTCACAAAATATTTGAATCGCCATCTTGTGAAGTAGTGTCATAAAGAGCATAAGCTTTAGTGTAGTGAGTTACCTTAATGATTACAATTCTTTTTTTTCTTTTTACTTTGAACTGCAACTATTGGCCAAAAAAAAAAAAAAAAAGAAAGAAAGAGAAAAAACTACTTGTGTATCAATGTAGAACAAGAATTTCACACACACAAAAAAAAAGAACATTCCATTTTTCTGAACATTCAAAGTTGTTTTTTATAAAAAAGATACCAGCAGATTTTTATTTATGAATAAACAATTATAGCCTAAATGGAAAAATTAAAACATTTTCCCTTTACTACTCTTTGGGTTGTAGTGTAGTTTCACCATTTCAAATACGCAAGATCGTAAATACCGAATTAGGGGAACTCTCTTGTAAAGAAGTCCGGAAAAGCGTGTCGATCTTGGGCATTTTTTGTTTATTCAAAACATGGCATCGGAAGACGATTTAACCTCCACGTGCTTTCCACAATTAAAAGCATTTTTAGATGAAAGGTGTGTAAAAGCGTCTGGATACAGGAAAAATGAACTTTTGAAGTTAGCTCGCGAAGCTATATATTTTGACGCAAGCTCTTCTCAGCTTTGGGAATTCCCTGGCTGACAGCAGTGGGGAAAAATCCACCACATTTCCATTAAAATATATCAGTTGTGGATATTTCTGCGTATTATGTTTCTTTCTTGAATCATTAACTACAGTCTACTGCAATGCAATGACAGTACACCATTGTTAAAATCGGGTGAATCGATCACGACAAAAGTTGCAGAACTGGTATTATTTACCAACATGCCCAAATTCTCGCAAACTCTGGGTCTCGCGAGACTTTGAAAGGGGAAAGTAAAATTTAAAACCAAGACAGAAAAAGTAGTCGCGATCTTGCGTATTACAGTTCAAGTTCAAATTCTGCACCGTTTGATCGACAGGTGTGAAAGAAATATTACATTTTTATATTCATTGGGATTTGGATCGTGTTACGATGGAAATGCTCAAATCTACTGATCACGTGATCAACTTCATGTCATATCCCAGTAACACTCCAAAATGATATCTTATTTCTTCAAAAGTGTTAAGATGTTTTAACAGGTGTCCGTACATGTCCGGATAACTTCAGAATTTTCTGATTCTATGTGCCTGTTTCGGATAAATGTTTACATAGAGTATACTTTGGCTGCGCACCCCTCAACGGTAAAACTATAAACATGTTATCTATAAATTCATACTTAACGCTTATGATGCGAAACATGTTGAACACATATGCCAAGTGACTTAATAGCACTACAATACGTCATAGGTTGACGTCACTAGGATTGCGAATATAAACTAAATCAGTCTATCGCAAATGCATGCGATTAGAATTTTTTGGTGATTCTCTTTCATATGCTAAGGTAGAATTATATCACAGGCACTCGACGTTTTAAATATCTATAATAAAAAAAATCTGCCTGTAAACATAATATTGACAAGGTATACCACGCCGCCATCTTGGTTTTCGTTTTTATCAGCTGCATCGCTTCAAAAGTTCGGCGAAAAGTTCGATATAATACAATAATTAGAACCCTACCGTCTAGCAACAACTCTGTCAATATCCTATCTGTCGCATCGTTATGGAAAACTCGAAATAATGTCCATTGATCAGATATAATCAAGCATCAACTATCGTCTACTGCTCCTCAAAATGCGATAAATCCTGATCTAGGGACGGAAGTTGACATCATTATGCAAATGAGAATTCCCTTGCTAATGTACCCACTGACGCTTGTCCCGGGGGAGGGGGGGGGGCACTGAATGCAGGGTAGTTGCAGCGCTGCAAACAATAAAACTCTGCACAATTGTGTGGTTTCGGGACAGGCTGGCATGGGAAATTTAGTAAATCTATCACATTGCCAAATAACATTGGAAATGTTCATGACCCCCCCCCCCCCCCCCCCCCCGCCCCGCTTCGACTCCAACCCACGTTTTGTCACCCATTGTGACAACAGATAAGCAGGACAGGACATTTGCATGAATGTATAAATGTTACTGTGTACGTTTGAGAGTATACCCACGTGTAAGCGCGCGTGCGTGTGTGTGTAAATTCAATTTTGAAGTTTTCTTATTACGTTATGAAATTTACTTTCAACAGAAACGAATGCATGAATAAGTGAAGTTATCATGTTTAACGTTTAAAAAAAAAGAAAAGTATATATTAATAGAATAATGTTCAAGATCTATTACCTCGCTCACTAGAACATATTTACGGCTAATTATAATATTTACTATTTTTAATTTTATCGACCAATGAAAAAAGGGCTATCCCAAAATTATGTCAACGTACGTCCACCTTTCAGCGATTTCTCGCATTTGAGAAGCAGTAGACGATGTTTGACGGTTGATTATAGCCGATAAATGGACTTTATTTCCAGTTCACCATGACGATGCGAGAGGTAAGACCTTGACAGAGTTGCTTCTAAACGGTAGGGTTCTAATTATTGTATTATATCGAACTTTTCGCTGAAATTTTCAAGCGATGCAGCTGGTAAAAACGAAAACCAAGATGGCGGCGTGGTATACCTTGTCAATATTATGTTTACAGGAAAACAATTTTTTTATTATAGATATTTAAAACGTCGAGTGCCTGTGAATTATATATATATCGATGTTATTGTTGCAGAAATCTTGTGCATGGTCTTTTTTCGATCATTATTTAAAAAAAAATGATACAGATAATTTTCTCTGTAATTTCTCAATTATTATCATTCAAATATTTAAACCATTGTTTATATGATAATCTGACACCATTTGCGCAACAACAGCAATATTGTCTAGACACTTTTGTTTATTCTTGGCTCCATTTCTTTAGTGTATCCTTTTGTTCCAAGGTAGTTTTTGGCATTGGTTGTTTTCCTCCGTAGTAAGCAATATAGAACGTCATAATGTGACGTCATAGTCAAACCTGTGCAGTGCTTGGCACATGCAATCAAAACTTTGCATGAACATGCTCAGAATATGTACCGGCAAAGTTTTAATATACCCCATTTGCATAGAAACGCCTATACTTAGCCTTAACTCACTTACTAAATCACTGATGATAATGAAATGAGAAAAAATGTGTAGATAAAGATCTACACATATTCAAAGTCCTAGATTTGAAGTCCTGTCAGAAGCCCCCGATCACATTAAATTGACATCGTAATGATCATTCCAGTTAATTGCAGAAACTGAAAATACTACCATTGACACTCGTTCAACAAATTCACATATTACAAGATATACCATATTCTGAAACTTACCACAGAAATTGGTCCATCCAACTTACATTCACGTAAGAAGAAGGGAAACTATTCTACTTTCTGCACCATTTGATTTACAGTCGAGTGAAAACTCAAGAGTCGGGATTTTCAAAATAAACATGTCCAGACAACATACTTAAAAGATTGTTTACATAATAGTAATAATGTTTACAAGATTTACAACACATTTCAAATTTCCTTTTCTGTGCAACCTGGTCCCAGTTCTGAACATAAATCTGGATTTCAGTACTTTGATTATTTAATTTATTTAGTTTGCATGTCTATCTAACTATTCTGTCGCTCTGAAGAAGGAACAGACCATCGCAAAACAATTCCATATTTTTCTTCTCGTTGATCATTTTAGTGCTTTATCTATCCTAACTTATCTGATCTCGTATCTAAATTCAGATCCGACATTTGGAGCCTTTAGTGTTGTTGACTTCTAGTGCTTCTAGTACATTACCAAGACTCCCTTGTCAAGGACCATGCATTTGAACGCAAGATTTGTCTTTTCGGCATTTTTGCAACAGTCGCTAGCATTCCACTGCTCTTCTGAGCCAAAGTGTCGATGTTTCTACGATAAAAGGATGGTGGTTGCTGAATGCAATGGACTTAGGCTATCGCACGCTCCAAGATTCAATGAAAGTGTCCAAAGTATCGATCTAAGCACTAACCGTCTCTTGGAAATACCTGCAGCTATGCCTTCAAACATCGTTTCCCTCAACATTGCCGAGAACAACATCATAGACCCTAAAAAAGAAGTTATTTCAAGATACAAACATTTGCGATGGTTGGATATCGGAAGGAATTGTTTATGACAAAGGCGTAAATTATGACCTTCTCGGTTTTTTTTGAAAACCTGAAGAAACTGGAAACATTACTCATGAAAGATGATTGTGTCGCAATCAATGTTACGGATATGAAATATTCACACGAGTGCTTTTATGGATTATTGTCTTTAAGATACATTGAATTAAATGGGCTACATGCTGGTAACTTTGTAGATGCATTTGATAAAAATAAGTCTATTCAAATTCTTGTCTTGTCGGGATACGAGTATTGTCATCTTCAGGACATCAGAACATACACCTTCAATGTTTTCAAAAAGTTGACAAATTTGTCATTGCATCAGTGTTTTCTTAGAATATCGAGACGGGGGCTTTTGCACACATGAACAATCTCGTTCGCCTGGACATATCAAGCAACAAAAACTTTCATTTATCCGTGTTACCAAATATCACTTACGATCTTCGAGATTCGAAACTACAGACTCTCATCGCAGATAGCCTTCAATGTTTTAGTGGACTATCACTTATCTTAACTGTAAAACATTTTACTTGAGAAATCTTTCACACGTACAATTCCGTGATTTAGCAGTAGAGAGTATGAATTATCAACTTTTATATGTACATTTTCATATATTATATTTTGAACATCGAAAGGTTGTAGTAATTTTCCTATGGCACCTTTTACAATATTATATTCACAAATCCAGTTTTTCTTGCAGATCAATTTATCTGCAAACCATTCCATCGGCTTAATACCATTCTCATCCACTACGTCATTCATGTATTTCAGACCACTCTTTAGCCATGATTTTAGAAATATAAGTGTAGTTTTAAATACCACAATATTATTACTCCATAATGGTTTCCTCAATATATTGTTCAAACAATCTAATCTGTTCCTACCCTTGCATTCATTACAAAATGCGAACATTTCCTTGTAAAACAAAAGAAATCCATCCATTAACTCATACGGTTTGATATTAGTGATATTAGATTTACTTAAAATAGTCAAAATCATAATTGTTTTCCAAACATATCCTATTCACAAAATGGTATAATGGATTTCTTTTATTCAATATTTTCTTAATCCATGATATTCTTAAAGATTTAATGTATTACCAACATGTTGCATAGGGTTTTAATAAAGTCAGATCTTAGATAATTTTGTGAAACCCGGCCTCATTTTACATTTACTCAGGCTGAATCTTCTAGACTCAACCTGATCTTCGTGAGATCTAAGTTCTTCCGCCTCTACGACAACTAGAAATTCTCATTCTGTCAATTACCTGCTTTTTAAAGTCCTAGATAATGTTTCCAAAAGGTTTAACGAATAAAAGCAAAGCACAACATCATATCATCCAATTTCATTCCCGCCCTGCCAATACTCTGCATTGCCAAAATCAGGTAATATTGTTTACTCAAACTTTACTAAAACGATGGTAGGCCAGCAATATTTCAGGATAAACATATGCAAACTTATTTGGGAAATGCTTCTAGTTATGCTAATAGATATCAAGGAAAAATCAGAATTACAGTAAAATATCTCTATCTCGAAGTCCGAGGGACCTCGAAAAGACTTCGAGATATCCGGGGGTTCGAGATATCCAAAATCGATCTTGAATATTTTTTTTTTGAAGGAGGATCTTTGATGCATAGTATGGGATTTGCATTGTAAACAAAAACCCCGTTGCCATTTATTATAGTTTCATACAAGTTGATAAATTAATATTGTGGAATTTCAAAGACAAACATTTCGTTTTTTAAATATATATAAACATCCAATTGAATTCACAATGTGTTTCAAAATTAAGATGATCGTGCCTGTATGCTTACTTTAAGTTTACTGATGTCCAGGCTAGACTGGGATGTAGTTATTGCCTTGTAATGAAAGAACCTCTCACGTAAGAAACAAAAAAGACGGATTTAAAAAAAAACACTTTTAAATGTTTATTAAAGAAATTTTCCTATTTTCTTTGTACTAGTTTTAATGATGAAGCGTGTATTATTAAATGCATTATCGTTATTAAGAGCATTACCTTCAAGCGTACTTCGACGATTTTGTGCGTTTATCTAACCCACATGTTAATGATAGCGCGTGTGTCATTCAAAACACCATCCCTGGAATCGGGTGTGTTAGTTCATAATTGGCGGTGAATTTTAGCCGTAATGTTGAATGGCTTCACTAATCACCCAAGCTGTTGAACCATTTATTGCGATCTTGGTCTATTCGGAAAAGGCGAGCGTGGAGTAGCGGTCATTAATTATAATTGATGTAGCCGCGGGTGTGAATGTGTGACTTAACGACGCCAGGTATGGTAAGCAGAGCGGGAAATTGACTGCACTTCGAGATAAACCAGGTGAATTTAGGGTATGGGACCTTGAAAATACTTCGACATAAGCGGAGTATTCGAGATTACCGTGTTCGAAATATCAGAAGTTTTTTAAATCATTTATATAGGGAAAACGGCCGGGACCGGCGGTCGACTTCGACTCAAGCGGGGTATTCGAGATAAACCATATTCGAGATACAGATATTTTACTGTATTTAGTATCATGAGGTGCATTTGTAACTCTGATCGTCTATACGGTTGATATTTAAACATGTGTAGGGGCTGTCCAATGACTTCTTAATTTTTAGGTCAGGTGGCCTATTACTATTGTCTGCGTCCTTCCTCCTGCGTTAACAATTCAATTAAATACACCTTAAAAGGGTTTATCAAATCAGCACGAAATGATTTAATCATGAACGATATGATGTATTTTAAAAGTACACATGTCAAAAAGGCAATAATATGCAATTTCGGAGAGAAAATATTTATCTATCTATCCATCTATCTATCTGGGCGTTTAGTGTTCCTGGCTTTTAGTGATTTATCTATCTGTCTATTTATCTACTTTATTTTGCAGAGTACATTATTAAGATTCCCTTGTCAAGGACCATGTATTTGAACGCAGGATCATTCTGTTTTGTCTTTACGGCATTTTTGCAACAGTCGCTAGCATTCCACTGCTCTTCTGAGCCAAAGTGTCGATGTTTCTACGATAAAAGGATGGTGGTTGCTGAATGCAGTGGACTTAAGCTATTGCACGCTCCAAGATTCAATGAAAGTGTTCAAAGTATCGATCTAAGCACTAACCGTCTCTCAGAAATACCTGCAGATATGCCTCCAAACATCATTTCCCTCAACATTGCCGAGAACAAAATCATAGATCCTAAAAAAGAAGTTATTTCAAGATACAAACATTTGCGATGGTTGGATATCGGAAGGAATTGTTTATGGCAAAGGCTTAAAACATGGCCTTCTCGGTTTTTTGAAAACCTGAAGCAACTGGAAACATTACTCATGAAAGATGATTGTGTCGCAATCAATGTTACGGATATGAAATATTCACACGAGTGCTTTTATGGATTATCGTCTTTAAGATACATTGAATTAAATGGGCTACGTGCTGGTAACTTCGGGGATGCATTTGATAAAAATAATTCTATTCAAATGCTTGTCTTGTCGGGATACGAGTATTGTTATCTTCAGGACATCAGAACATACACCTTCAACGTTTTCAAAAAGTTGACAAAACTGTCATTGCATCAGTGTTATCTTACAAATATCGAGAAGGGGGCTTTTGCACACATGAACAATCTCGTTCACCTGGACATATCAAACAACAAAAACCTTCATTTATCAGTGTTACCAAATATCACTTACGATCTTCGAAATTCGAAACTACAGACTCTCATCGCAGATAGCCTTCAATGCTTTAGTGGACTATCGCTTATTTTAACTGTAAAACACATAGAGAACCTCCAAAATACTTCTTTGAAAAAATTTTCGTTAGCAGGAAACAGAATTGCCATAATTGATAAAGATATTATGAAATATTTACCAAAATCATTGACAAATATAAACATCGGAGACAACATGCTGCTGTTTGGATCCTACCTTTTTCAAGGTTCATTTCTTCCAAATTTAGAAAGGCTTGACGTTGAATATACCGGAAGTTATAGACCGGGATTTCAAATAGGCTGTAACACGTGTTCTAACGTCTGTTGTACCAAGACAGCAATTGTCAACGTTTCCAACGCCATCATAAATGACACACCGAAGCCATATTATATAATACGATTGCCCCCCAAATTAAAAATTCTAAATATTGCCAATCAGAGAATTTATCACCCTGCTTTAGAGTTTGGGTTTTTTCCACAAAACTCTTTAACACATCTGTATGCCCAAGGAAATTTCTTCTATTCTTTACAACATATAACCGGAATTCAGAATTTGGAATACGTTGATTTATCGAATAACTTCTGTTCCAGTATAACCAATCAATCTTTACAAAATATGAGCAGTTTATTATTTCTCAATTTGTCTACAAATCTTCTAGGAAAAGAATTGAGAAGTCAAAATGTAAATGATATGCTTCATTTTGCTCCCCATCTGAGAGTACTTGATCTCTCGTATAACTGGATAACGTTCTTAGCCCTTGACTTGTTCGCTTTCAATAGGGATCTTGAGTCCTTAAACTTGAGTAATAATGAGATAGAATCCGTGCCATTTGATTTGTCTTCTTCTTTAAAATTGCGTGAAATAGATCTCTCCTTTAATAAAATCGTGAAGTTGGATTCCGTATCGATGAAAAATTTAGATTCTCCAAGAAAGACCCGCTTGAGTATCAATCTGGCAAACAATCCTTTGGTATGCACTTGTCAAAGCCTAGGATTCCTGGAATGGATAAAAGAGTCATTAAATAAACACTTCCTAAATCTAGATAAATACACGTGTTCATTTAGGAACAACACAAAGACTACCTTGGGTGATTTGGATCAAGTGATATCTACATTAAAACGCGAATGTAAATCCTATACAACATTAGTTGTCGCTGTAACTGTTATTTTACTTGTAACAATAGCTTGTTTTTCTCTTGCTATTATGTATAGATATAGATGGAAACTACGATATTTATATTACGCAGGGAAGCGAACTTCCAAAGGATACTCAAAGATATTAGAGGAAGGAAGGGAATACCATTTTGACGCCTTCATTTCCTATGCCGAGAATGAAAGACAAATCTTTATTCCGAATCTATTGAGGCTGGAAAAGGAAAATACTTTGAAATTTTGTATTCACAGCCGGGACTTTATGCCTGGTGTGGACATAAGTGAAAACATAACCAATGCTATTCACTTTAGTAGACGAACTATCGTTTTCCTGAGTGAAGCCTTTCTTGGATCTGAATATTGCATGTACGAAATCCAGATGGCGCGAATGGAAAGTATATCTCGTGGGGGAGAAAACGTTCTTTTCATTGTTCTTCTGGATGATCATCTCAGAAACATTCCAAACTTTCTAGAGAATCTATTAAGTGAACAGTCATACCTTCCATACGATAAACAAATCCCGGAAGAATTCTGGAATGCGTTGACTCAAGTTTTGAAAAACAATTAAGATTTGTTTTAAACTTTCATCATTCAGAATTACTGAAATAGAAGAAATCTGAAAGGGCTCGTGTATATTGAGCTGAAGTATACATTATTATTTATGTTCCATTTATTATGGTTGTATATCAAATTATTTATCCATGTGTTTAATATATTCTTATAGTATGTTAAATTGTACATAATTATGTGTTTACTATGATTTGTTTGTATGTCCCTTTCGTAAATACTTTAACTCAATACCAAAACAAAATGTGTAACTTGTTACCGACTCCGGATATCCTACTAGCCAAGCGGAGATCGAGAGAACAATGCGTAGGTTAAAATATTTGCATTCCTCGTGTTGTTGGGTTTTTTTTTCACAATCAAAAGATTATGAGTTTTGTATATTAATCAAAATAAACATTTTTTAATGTCAAAGAAATTAAAAATCTATTTAGATAAATGTTTTATTTTTCAAACATTTCAAAGGGGTGCAATTTTCTTACTAGGTGCTTGTTGGTTTGACTTGTTTGATATGTAAAATTTGTCTGCTTTAACTAATAGTGCACTTCAGCATGCTTTTTCTTTGTTGCACATATACCACTTGTGCTGAAAGGGTTTCTTTTCATTTTAAAGGATCTCGAGGAATTAACTTTCAGAGTTTTACAGGAGATTTTCAAAAAAGAGAATAAAACAAGATGCGTTTGTGAAACACAAATGCCCCCGATAATGCCCAATTCCAAAGATGGCCAAGGTCACAAGGACAAATATCTTGGTACCAGTAGAAAGATCTTGTCACAAGAAATGCTCATTTGCAAGATGAAAACTTTAATATTTACCATTTAGAAGTTATGAACGATGTCATTTTTTATAAAAAGTAGGTCAAATGCCAAGGTCAAAAGTTTAGTACCCACTCATGTGAAATATCAAAGCTCTAACACTTACTGTTCAAAAGTTATTAGCAAGATAAAGTTTCAGTCATAATGAAAGAATTACAGAATGACGGAATGACAGACAGGACATAAACAATACCCCCCCCCCCCCCGATCGTCGATCTCGGAGGCATAAAAACAACAAAAAACCAACAATGTGCAATATGTTTATTTTGCAGGAAGTTGTCTTAAAGTAATTTTCTTTTGGGGTAGGAATTTAATTGGTGTTCTTTAGGGAAACTTTCCCAACATCATCCTGTTAGCGTTATCACTTGTTTTTAACCTATGTACGGCGCTCAAGGTCGTAGTAGTGAAGGTTCTTTATCGTGTTTACGCCTACCGTGGCATAGAACCTCTGCGTGAAGGTCATATCCATAGACCCGTGAAGGTCATATTTATAGACCCGTGGCTTTTATTTTTAATATATTTAATATATTGTGATAGTATCATAAATTATATTCAATATATTGTGATAATATCATAAATTATATTCAATATATTTTGATAATATCATATTAAATTATATTCTTAACTATATAATCATATGCTTGATATATTGTATTGTACTATTATATAAATACAATTAGAACTGTAAAATAAATTGTAGGTATATTTTAAATGATAACATCGCATGCATTTACCAATACATTTGGTTGGAAGAAACGATTTATATCAGAATATTCTTTGTCTTATTCACGACTTTTGGAGTCAGGCGATGAAATCTGTTCAACGCTAAATTTAGAAACGTTGAGTTTAGAGATAAGGTAAAGATAACGAACAGTGATGAATCTCATAAATCCCATAAAGAATACAAAATGTCCGTCGACAGGTCACACCCTCCGTGAGCCCAATATATAACTGCAGAACTGTGGCTCTCTGAAAAAATATTTTGACATAACAGAGAGCTACAGAGCCACCCCTAATAAATACCTTCGATTTACGGCGCACAAAAAGCTGCGCATGGTTGAGGCCTTATATCGTTGTATTCTTCAGTTGCTGTCTCATAAATTTAACATCAAAAAATTCTTTATTTTCCTACTATACTTGTTTCTAAACATACCTTCAAATATTCATTAAAGCCCCATACGACCTGAAAACTCCCAGCTTCAAATGATTTCGTTTGTTGACGTAGCCATGTTATGTAGCCGGTCAATTCGAATCCTGGTTAATTTCCATACTTGCACAATAACGTCTAGATGTGAACTAATATCCCCACAAATATTTTAAATAATATATCACCCCAGTGCCTTTAAATAATAATTATTCAAATAGCTAAACTCACCACAATGCGGCTTTCATTAGTCTGGTCCGGTCTCCATCCCTGCCACACGAGTGTTAAGGACTTTAGTAGCATTTTCATGAATCGAGAGCTTATTTTACCTTTAGAAAAACTTTTTTTTTTTTATTTCTATAAATTATTCGTATTGATAATAAATGAAGAGCGAATACATAACATATAACGAATTTTATGAATAGATACCAACAGCAACAGGGTACGAATTGACTGGCTACCTAACATGACTACGTCAACAAACGAAATCATTTGAAGCTGGGAGTTTTCAGGTCGTATGGGGCTTTAATGACTATTTGAAGGTATGTTTAGAAACAAGTATAGTAGGAAAATATGTTAAGAATTTTTTGATATTAAATTTATGAGACAGCAACTGAAGAATACAACGATATAAGGCCTCAACCATGCGCAGCTTTTTGTGCGCCGTAAATCGAAGGTTTTTATTAGGGGTGGCTCTGTAGCTCTCTGTTATGTCAAAATATTTTTTTCAGAGAGCTACAGTTCTGCAGCTACCCTATATATCGATCGGGTAACCGGAGTAAGCGTATTCAAAATCATTGTGTGCAAAAGAAGTGGAACCTCAATTGATATGAAACATGTCATCTTACCCAATTACAGGTTAAATTAGATTGTTATAACGACCATAGAATTTGACGAAATGCTGATTTTAAACGAAACTTTTGAAACCCCCGTAACGTCAACTTATTTGTCAGTGGCCTGCAATGATTTAAAAACTGGCAATAGACAGAACAAGCTCTTGTGTATCGAATCAGTTGAGATATATAAACATCATATGCAGGTGACAATGCAATATTGCTACATAAATATGGGAAGATGACGCTGGAAATGCTAGCTGAAGTCATTCCATTTGTTATAAAGTTGAGTTGTTAGTTTGCCGTTGACATATATATTCAATAGAAATTTAAGTACAAAGAAGACGTGGAAGACTGTGATGTCTTTTATTTCAATTTCACTGGGATATATTAAGCCGACCTATGAATGAAATGATTAATTTTAATGAATAAAACGTCGTCGATGTATCTAAACGCCAAGTTGAAGACTACAACATGAGATTTTCTATTCTCAAAAAGAGGTTTTTGAATAAATTCTGCGTCGTACGAATATTTAAAACAGGTCAGCTAATAAAGGTGCACAATTCGTGTTCATGGGAATTCCAAGAGTGGTATTTAACAAGGTAATGTTTGAATGACTGATCACAAGATATGAATATATATCCCCCTCCCTTGAAAGAAGAGGGGTATATTGCTTTGCACCTGTCGGTCGGTAGACCACATGTTGTCCGCTCAATATCTTGAGAACCATTCACTTGATTGTGATAATTTTTCAGTTGTGGATTGATAATGAGTAGAAGAGGACCTATATAGATTTACAAATCAAAACGTCAAAGGCCAGTCCTTTCTGGACATAGGAAGATACTCAGGTCAATGTTTTAAGAACCCTTTCCATGACATACATCACTGGTACAGTGTAAAAAGTAGATGACCCCTACTGATTTTGAAGTCACATGATCAAAGGGCATGGGTAAAACTGGACATAGGAAAATGCTGTTTGCTCAATATATTGAGAAACCTGTGCTTGACAGACATCAAACTACATCTTAAGAAGTAAATGACCCGTATTAACCTTGATGTCAGATAGTCAAAGGTGGTCATTGGTGAAGCTGAACCTCAATATTGCGATGACCCTTTGCTTGTCAGACATCAAACTTGGTACACTGGTACATCCTAAGAAGTAGATTACATGCACCCTTATTGGTTTTGAAGTAACGCAGTCAAAGGTAAAGGACAAGGGTCAAGCTTGAAATAGGACTATATATGTTCAATATTTTGAGAATCCTTTCCTTCATAGATATCAAACTTCGTACACTGGTACATTCTAAGGAGTAGATGACCCTATTGATTTTGAGGTCACATGGTCAAAGGTCAATCTACTCTGGACATAGGAAGATATTGTCCGCTCAATATCTTGAATTGTTTTTGGCACTACTATCAATTAGATGATGCATTGTATAAACCTTTTTTCAATTTTACAACAAGGGGGGATATATGTTTTACAAACATTTCTTATTCCTTTTTCCATTTTAATCTCGTGGGGATCCGAGTTAGAATAGGTCCTCAGTACCCATTGCTTGTCGCAAGAGGTGACTAGATGGGACGGTCCTTCGGATGAAACCGCAAAAAACCGAGGCCCCGTGTCATAGCAGGTATGGCACGATAAAGATTCCTCCCTGCTCGAAGGCCATAAGCACCGAGCATAGGTTTAAGTTTTGCAGCCCTTCATCGGTAGTGGTGACGTCTCCAAATGAGTGAAAAATCAATCAATCAATCGATTAATCAATCAACAACTTCCCATTTTCATCGAAGAAACAACTTTTTATGATGTCACAAAGTCTAGTCTTTGATTTAGAAATGATTTGTATGACTTTCCACACACAATCTTAGTTTAACAGAAGTGTGAGGCAATATACAGTGAACCATTATCTAAACATTTTGTTATGATTTACTTTTGCAGTTCACCGGAGACGCATGTAAAGAAAATAATCCTGATAATATGTGCAGTTTTGTGTTGTTGAGAAACCACTCACGGGGTTTCAGCTCATTTTAGGGATAATTGTTTTAATTCAAAACTACATTTCAAATAAATTAATTATTTACAATTAGTTAATTCTTGTCTGTATATTGAATTTTGTAGTACTTAATCAGCATGATATTGTCACTTGGCATGTATTCATTAAGACATATTATGACATCCAATCTAAATGTCCTGTTTCTGTATAATTTGATGTCGTAATGTTGGTTTGGCAAATCTAAAATCATGATCATAGCGTATGAATCAGTACCGTTTATTGTTCCATGTAAACCATGAGCAAATGGTAAAGAACTGCGAACGATAGTATTGTTTCGCCTCCTACATATATGTACCTTCTGGTCAATTTTTAAAAGTTGTCACTTTGAATTGATTTTTTTATGTCAATATAGATATTTATATGAATGTTCATAAAAATTGACTTATTTGACGAAAAAAAGAGAGGTAACTCTATAATTTGGGTCAATGTTTTTAAATTGAAGTTCACCTACATGTACATATATGCTGTAAAATCATTATATGAAGATTAAATATTCATTTGGTATCATATTCCAAGCGGGAAAGAGGTATTGATCTTCATCAACTTGGAATGGGTATCTAATTAAAATCTTAACTACTAATATTGCTCCCCTTTCATGCTTTGTACGTTCGGCTAATTGTATACCTGTCATTATGATTTGTTAGGTTGGTTCACTCATATGGAGACGTCACCATCGTCGGTAAAGGCTAAAAGGGTTGCAAAACTCAGCGCTTATGGTCTTTAAACAGGGAAGAACTTCATCGCGATACACCTACTGTGACACAGGACCTCGGTTTTTGCGGTCTCATCCGAAGGACCGCCCCATTTAGTTGCCTCTTACAAAAAGCAAAGGGTGAATTGTTTATGCTTGAAGTTAAGCAAAAGTAGATTGAAAACTTTGTATATATCTTTCATTGCATGTTACATGCTGTAGACCGCAAGACGTTTTACATTCATGCTTGAAACAAAGACAATGACAATTTGTATCATTGTTATGAGGTTTTTCCTCTGATGACAGCAATACTTTTAAAAATTTCTTATAAACTACATAAAGCATGTTCCATCTCAAGTTAAAATTAGGATGATGCAATCATCCGACCCCTCGTATCCGTTCATATTCTTTAAAAATATTTATTTCAAATCCTTGCGCATCAAACGAGAGAGTGTGTGGGTGGGTGGGTGGGTGAGAGAGAGTAACATAATGATGAAGAAACCTGATGAAAGTAAAGACTAAATGAAATATTAGTAAAACCTCACTCGAATGCGCGAATTTGTGAACACATACTTTGCATAATGTATCAAAAACACTTTCCTATCTTCTTCCTATGCATTGAAATGCATGGCCATCCCCTTTTATATTCATATTTCAAGTTAACTTATTGACAAATTTTCACGATACTCAATAGAAATATGACAAACTTATAGTATATAAATCTTTTAACCACATATACATGTAGCATATCAATCTTTCAACCACATTCATGTATGAAAGATGAAGATAAGGAACAGTGATCAATCTCATAACTCCTATAAGCAATACAAAATAGAGAGTTGGGAAACACGGACTCCTGGAAATACCTGAGATGGATTCAGGTGCCTAGAAAGAGAAATCATCTCCTGTCGACCGGTCACATCCGTCCTATATCTTGATCGGGTAAACGAAATTGTTCGTAGTCAAAATCAGTGTGCCAAGAACGGCCTAACAATCGGCATGAAACATGTCAAACAAAATTTGACCCAATGATAGGTTGTATTGGCAAACTATATTGTTATATCGACCATAGAATTTACGAAATGCTGACTTTAAATAAGACTGTTGAAACCCCTGCACCATCAACTTGTTTGTCAGTAGCCTACCTCGATTTAAAAACTGACCATAAGCAGAACAAGCCATTGTTGAGCGATATCAACATCATATGCAAGTGATAATGTAATATTGCTACATAAATATGGGACGTTGACAATGGAGAAACTGAAATCACCTCGTTTGCCTTAAAGTTGAGTTGTTAGCTTGCCGTTGATATCTACTTTCAATAAAATATCTAAGTATGAAGCAGAAGTGGACGACTTTGTGGTGTATTTTATTTCGAGTTCACAGGGATATATCGAATCGAGATATGAATGAAAATTATTATTGTTAATAGATAAGACGTCGTCGATATAACGAACTGAAGGCCACAGCAAGATATTTTTTAAAATAAATTCTGCTTCATAAGAATATAAAAACAAGTCAGCTAACAAAGGAGCACAATTCATGGCCATGGGAATTCCAACAGACTGTTGGAAGACCTGATCACCAAAGACTACGAAGATATTGTCAATGAAAAACTCCAGCATATGTTTTTAATCTTAACTTCAGAGTACTTGTGCGTGGAATGAGAATGGTGTTTAACAAAGTAATTTTTTGGATGACTGATCGCTAGATATGAATATTTCCGTTCTCCATTTTTGTCGAAGAGGCAACTGTCTATGATGACGAAAAGTCTAGTCTTTCATGAGGAACGGTCGTGTAAAGTGTTGAAAAGTCATACGTTTTGATGTTGTTGATTTGAGAAAAGTTTTGCGATTTCAAGTTTACCAAAAGTTCTTGAGAAGTTTTTAGTATCCACATTTGATTTACACCACCTCTGGCATATGTAGTCTCACGGTACGTTTGAAGTTTCTCCTTCACAGCTGTTAATACTTTCGTGAGGAGCAAAGATTGGGGCTTGATAGATTATTTAATGGATCGAGCAATGTATTTATGTCTCCCCTCTTTCAGGAGAAGACATATTGTTTTTGTACTTTCTGTCCGTCTGTCTGTCACAGAATCTTGTGGACACTTCTCCTCCTATATGGCTTGTCGGATAGACTTGAAACCTTGTACAATTCCAGGAGTCCTGGCGACTACGTCAGACTTTAGACATTTACATTACATACATTAGGTAGTGACTAATTCCTTTGCATAGTGTCCTGCATTAGAAACGGCATCTGTAGGATATGTCTAAATAATGGAGGTCAATTTATAACACTGCATCTACAGCTGCTGGCATCCCAACATGTATATCTATATGAATGAAATATTTTGAATGGGAAGTAAAACAACAAATAAAACAAAACATAACCTGTGTCTTTTAAAATGCCTTAAAAGAGGTTCGCACCTGACATTTGGAGTAATGTCAATATTTTGGGAAGTGTATTTTTGATTTCTACAGTGAAAGAGAATTAGGAAATTAAAAAGAGCTGGAGTCGCAACGTTTGTTATTGAGCTATAGTGTTCTAAACATGACCTTTTTGCACTTAAAATTTATTCAATTAAACTTGATTTTTCTGTTTGTTTCAACACAACATAAGCAACACAAATCAATCATTACATAAAATAGATACATAATCATGTCCTCTAGCACTACGGATGAAAAAAGAAATTAATACTAGTAAAGGAAATAAATAATGATCTTTTTGCACTTGATATACGAAAAACTTCATGATATAAAAATTGAGAGTTTAAAAGGACATATTAGGAGTAATGTCAATTTCTAAAATTTTACATAATTTTCAAAGTCTGGTCTTCCAATTTAAAATGCAACTTTAAAAAGTGGGGGTTGGAGATCAAATTTTTTAATTATTGGCGAAAATACTGAATTTTTATACAAAATTTGGAGTAAATTAATTAAAACTTTTTTAAGAATCGGTGTTCTGTTTGGAAAAATATATCAACCAAGTTATTAAATTACAACATTTGAACTAGTTCCAAGTCTCAACTACCTGTATCATAAATTATAAAACTGAAATACACGTATAGGGGTATAAAAATAGAGGATACATTGGATGAAACAGAAACTGTAATATCATGCAGAATTAGAACTTTTGATTAATGAATCCTTCCGCCACAAAATATAGTCCCTGTCAAACCCTTTCAAAATTTGAATTGACACAAAATTTTTTAACTGGATAGGGTTCAGCAATAGATGTGTAATATATTTGCACCAATGGAATCAGTATTGAACCCGTGAATACATAGTTTTAGCATCCTGCGCAGTTGTACTCAAAAGTTCAGGAGCTAACTTCCTTAACCCTTTCTCTACCGGCACATTTTAGAGGTTTTTAAAGACTAAATGACAATATTTTTTTATCGAATAAAATCTGCATGTATCACGATTTGGGATAGGCATATGACATATAATTTTGTTAGGAATTAGACAGGGAATAATTTCTTATAAAGTTTGTCAAGGTATCCCATGACCTCAAAGAGATCTACGGGGTCAAAGGTCATTTATGTGCACATTTTTGCATTTTTTCTCTCTGAAATATACATATTACGACCCCTCTCACTAGATTAGAGTCAAAAATAGGAAATTCTAAATATATGAGCTAATGTGCCTTTAAAAATACTACAAACGCATCACAATCAAATTAATCAATTTTATTGACAAACAAATATTTTGGTTGCTAAGTAACAACACTCGTAGTACAATTTTGACCATAATTTGCCTTTCTACATACATTTGACACAATTTAAACACAATTACATTGAATGATGATTAGTAAATGTCACATTATTTTAAAAATATAATCTTTAAATAAATCTTAATCATTTTAAAAGGTTTTTAAGAAAAAATATGATGAAGAGAATTAAGGTCATAAAATGGAAACTTTGTACTTTATATACATTGTACATATCCATCATTTTCTAATAATATGACGTCTTGTCATTATGTTCCACTAAATAGAATAAATATTGCAACATTAAAACAAAGATCTTTATTGTTAATCTAAAATAATTTAATTTTTTGCATTCAAATATATTTGGTTGCTAATCAACAGCAGTTACAGCACCTTATCAAATGTTATCAAAAAGTACTACCCGTTTTTCCTCTGCAAGTTCAACGTATACGAATGTTCAAGTACTTACTTTCAATCACTAGATTTAAATGTACTTGCATCATATTTAACAAAATGTTCTCATATTTAACCTCTTAAAACTTATTTCTAGACATCATTCCTGATACACTGTACTGGGTTGTTCCGATAGGGGCATGCATTGACCAATATCTGTCTATCGACTGGAACTTCACAGCAAATATGTATAAGATAATGCACAAAAATCTGGAAAAAAAGAATTTCTTAATACTTAGCCCTAAATACTAATGTATTGTCAGAGCTTTTGAATGCTCAATTGGCTCTGTAAATGTTTTCTATAGTCAAGGCCCTCTGAAAATTACTAGTATACATTAATTACTTATGAAATTTTATCAGAGGTAATTGTAGTATTATTAGATGTGTAATTGTAGTACACATCTAATAAATGTGTTAGACGCACAGCAAGATTAATTTTGGTAGAGATAATCTTTTTATTATGCATTTTATTATTCGTTTTTAACTGAAAATCACTGTCACAATATCGGTACTTTAAAACTAGTAATACCTGTACAATTCCTCTTGGGAAGCATAATGACAATCCTTCCCCCTAGAAATGACCATCTCAGCACAATGGTTGGTGGCAATACAGATGGAGAAACCCAAATCTTCTGTCAAAAAACAGCTTTATAAAATCTGCAGTTCTCTGAATAATCGGGTCCCATATCTGAAAGGAATTTGCAAATAAAATCAGTATTGGCCACTATACCTTTTTTGTCAGCATTTAGAAAACTTGTCATACCTTATAATTAAAAACAGAATAATGATTTTCCATTTTTTGTCTCTTTTTGTATGTATGTGATACCTAGTAATGCAGTAAAAAAAAAAAAGCCAGTAAAACACGCATTTCAGTGTATCATGATGCCATGATTCCATTTGTGAATGTATTATCTGGATTTATTTAATATTATTTATTGTTAACCAAATGTATAGATTTAACCCAATATTCAACTTCAAAGAGTCATACCAACTGAATGTCAGGCATCATTTCTGATTTCCCCCATATAGATAATTTCACAAATAAATATGGTACTGACCAGTTCAAACAGGGGAAAATCAGTAGGTACATACAATGTAATTACATAGGATTTCAACACATCTGTCCTGATTTTCCCCATACATGATTATCACAAATAACAAAACAAAACAAAAAGATGGCGAACAAAAAGGGCTACAATAAGATGACGAATAATTAAGCTACATTTTTATATATATAGGTGGGATTTAAGATGGGGAGGTGGTGGGTTACTGGATTTCTCAAATTTCAACACGCTTTTTACAAGTCCAAACAGTCAAAACTTTCCAACAGAAGTAGACACGTGATCTATACACAAGTTTTCATTGGTTCAGATACAAACTGTGCTAATGTTGAATAGGGGTTCCCGACGGGGTTTAATGTTCAGAGGTACAATACGGGTTACCCGGTACTAACTAATATAAATAATATAAGGAAAAAGTTTCGCCATAAATGTTATTATATACATAATAGATATTTTATGTCTCATACTATTTCCTTTTCAAGAGGACAGCTCACCGAAGCTTGTTTTTGCTTTAAAAATCAACACTGTAAAACTGTATGAGAATGAAATGTCATTTATTTTAGACAACAAATGACGAAGATAAAGGTTCATACAAAGAAGGGGGGGAATCAGCGATCCACGAACACTGTCATAATCTTGCAAAATATATCAACCCATCATTTCTGATTTCCCCCATATAGATAATTTCACAAATAAATATGGTACTGACCAGTTCAAACAGGGGAAAATCAGTAGATACATACAATGTAATTACATAGGATTTCAACACATCTGTCCTGATTTTCCCCATACCTGATTATCACAAATAACAAACAATGACTAGTTAGAATACAGACCTTGGAAACTTGTTCGAAAGTGTACAACAAGCAAAAAGATGGCGAACAAAAAGGGCCAAAGATATGTCAGGTTGTCACTCTGAATGAAATGCCACAGTTCTTGGATCAGGTGTCCCTGTGTCCTTCACATCAGCATCCTTCCATCGTCTGGATTTGTCAGCAGACTGTCACTAACGGACTATACCTGGGAACTTCCCACTAAATATTGGGATGTCAATACCCTTTTTAAAGATGAAAAGAAATTACAATTAAGAATTGTTGGTTTATGTTTTAAAGCAAAATAAAAGTTTCATGGTAGCAAGGGACAGTTTCGCACTTAAGTACAGCTCAAATTTATTTAAAAATAGAGATGTCCTGTATTTGAAGTGACATTTGGTAGGGGATTGCGTACGTACATGTGTTAGAAATGAATGGAATATTTTATTATACACTGCAAGTATAGCAGAGTGCGTAATGAAAAAAAAAGAGATATGCATGATGTAGGTGTCAGCATTATGCCAAGCATATACATCGGGGGGGGGGGGGGGATACTGAAGAAATTCAGGTTAAAACCTACAGGGTCCAGCGAAAATACTGCAACTCTGAGGGAAAATATGTGACCCCAGATATAAAAGTAGAATTGAATTGGTTCTTCATGGTACACAGTGTCTAAATTCCCTTGCATGGTACTCTGATGGGGTGTGGATTTAGTCGAAATTAGAGAAAATCTAGGCAAGATCATAGCTCATAGCATACCAGTACCAGCATGTATGGATCACATGTAATTTATGGTCATAAACTACTTAGTGTATATAAAATACATGCATTTGGATAAAAGAGAAATCTATATGATTTTTCATTAGCCTGTCATAATCAGACTTAGATGTTACGCACCCCCCCCCCCCTCCCCCATTTCGGCCCAAACACACATTTCGTTTATATTTCTGTTACAATATGAAGAAAATAATTCAAATTATGATAATAAATTCTATCATTACAATGACGTAATATGTTTTCCTAAGAGATTGTGTTTTCTTTTCATAGAAAGATTATTTTTAATAAACATGGAAAAATCCTGGAAAATAGTTCTCTCACCAGCGGCCATGAATGCCCAGTCTGATTAAAACCACACCATCCCCCTTCTCATTGTACACTAAATCCACCCACTTCTTACACTCGCATGTCAGGTAAGGAGAGAATTCTGGAAAAAGGGGGGTGTTAATCAGACGGATTAATGCCGGACCAAGGCAGATTAAATGATGTCAGCTCTTAATAAACAATTGGGTGTTATTCACGTGGTTTAGATATCATAAAATATAAATATTTTCTTTCATGAAACGACAAATTATGGCATCAAATCGCGTTAATCGTGAATTTTTCATAGATAACAAAACTGCATTTTTTTTCCTAGTCGGCCTATGTGGCTACATCAACTTACATGTACATGTTTATACTGAATGCATGATCGTTTGGGTCATCCTGCAACAGGAATTCCACGGCATCTTCTTCTGACATCAGGTCGTTTTAAAGATGTAAAATACAAGACTTCGCTGTGACAGTGAAGCTGTGTTGTTTTCGTTGAAACAGAAACACGTGTGTTCCCCGTTTACACTTTCAGAAAACCCCGCGGGCCCCACGATCCCGATCACGGAAAAATAAAACTATAGGCCTATAGGCTATATGCGAACTTCTTTTTAGTTTTATTTGTTTGGCAGGGGGTAAATTATTACTATTCCGAACAAATATAACGTTTATATCTGAAATTGAAGTATTTTATTTATCTTTTTTTTTTTAAATTTACTCTGCCGATGTAACATTCTCAATAGGTGTTTTAACAGGGACCTATATACTAACCAGTATATAGGCCCCTGGTTTTATGAAGTTACATAGGTAGGTTGTGTAACTGTTATCTACCAATATTCCTTTTATGCTTTTTAAAAAAAGCAGAGAATACCTGGCTGATTATTTCATACATATGTGTATATTGTTTTAGTGTATCAAAAGGTATTGAATTTACTAAAAGAGGACAATACAATTTTTATAGTTTTCACCACTTTATTGTGCGACACGCGTCGATCGTTTTTAGCGACGACGTTTTGTCGCTAATTTTAAAGAAAACTGCGCAGCATGTCCCAATTTCATTTTATCGTAATATAAAAACTACCGAGAATTATAACACGAATAAGGGCCTATCAAAATGGAAATTTCCTCTACTTTTACAGGATGTATTTACTTTTCCCTATTTCCATATATAAATATAGGTAAAACGCCGATATGTTTAAACATTGAGAAATAAAATCGTAAGAAAACGTACATGTGCAAAAAATTGCTATTTTCTTATAACTTTGCCAGGCATTAAAAATAATTTTTATATCTTCTGAAAGCAGGGAATATATGCTTTTCAAAAATATAAAAAATATTGAATTCATAAGGAAAATAAAAAAAAATCATATCGAGGGGGAAAATGACCTTTCGAAAAAGCGTTGCGTCATATTTAGACGAAGCCATCCTTCACTTTAAATGCTTTTTTTAATTTAATGGCTTTACTTACTTTATTGATTTTTACATAGTCAAAAAATAGAGGAAATTGTCAAAAATATAATATATAGATCATATATCTTATGACCATAGTTTCAAAGATTTAGAGGCACTCCTTTTGCGTTGCCCTGTTTTTACGCGCCACCGGTTAAATTGACCGGTACGGTAGAGAAGGGGTTAAGAAAAATCGTTCTGATTTCTAGAAATTTATTCAATGTTTCGAATTGGTACATGTATGATAATAATTTGCATCAATCAGAAGGTATTATACAATATGTAACATTGTAGAGTCGACTCGATTGAAAATCAATTATATTTACGTTTCCACTATT
This sequence comes from Ostrea edulis, assembly GCF_947568905.1. NCBI lineage: Eukaryota > Metazoa > Mollusca > Bivalvia > Ostreida > Ostreidae > Ostrea > Ostrea edulis. The sequence goes on along the minus strand of NC_079168.1, from coordinate 56,945,706 downwards.
TTGACTTTGATGTATTTACCAACTGTAATGTTCCTCGTGAATGCCATGCAGATATGAACAATGTGACCTTGATAAATATTGTACCTCTTTTTACGGCTGGGAACTCTGACAGAAATTTAACCCAACCGCGACAACCGCTACAGCTGCTTTATTCACGCGACAGCGCTAATGTCTTGGCTCCGCCTGCTACGTTCTGATTGGACGAAAGTTAAAACAAGCCGTTGAAAATTTGCAGCTCATGACGCCAACTCCATACTTTAGGGTATTTCACAATAAATAGGGAAAAATGAATTTCGGTATTAAAAATGCCTGAGGGCGTGAACTGCAACGCTTCTCAGTCTCTAATTGCACAGTTCCGAAGCTTCGCTGTTCATGCCTTCATGTATTTTCAAAAATGAAAATTTCTTAAATATTTTTGTGTTCATAAATAAAAACATTTTCATGTACAACACGCATGTATTACTTACATGTTAAGGAAGGTTTTAATAAAGCCAGATCTTAGATAGTTTTGTGAAACCCGGACCCATTTTACATTTACTCAGGCTGAACCTGATCTTGGTGAGATCTAAGTTTCTTCCGCCTCAACGACAATTAGAAATTCTCATTCTGTCAATTACCGGCTTTTTAAAGTCTTAAATAATGTCAGTAGGTGTTTCCAAAAGGACTAACGAATAAAAGCAAAGCAAAATATCATATTATCCAATTTCACTCCCGCACTGCCAATACTCTGCATTGCCAAAATCAGGTAATATTGTTTACTCAAACTTTTCTAAAACGATGGTAGGCCAGCAATATTTCAGGATAAACATACGCAAGCTTATTTGGGAAATGCTTTTACTTATGCTAATAGATATCAAGGAAAAATCAGAATTATTCAATTTCATGAGGTGCATTTGTAACTCTGATCGTCTGAACGGTTGATATACACAAAGATTGCACAAAATTTCCTAATCAGAGATAACTAAAATTGAATAAGTTCATTTTATTTGGAGAAGGAACATGTGTAGGGATACTGCAAAGGCTTCTTCCTCTTCTTTTTTGTAGGTCACCTGAGTCACTAGGTGACTATTGCTATAGTCTGCATCTGTCCTCCTGCGTTGTCTGTCATACTTTAACAATGCAACATTTTAAAGTTCTTGATAACTACCATTCCAATTCTTTTCAAATTTGGTATGAAGCATCTTTGGGACGCAAATTGTAAATTTCAAGACACCTGCTTCCCCGGTGTATTAGGAGCGGGGCATAAACTGCTTAACCATTCTTAAAAAATCTCTACAACTGCACATCTGTAAGAAAAACCATATGCATAGTAATGTAGAGCAAGGAAGCCTTTTTAAAAACTGTTAAAATTTCATGATCCCGAAAATTATCATACATAGTGATTATTATCTCTATCATTTGAAAGAATTCTTGGCGATACCGTATAAAAACTAAATGCATATTTAGGATAAACAGAGGAATATACCAAAATTGTGAATTTCGCAACCTCAGGGTTCTGACTTTAGAGCAGGTCCAAAATAGTTATATAATGTTAATTTATTATACTTTCATGTAAAATACTCGAATCTGATTGGTCGAGAAGCATTTGAAAAAACATATTGTTACCCTCTGAGAACAGTAAGTTGGGAAACGGGTTGAGAATATTGAAGAAATTAGAGCTTATATAAAAGTTTGCACAAAACTGGTTCAATCGGTAATATAGATTTTAACTGAATTGGGGGAAGTTTATGGGTCTGATAAGGTACAGTTGTACATATATCGTATGAAACAGTTCGTTGGTGGAGAAAGAAATTTCGGACCGTCAAAGATGCAGCAAAATCTGGACGACCTGTGAGGCTGTAACAGGCAAGGCAAATGTTTCAAAAGTCAGGGAAATAATTGAAAGTGATGGCAGATACACGATTCGTGATATTGCCAAAGCTGTTGGCATATCACTATCGCAGGTGCATTTCATTTAGAAGCGTATTTTGAAAGTAGGAAAGATTTCTGGCAGATGGATACCACATACATGTATATTGGCAGATGACCAAAAACGGGTGCGAGTACAAAGCAATTGCTCAAAATGTTTCCCAAATTCAATCAGAGACAATTTGCAAACAGTGTTACTGGTGACGAAACATGGGTTCACTATTTCGAACCAGTATGAAAAATTGGAAACAAAATATGGCTAACTAAACACGACAAAAGGCATGTAGTTGACAAAAGAACCATAAGCACATAGGACATTCTTTATTGCATATTCTTCTCATCAATCTCATAACTCCTATAAGCAATACAAAATAGATAGTGGGGCAAACACGGACCCCTGGACACACCAAATGTGATGGTATAGCCGTACAAATTCCAGTGTTGAAGGGCAAAGGTATTACAGGTCGGTGTTACCGAGATGCTATACTAAAAAGCCCTTGAAATATTATCATAAACGACGCCCTGTGTCAGGATTTAGGCATGTTCGTCTACTTCATGATAATGCTCCATCACATACATCTGAGCTTGTGAAGCAATGTTTGAAATCGGAGAAGGTTACCGTCTTGTCACACCCATCACACTCCCCATATCTAGCTCCATGCGACTTTTTCGTTTTCCAAAACTTAGAAAGTTCTTATCTGGTCGTCGTTACAAGTCCCGACAAGGCCTTGGCTCAGCCATCAGTCAGTGCCTCAGAGGTCTACCAAAATAATGGATTCAGAGATTAAAATTATGTATTTCAAACCTCGGAGAATATTTTGAAGGGATGTAATGTTCATTTCACTATTTGAGTCGAATGCTTTTGAGATATCGTACAATGCACTCGTATATCCGAAAATTTAAAAATAAATGTTTCATAAACTATTACCAAGAGAATTTAAAGATTGTTCTTTATGGTTTGTGAAAAACAGATCTGCGTTTTCTTAATAAAAAATGACTAATGCTATGGAGTATCAATATTTTGTCAGATTTATTTCATTCAATTCAGGTATTTATGTTGTCATTCAATTAAGGTATTTATGTTGTCATTCAATTCAGGTACTCGAACGACTAGATTCAAGATATGAAATATGGGGTTTTTTTTCTCACGTGTGATTCAATCTTTTGTGTAAATCAACTTCTATTGCAAAGCTCGATCTGTATTGCAATTACACAAAAGTAAATATCAGGCACATGTACCTGTAGCAACAAGGGGTGATTCCCCCTCCACTTTTACGACAACTCATTTTCCCAATTATCATTACATGCAAAGTTGATTATGTATGTAGACACAATAATTCACTAAGACTGTTTGTCATTGCTTTTATATGGATACAGGTAAATCAAATGAGTCACTGAGCAATGATATGAACAGAAATCTAGGGCGGACTTCAAAAATAAAAATTCCGTCATATGTCGTTGATTACCTGCTTTAAAGCAAGGTGCACGGAAACATTCGCCGCATGCGGAAAAGTTTGGCAAATACCATGACAAACTGACAATTAACTAATCAACTGACCTTAATTAACTAGTCGCTGTGGGAAATGTTGTGCACCTTCTATGAGAATAGTGTAGAGACCCCTTGATTTAGCAACACCCCTTTGATTGTCATTTAATAAAACAACTTGGCCAATATCATTTAGATGAACCCCGTCTCGATACAAAACAGGGGAACAAGACATAAGATCCTCCACCCAGCTGAATTAGGAATGCGCTCAATGCTGTTGCCACCCCAATGCAACATTATAACATCCGGAGGGCCAAACTGATCAACCAACCCTAGCATTTTTAGGTGCCATATGTTTCCATGTCATGTCCCTCTGGCCAAACCATCTTATGGACATTTTCCTGGATAGAAGGTACAGGTGCTGATTACCAAAATAGATCTAAGCGTGACTGAATGCGTGATCTATCAAGGATCGATGATCCAATTATCCATACTGTTTTATGGGAACCTGCAAAAGTTAGCATATTGTTAATAACCAGTATATTTTCGCAAGCCTTTTCCGAAATTATGAAAATTCACACCCGGATGTAAGATTTAACTGCATTAGACTTCCATCTACCCTTGATTTTGATATCTTCTTCTGAAAAACTCTACGAGGTGCATACGAGTCCTCCCAATTCGAAATGAATGAGACTTAAGATAGATGTGTCGATCTGAATGAACTGTAACACTTTGTGCAAAATTGAAGTACACTGATATGAAGTGAGAGGCTTGCCATTAAAGTGAAGGAATAATGGGCCAGATGATATTGGTCTACTATGTAGATATTGTTGCAATGTTTGAAATAAGGTAGTGGTTTCATTACTACATGTAAGCCTGATATAAACAATCGAACCCTTATCAGTTTTGGAATCCCTAATGATTAATTTAATTTGATTTTGAAGGAACTGAAAAAACTGAATGGCAATTACAAGCGAAGAGTTGTAAGAGACTGTTAGGACATTGACTCTAAGCAATGCAAAGAATGAAAAGTGAAAGGCAAAAGTAAATAATGTGCCTCATAATAGTTTTTGCATACTGAAGAGAGTGCCAATATAATGCGATTTAAGAGGGGGATAAGAGACCGCATGTCCTTTGAAGGATTTAAAAGATTCATGCTTACTTTAGTCGTGTCTTGTTTTTCTTGAATTCGAAGCTGATAACTGAGTCTGCTAATGTAACATTTTACTGATGAATATGATATATTTGCTGATGAATAAGCAGAATAATAAACAATTTGCTCAACATAAGTTGGCCATCGTGCAGGAAGCATGTACTTCATTCGAAAATTTGTAAACGAGTCTATTGCCTGCGACAAGTTGCTGTTGTATTTTTGGAAACTACTGCCGCTAAAGGTGACTCTACACGACCTTCAAGATTTCCCATAATACCGGGGAACTGTGTAGAAACTACTGCCGCTAAAGGTGACTCTACACGACCTTCAAGATTTCCCATAATGCCGGGGAACTGTGTAGAAACTGCTGCTGCTAAAAGTGACTCTACACAATTTAGCTTAAATAAGCAGAACAGGAAGTTTTTCTAGATTTCATAGCCATTGGTGTTAGTGATACTTTTAGATAATGCTCAGATGACCGATAAGGTCTGTAGGCCTCTTGTTTGATATTATCACGCTTGGAAACAGATCTTTGGAAATTTCAAAAATTCCACCCTAGGTGCCTATTGAGTACAGTGAAATTCAACCTGTTTTCAGAATCTTCATTAGTAAATTAATATCGGTAAAGTGAAAACTCGATCCCTAGTTAGCTCACCTGAGCTACAAACTCAAGTGAGCTTCTCTGATCCATCGTTGTCCGTCGTCTGTCCCTCCGTCCGTCTGTCGGTCTCACCGTCCGTCTGTCTGTATACTTTTCATACTTTCGAATTATTCTTCTTCAAACTTGGTACAAATCATCATTGGGTAAAGGGCATTTAATTGTGTTCAAAAGAAGGACCATGCTTCCTTCAAAGGGGAGATAATCACAAAAATGCAAAACTAGGGTGGGGTCATTTAAAAATAGTCTTCTCAAGAAACACTGGGCCAGAAGAGCTGACATTTACATGAAAGCTTTCTGACATAGTACAAATTCAAGTTTGCTAAAATAATGACCCCTAGGGGGGGGGGGGGGGGTTATATACAATGTATAGGGAAAATCTTTAAAAATCTTCTTCTCAAGAACCACTGGGCTAGGAAAGTACTAATTGATATGAAAGCTTTCTGACATAGTGCAGATTCAAGTTTGTTAAAATCATGGGGTAGGATGGGGCCACAATAAGGGATCAAAGTTTTACATACAAATATATGAGGAAAATCTTTAAAAATCTTCTCCTCAAGAACCATTGGTCCAAAGAAGTTTACATTTAAATGAAAGCTTTCTGATATAGTGCAGATTCAAGTTTGTAAAAATCATGGCCCCCAGGGGTAGGTTGGGGGCCACAATAAGGATCAAAGTTTTACATGCGAATATGTAGGAAAATCTTAGATATGGGCCAAGGTGACTCAGGTGTGTGATGTGGCCCATGTGCCTCTTGTTTTATTTTTGCTATGTCATTTTAAATGGTATTTAAGAGCCATTCTCTGTAACCACTTAAAAAAATTCGGCACGCATAGTCACCGATTTTCACGAAACTCACCTGAATGAAACATCTATATAACATATTCAAGAAAATATATTTAAAAATTAGATAGTGATCATGGTTGCTATGGAAACAGGTACAATTTTATCAAGTTTGTCTATTTTCTAGAATTTGGTAGTTTTGGCACAAAAGTTGAATATAAAACATTATGAATAGTCTTAAAATTCTAATTTTCATATTAAATTATAAAACAGATCCGATATTTTTCATTTAAGAAAAAAAATGAATAATGGACAATCCTAAGTGATTTTTATAATTGAACAAATCTGTAAAATTGTGTTTAAATTCAATGGTTTTTATGTCTTAATAACTTTTATTCGCATCCACCTCAAATAAAGTGACACACGTTTTTAAAACAACTAATCTATGTTCTTCATAAATCTAAACTAAAACTTTTGGGAATCTGCCTATTTCATACAATTTGAAGTGAATGATTTATGGGGGGAAATGTATTCTGTAACCAAGAGTTATTCCCCTTTGAAACTCTTCAACGTGATAAGGCAGTAAAATTACATAGAAACACAAATAATATGGCGGGATAATGTCTTACTGCATGCTGACAGAAGTTTAGACGAAGACATGTGACATTCAAAATATTCTCTCCACTCACCCACACGAAAGAAGAAGGTGTGAGAGACATATCTCAGAGTACCAGCGTTGTAGTAATACATGTAATTATTCTATTTACTTTGAAATCCATTCACAAGCCTAGAATTAATCAACTTGATCACAATCATTTGATGTCAAATGTTTTCATAGACATTGTGTACAATTATGAATTTCTCTAGATCTGCCATAGCATGACACATGTATATGATGTGTGTGCGTGCTAAATATTCACCCTTCAACTCGCCACTGCTTCAGTTGTATTGATATGACGTCAAAATGTAGACTGTGGCGTCACACATTACAGTACTTAGATCTACTGCAGCACACTTTATTCTGTAGGGGATCGTATGACTAGGGTGAAATTGAGATAATAAATGCAAAATCGTTATCATTATTTGTTTTATAATAGAATGAAGTAATAGAATCATAAAAAAATCATAGATATTTATTCATTTAAAAAATGCATGACCTTTCGTTAAATATATACATATAATTACATAAAAGAAAAGAGACGCCCTGTTGTGATTAAGCCATTGAATACTTTTTTTTTTGCTTTTGCATTGATACATGCCAAAATATTGAATAAACTCTCCTTCGTGAAATAAAGTAATGGGTAATAACATTGAATTTTATCTCTAATCTTTTCTTCTTGTATTAGTTTGGGGGGGTGGGGGGGTGGGGGGGGGGGGGGGGGGGTATACATGTACAGATACTCAACTGAGAAGTGAATTGAGGTGGGGACACTATTCAGTTTTATTAGTTATCCATGTATTAATTATTCTTTACTTTTGATGATACTTTAAAAGCATCAATTCTATGAATAAATTCAATTAATTAAACAGAATTGAAATATCGTAGAAATACCAATACTGATACACCTTAGCCTATACATATTATGCATGGGAAAATATTGTAGAAATACCAATACTGATACACCTTAGCCTATACATGTTATGCATGGGAATTTACTCTTATTTTTTTCTTTTTTGTTCAGCTTGATTTTGTTTTCATTTTACACATGCCACTAACAAAACAGAAGTATTTATTAAGGACATACAAGCAACATTTCTGACATTTTCTCTGGATTCTTTCTCCATCTTCTCGATATAAAGAGCTATTGTATGATTTCGGAAATAAATTCAAATTTTATATTGTAGTAATATTACTATATTTATATACCGGCCTGGGTAGCTTAGCGATTAGGTAACCTATCTTGTAATGCAGGGGTCCTGGATTTGATCCCTTCTTTGCTAAAATATATTTGTACTGTCCTTATATATACAACCTTCTGTAATAGATAACTTTTGATTGCAACAATTAGAAACTATCAAAATACTGAGTACCGGTGTGCTATCTCTAAAACAGACATGGTAATACGACGTACCCCAAGATTTTTTTTGTAGAAACGAGACAGAGTGCACATTCATGAAAATTGATATATATTATTGAGAAACGTCGCACAAGTCCTGAAGTGATAAAACACCGCAAAACAATTCTCACTGTTTTGAATATTATAATTAACCCATGTGTTGATTAATTGAGGTCATATAATCACCTTAGAGTTTAGATAAAACTAAATCTAGATAAGAATACATATATTTAAGTAAGTTATTACCTACCGTAAGAAAAGGGTTTGAATAAGATTTCATTCAAACATAATTTAAGGAATACATATTGCAGCTACATGTAGTAGTAGAAGCAGATGACATGGGGAGAACAAGTAATACATTTTAGATGGGACATAAGATTTTGATTTGCTTGCATATATTCATCTTGGTATTTCTCTTAAAATTAATATTATTTATTGATTTTGTAGGACGTGTCATATTGTCATTTTGGTGGGGGCCAAGTCAGAAGTATCAGTGTATGGTCGATGCTTATGTTGCCTCAAAGGATATGAAAGGGTGTGGTTCATTTAACCGGAAAGAATTTCTATCAGGACAGCAGATCACATTATATTTTAGTTGCCTCTATGCTATTGAGAAGACGATTAACTATGATGACTATATATGCGCAAAATTAGAAAATGAAAAAGATTGTGTGTGCTTATCTTGTCTATTTTGTAATATATGATTCTAAAATAAAGGTATACCATTTATAATAGGATACGATTGTGAAATATTCATCATCGGAACCCACTGCTCAAAGGCCGTAATTTAAGCGCCGAGCATAGGCCTAAATTTTGCAACCCTCACTGACAATGGTGACGTCTCCATATGAGTGAAAAATTCTTCGGCGGGACGTTAAATGATAATCAATGAATCAACCCGTGGGTTCCAATAATGTCAGATATTAAAGATATTGACTTTCCCAGCATACTAAATGACTTCAATATGACCATCATTAGTATGTTACAGTTACAAGCAAGATCTTCTTATGATGTTGAAATATAATTCACATACCTATGTTTAAAAAGATACGTTAAACGAGTGACACTGCATGATGAACGTCCAGACTATAGAAAATAGAGGCCCTCAATTGTTTTGAATCAAATACCAAGGTCACAAGTCAAGGTCAAAATACTTCCTCGTAAGTAACTATGTAAATTGTCAAGTCATGTATTAAGAAATGTTAGTTTAATAGATTTCATACATGGTACTGGCATAATATTTCTTGCACATACATAGTAAGCAGAGCTAATATTGAATTGAACTGCAGAGGGGGGGGGGGGGGGGGGGGTAATTCCTCATGAATCAATGATAAATTACAATCTTTATGTATCCTATTTAGTTTATTTAACTTGAACAATTTTTAAGATCAATGATTCAATTTCAATGTCACACTTAATTCGATTGGCAAGGTGAAAAAATGTACATGATAGTTTGAAATAACTGAAATATTCAAATATGCATTTTCTAAATATGGTAGTTATTTTGATGAATTCTAAAGATATACAATGCAATTTGTGATACATGTACAATACACAAATAGAAATCATGCACATTTGAAAAAAACAACTAAAAAAAACAACAACTATTCATTGATTTAATTATCTGTTACAAATTAAGAGTTTTTATGATTGAAGAACATGCATGATGTATAACAAAATGAGATTTACTTGAAAAGAATGTGAACATCAAGTTTGCTGTTTTGTGATATTTTGTTACCATAGCAACAATGTAATATGAATTATCTATCAGTATTAATATTTTATGAACATTGACTTCAGTTGAATCTGTCTATAAAAGCATTTTTTTTTTTTGGTCTAAAAATTTATTTATTTTGCATGGATTTCGAATTTGAAAAGAAATAGCAATTTTCGTTTCCATGGCAACCAACATGAATTTTCATATTAAACTTGTTAAAATTTAAAATCCAACATCAGTAGCAGTCGGTTATTAAGATTATATACTTTGAATACATAGAAAATTGTATTTTGAATTACATTGAAAAATGCATCTCTACTGTCATATCATGACGAAATGCATCATTTTGTTTCCATGGAAACACAGCTTAGATGGTAGATTCCCAAACATGTCTCATTGTTATATGATAGTACTATATCTAATGTATGTTGTACAAGCATTTATAGATTTCAAGCTGAATGCGGGAATTTTTATCCATCATTCAAATTTGCCTCTAAATTAGCTTTTTCAGAATGTATCAAACAACCCTCTTTTCCAGACAGAATGAAAATATAACAGAATTATTCAAACCTTTAACTAAATATCAAACTAAATATTAAAAATGCTATATATTATCATTTTATAATGATTAAATAAGAACTCAAACAGCTTAATCCAGCATAGTTGAATAAAAAATGTCATTTTTCATGTGAAAATTGACTCTTTTGTGACCTGAATGGCATGCACGTGTTACCATGGCAACAGAGTTGCATAGCAACCAAATTATGATGGTTTTACATTACTTATGCCAGATTAAGTCGATGTGCCAAATTTGAAAAAAATCGGTGACAGTGCGTGCCGGACCCCTTATATAATTGTGTAAGTGGTTACAGAGAATGGCTCTTAAGTTTTAAAGGACATATCGCATGTTACTAAAAAAAATATTTTTTTTCAGCAAACTTAATTCTTTCCATGCCTTAAACTACTTTAAATATGTTTTAAATTATGTTTTAAATTAAATATTTTGCGTACTTTTCGAGTTTGAAAGCGATGACATTCAAGAATGAATTATGTGAAAAGAAAACTTGATTGTACTATAAATGATGAGACCAGTGGACACACGTATCAGTGGTAAATTGCATTTCAGATATAATCTTTGTTATGAATTGCTGAACTAAAGAAAGGAAATTTTGTACAGGAAGTAAAGTCTTTAACGGTTCAGGGTCGAATATGTCACAATGCTATAAGATGTATGTCTTTCGCAATAAAGTTATTATTAATAAGTGTGGGAAATATTCAAGAAAGATACTTTTCGTGACTGACATGGGTTTTTACCCCGTGTGTGACAAAGGAATAGGGTATCTGATAAGAGCTCTATTCGTCCTGCACAACAGTTGTGTTAATATTTCAAATTTAAGTCATTAAGTGACAGAATCAACTCAAAGCTATTTGCAGTATTTTGACATAAAATGTCTATTTTATCACAGTTTTTCTTGTAGGAAACTCGAAGCGCCGATTTGAAAAGAAAGAACGACACAGGTTAAATTAATATGGCGTGTAAATCATTGCAGTATGATACAATTCTGCATTTATATGTGAAAATTAAATTAATATTCAATATATTTTGATATCTATACGCGAAAATCTTAATTCATATTCGATAATCTTGTTATGTATATATGTGAAACTTTTGACTTATATTTGATAATTATATTATTCATATGCGAAAATATTGATTTATATTTGATAAATCTCGATGTATATCAATAATCTTGTTATTTTTCTGCGAAAATCTCGATGTATATTCGATACACCATGATTTATATTCGGTAAATCTTGATTTATATTCAATATACCGATATATATTCAATAAATCTTGATGTATATTCGATACGTCTTGATTTATATGTGATAAATCTTTATTTATATTCAATAAAAGGATATATAAGTAGTATATGCGTCTGTCTGGGGTGGGTAAACAATAGACCTATTGTTCTCGAGAACAATAGAAATGGGTTTTTCCAGTTATTTTAGATAGACCTATTGTTCCCGAGAACAATAGGTCTATTGATAAAGGGTTTTTCCAGTTATTCTTAGATAGACCTATTGTTCCCGAGAACAATAGGTCTATTGATAAAGGGTTTTTCCAGTTATTTTGTAGATAGACCTATTGTTCCCGAGAACAATAGGTCTATTGTTAAAGGGTTTTTCCAGTTATTTTTAGATAAAATCTATTGATATCCTCTGAGATCATGGGGGAAATAGATAAACAAATAAACGAAATTACTTAAAAAGTGATTAAATAGGTAAAAACGAAAGAAAGAAGGAATTATCTCCCTTTGCTTCAAGTTGAGATTAAAGGCATTGTGGGCTGATCCTCGGAATATTCCAGCCATTGACTGCGGAGGAATACTACGCCGCCAGACGATGTGGAGGTAAATATTTTTTTAATTATCATTATAGTAAAAAATTATTAAAGTGACTCTCGCACTTTAATCTGTGACTTACATGTTTTAAAATATATATTCTTGAGATGGGTAACATTGAAGAAGACCCTTGCGTAAAGTCTGCGCACTCCACCCCTTCAGACGGACCCCCCCCCCCCCTCCCATCCCCGCCACGGTCACCCATCCAAACGAGATCAATGACTGCTCAAAAGTAGTGAGTATTATATCATTAATATATTGACTAAGTGAACACGTAATTTTTTTCTTTCGTGTATTTTGTATTAGATTTGAATGCTCGTGAATGTAAAAGTAATTATTGTGGAATTATTATGGATTAGATCAATTAAAAGAAAGTGTCACTCCACAGTAATATTATTTTGAAAATAAAAACTTTTTCTTTTCAGATCCAGATCATGAGTGTAACCTTGAAACCAAATACAAAATTAATGAAAAAATGTACTTGTTTTTTTTTTTTTTTTTTTTTTATTTCTTATGACCATCGTCTCTGACAGATACAGGTATATCCATCGATGCATTAAAGTAAAATTAGTGTCAAGTTTCTTCGCTCGGAGTCCCTTGGATTATCTGATACGACCTGCTCCATTACGCCACTCGCATAATATAACAATACCTCATTGAATTTTACATAGCATCTCTTCGATTCATCCTGGTATACAAGTAAAGCTTTTTAAAAAAGCTTGCCGTCTTTAGCAGCAACTCTATAGAGCGAAGTTGAATTATGTCCCTTGTCTTCATTATTGAATTGAGCTAAAATAAATAATCTCACGGACATCATGCCTATAAAGCTGTGTCCCGACTCCCATTGTAAAAGTTTGTATTTATGAAGGGTATATGTACTGGAAATCAAAATCACTGTTCCCTGTATTAGCACTGATTAAAGCCTCTATATCAAACGAAATTGAGATTTTCAGTGTGTATATCAAAATATTTATTTTTTAACAAAGTTATGAAACGAAACAAAACAAACTAAAAATATAATATCAGTAATCAAGAGTGAATTCATCAAAATTCTAATGTGATTCAACGTTACTTCACAGACATAAATATCATTGTGTCTCTGATTTAAATCATGAAAAAACGTCACTCTATGATATGTAAGAAAAAATATGAAACAATCACACATAATTAACTATACTTCTGGAAGTCCCTGAAAATGCATAAATTAGACTCGTTTACCTAAATTGTAACAACAGGTGGATGGATTATTTTTTTGCATGCTTTCAAAAAACCCAGTGACCCTCATTTTGAAGTCAAGCCTTATTTATTCTTATGTAATTCTTAGCTTAAGGTATCATTAAAACTGTTTTGTAGGGATTAGTCCTACCTAATAGACAATTCCCAAAACACAAGCAATCAAAACAAAAAACGGCGAGTTTTTCTGTTTGTATGCAAAAATGAAAACATTGCTGTAAATGAAGTAACCATAGAAATGCTTTGTATTAGTTGCTTTTAAAAAAGTAATGTGTCAATTTTTCTTTTGTTCGTTTTGTCGATTTTTTTAAGATTGAAAATCTTGAAAAATTGTTAAGTCGTTCAAAAATTAGAACACCAGAAAAGTATCTCCCTTGCCTTGAAGAGGATTTCAACCAATGAAATAATTGAAAATTTTCACTTCATGCACTTTCTACCAATGAAAAAAGAGAGGAAGTGCAAAGTCCGAAGACTGCAAAACACTTCAACTCTGTTCCAAGGAAGACGGTAATGACCCTTTCCATTCTTGTCGAGAACAATACATTATCTAAAAATAATCGGAAAACCCCGGTCATCAATAGATCGGTTATCAATGGATCTTATCTAAAAATAACTGGAAAAACCCTTTATCAATAGATCTATTGTTCTTGGGAACAATAGGTCTATCTAAAAATAACTGGAAAAACCCATTTCTATTGTTCTCGAGAACAATAGGTCTATTGTTTACCCACCCCAGACAGACGCATATACTACTTATATATTCAATTAATCTTGTTATCTTTTCGATAATCTTGTAATCTATATGCGAAAATCTCGATTCATATAACACTGTAATAATCTTGCTATTTATATGTAGAATGTATGTGAAGTTCAATAAATCTTGATGCATATTCGATAAATTTTGATGTACCTTTGATAAAGGTCTATGAATATAGATAACAATATTATTGAATATAAATTAAGATTTATCGAACATACACGTACATCAAGAATTTCGCAAGATTATCAATTTTCTATGGTGGCTGATTTGTGCCACTTTACAATTTGTCGTCTTGTCGTTATTTCGAGGCGAAAAGACGACAAAACGATAATTAGCGACTTTTCGCACCGAAATAACGAAAAGTCGAAAAGACAACAAAACGATAATTAGGTATTTTTCGCCTCGAAATACCGAAAAGTCGACAAAACGAAAGTCGGAAAGACGACAAACTACAGGCGAAAAGACGACAAACAAAACCCGCAAATTAGCGACCTAATTTGTCGTCTTTTCGCTTGGCGTTTTGTCGTCTTTTCGCTTGACGTTTTGTCGCCTTTTCGAGGCGAAAAGACGACAAAACGAAAAGTCGACAAAACGATAAATTAGCGACTTTTCACCTCGAAATGACGAAAAGACGACAAAATACAGATTTCCCGTTATTTTGCTACCTGATTTTCTAGGTATGCAATATGAAATTTGCTGTGTTTTCGACAATTATTTTTTAATTACATTTATGAAAAGGAAACATCTAAAATTAAATTATAGTTCTTATGTACTTGTATTCTACTGAAGAAATCTTTTTTTTTTTTTTGTAAATGTTATACCAGGCATGTTGAATTGGAGGTTGGGGTGGTGAGGGGCCCTGGTCTGCCCTCTTTTTACAATTTACTTCTCACGTTATTTTTTTTTTTACACATATAAATCTCATATTTTCTACATGCACAATTCGATTGACCCCCCCCCCCTTCTCTTTTCATTTTCAAAGTAGTAGTTAAAGGTAAGTTGATGTTTGAAGTGCTGAATGAATAGAAGAATACATGCAATGAACTACTCATCCCCTCCCCTCCTACGAAGTAGGGGAGGGGAGGCCAGAGTTTACTTCACACTTGCAATGGAGTTCTTGACAAGTAAGAAAAAATGGATTTAGGGTACTACTGTCCAAATCTCAATATCCTTAACATCGTAGGGAGGGGGGGGGGGGTAGTTCATTGCGCGTATTTTTCATATCAGCACTTTAAAAAATCAACTACCTTTCACTACTACTTTAAAAATGAAGGGGGGGATCAATCGAACTTTGCATGTATAAATATGAGATTTGTACGTAAAAATAACGTGAAAAGTAAATTGTAAAAAGGGGAGATACCAGGGCCCCTGCCCACCCCAACCTCCAATTCAACATGTCTGGTATAACATTTACACCAAAAAATAAAAAAGAAAAAAGAAGAAAAGATTTCTTCAGTAGAATACAAGTACATAAGAACAATAATTCACGTTTAGATGTTTCCTTTCTGTAAATGTAATCAATAATTATCGAAAACACAGCAAATTTTATATTGCATTCCTAGAAAATCAGATAGGAAAATAACGGGAAAATCTGTATTTTGTCGTCTTTTCGACTTTTCGTTATTTCGAGGCGAAAAGTCGCTAATTATCGTTTTGTCGTCTTTTCTCCTCCAAAAGACGACAAATTGTAAAGTGGGACAAATCAGCCACCATAATTTTCGCATGTGATTAACAAGATTGTCAAATACAAATTAAGATTTTCGCTTATAAATGAAGATTTGCACAATATTACAGCCTTTTACACGCCATAGGCTAGTCAGTTATGATTAAACATGTTTTCCTTGGAAAAGTCCGTTTCGAACTTATAAAACTACATATATGTATCTTCAACATGAATGTGATAAAATCTGTCACTATACTTAAAATGATATTAAGGGAGTTAGCTCCTGAGCTTTTGAGCACAACTGCGCAGGATGCTACAACTAGGTATTCACAGGTTCAATATTGATCTCATTGGTGCCAACATATTACACATCTATTACTGAACCCCATACAGTTGAAAAAAATTGTGTCAATTCAAATTTTGAAATGATTTTGCAGGGACTATATTTTGTGGTGGAAGGATTGATTGATAAAAGAACTGCTTTCATGTCTATGACCTGACCTAGGGTATGTTAAATTTAACTAGAGGAGATATTCTGCTAAAATAAAACTTTAATATACAGCACAACCAGCAGCAAGACATTTGACCTTGACCCAATATCTAAATAAACAAATTTACAAATTTGAATCTGCACTATGTCAGGATGTTTTCATGCAAAGGTAAACTTCTTTGGCCAAATGGTTTTTGAGAGGAAGATTTTTAAGGACTTTTTCTAAATATTAATACGTAAAATTTGATCCCCTATTGTGGCTCCATCCTTCCCCCGGGGTCATGATTTTAACAAACTTAAAACTGCACTATGTCAGGGAGCTTTCATGTAAATTTGTACTTTCCTAGCCCAGAGATTCTTGAGAAAATTTTAAAAGATTTTCCCTATATATTTGTATGTAAGATTTTGATCCCCTATTTTGGTCCCATCCTACCCCCGGGGGCCATGATTTTAACAGTTTGAATTTGCACTATGTCAGAAAGCATTCATGTAAATCTCAGCTCTTCTCTTGAAAAGAAGATTTTAAAAGATTTTCTCCATATATTTGTATGTAAAACTTTGATCCCCTACTGTTGCCCCATCCTACCCTCAGGGGTCATGATTTTAACAAACTGTAAAATGCACTATAACAGGAAGCTTTCTTGAAAATTTCAGCTCTTCTGGTCTAAGGGTTCTTAAGAAGAAGACTTTGAAAAGGCCTCATCCTATTTTTGCATTTTGTGATTGTCTCCCCAATAAAGAGAATATGGTCCTTCATTTGAACAAACTTGAGAGCGCTTCACTCAAGGATGCTTTTTCTTAAGTTTGGTTGAAATTGGCGCAGTGGTTCTGGAAAAAAAGTCAAAGATGTAAAGATTACAGACAGCCAGACGGGCAGACGACGGAGAACAGACGACCATAAAAGCATACTTAAGCTTTCAGCTCAGGTGAGCTAAAATACCTACAGGTATCATTATCGATTTCCATTCACATACAATCGGTGTAGGCTGGTTTAATTCAGAACCCCTACAAGCATGCCATGAATCATAACAATATCGATATGAAAAATACAGCCACATGATCTACAAGATGTATGTACATGTAACACATACACTCACGCATGTGTGCGTACGTGTATGTGCATTATCTTTTCTTCTGCAGAGCACGATACCCGGACTATCCTGTCAAGGACCATGTATTTGAATGTAGGAACATTCTACTTTGTTTTTTCGGTATGTTTGCGACAATCGACAGCATTTCACTGCTCTTCTGAGCCAAAGTGTCGATGTTACTATGATAAAGGGATGGTGGTTGCTGGATGCAGTGGACTTGGGCTATTGCACGCTCCAAGATTCAATGAAAGTGTTCAAAGTATCGATCTAAGCACTAACCGTCTCTCAGAAATACCTGCAGATATGCCTTCAAACATCGTTTCCCTCAACATTGCCGAGAACAAAATCATAGATCCTAAAAAAGAAGTTCTTTCAAGATACAAACATTTGCGATGGTTGGATATCGGAAGGAATTGTTTATGGCAAAGACATAAAACATGGCCTTCTCTGTTTTTTGAAAACCTGACGCAACTGGAAACATTACACATAAAAGATGATTGTAGTTCAATTAATTTTGCGGATATGAAATACTCAAACAAGTGCTTTTATGGATTATCGTCTTTAAGATACATTGAATTAAATGGGCTACGTACTGGTAACTTTGGGGATGCGTTTGATAAAAATATGTCTATTCAAATTCTTGTCTTGTCAGGATACGAGTATTGTCATATTCAGGACATCAGAACATACACCTTCAACGTTTTCAAAAAGTTGACAAATTTGTCATTGCATCAGTGTGTACTTACGAATATCGAGAAGGGGGCTTTTGCACTCATGAATGATCTCGTTCACCTGGACATATCAAGCAACAAAAACCTTCATTTATCCGTGTTACCAAATATCACTTACGATCTTCGAGATTCGAAACTAAAGACTCTCATCGCAGATAGCCTTCAGTGCTATGGTGGACTATCACTTATTTTAACTGTAAAACACATAGAGAACCTCGAAAATACTTCTTTGAAAAAACTTTCGTTAGCAGGAAACAGAATTGCCATAATTGATAAAGATATTATGAAATATTTACCAAAATCATTGACAAATATAAACATCGGAGACAACATGCTGCAGTTTGGATCCTACATTTTTCAAGGTTCATTTCTTCCAAATTTAGAAAGGCTTGATGTTGAATATACCGGAAGTTATAGACCGGGATTCCATATAGGCTGTAACACGTGTTCTAACTCCTGTTGTACCAAGACAGCAATTGTCAACGTTTCTAACGCTATCATAAATGACACACCGAAGCCATATTTTACAATACGACTGCCCCCGAAATTAAAAATTCTAAATATTGCCAATCAGAGAATTGACCACCCTGTTTTAGAGTTTGGGTTCTTCCCACAAAACTCTTTAACACATCTGTATGCCCAAGGGAATTTCTTCTATTCTATACATCATATAACCGGAATTAAGAATTTGGAATACATTGATTTATCGAATAACTTCTGTTCCAGTATAACCAATCAATCTTTACAAAATATGAGCAGTTTATTATTTCTCAATTTGTCTACAAATCTTCTAGGAAAAGAATTGAGAAGTCAAAATGTAAATGATATGCTTCATTTTCCTCCCCATCTGAGAGTACTTGATCTCTCGTATAACTGGATAACGACCTTAGCCCTTGACTTGTTCACTGTCAGTAGAGATCTTGAGTCCTTAAACTTGAGTAATAATGAGATAGAATCCGTGTCATTTGATTTGTCTTCTTCTTTAAAATTGCGTGAAATAGATCTCTCCTTTAATAAAATCGTTAAGTTGGATTCCGCATCGATGAAAAATTTAGATTCTCCAAGAAAGACCCGTTTGAGTATCAATCTGGCAAAGAATCCTTTGGTATGCACTTGTCAAAGCCTAGGATTCCTGGAATGGATAAAAGAGTAATTAAATAAACACTTCCTAGATCTAGATAAATACACGTGTTCATTTAGCAACAACACAAAGACTACCTTGGGTGATTTGGATCAAGTGATATCTACATTAAAACGCGAATGTAAATCCTATACAACATTAGTTGTCGCTGTAACTGTTATTTTACTTGTAACAATAGTTTGTTTTTCACTTGCTATTATGTATAGATATAGATGGAAACTACGATATTTATATTACGCAGGGAAGCGAACTTCCAAAGGATACTCAAAGATATTAGAGGAAGGAAGGGAATACCATTTTGACGCCTTTATTTCATAAGCGGAGAACGAAAGACAAATCTTAATTCCAAATCTATTGAAAGTGGAGAAGGAAAATACTTTCAAATTTTGTATTCACAGCCGCGACTTTATGCCTGGTGTGGTCATAAGTGATGCTATTCACTTTAGTAGACGAACTATCGTTTTCCTGAGTGAAGCCTTTCTTGGATCTGAATATTGCATGTACGAAATCCAGATGGCGCGAATGGAAAGTATATCTCGTGGGGGAGAAAACGTTCTTTTCATTGTTTTTCTGGATGATCATCTCAGAAACATTCCAAACTTTCTAGAGGATCTATTAAGTGAACAGTCATACGTTCCATACGATAAACAAATCCCGGAAGAGTTCTGGAATGCGTTGACTCAAGTTTTGAAAAACAATTAAGATTTGTTTTAAACTTTCATCATTCAGAATTATCGAAATAGAAGAAATCTGAAAGGGCTCGTGTATATTGAGCTGAAGTATACATGATTATTTATGTTCCATTTATTATGGTTGTATATCAAATAATTTATCCATGTGTTTAATATATTCTTATAGTATGTTAAATTGTACATAATTATATGTTTACTATGATTTGTTTGTATGTCCCTTTCGTAAATACTTTCACTCAATACCAATACAAAATGTGTAACTCGTTACCGACTCCGATATCCTACCAGCCAAGCGGAGAACGAGAGAACAATGCTTAGGTTAAAATAGTTGTATTCCTCGTGTGTTTTTTTTTTTTTTTTTTTTTTTTTTACAAACTAAAGATTATGAGTTTTATACATCAATCACAAAAAACATTTTATATTGTCAAAGAAGAGTTTATGAAGATGTAATTTTGATGTCTGTATCAAGTCCTTTATCTCAGTGGGCATCTGTTTTCTAATATTTTCTCTCAAATTTAGTTACTCGAATATTAATTACAAATAGATTAAATTTTTTATACTTTAAGGTATGGAGGACTGTATATAATGTATTAATGAACAAATATATACAATAGAAAGTGCATAGCGACTTGTCTCAACATACCTTACGATTTCATTGAATTTGATATTAATTCACAGCCATACTAAACGACATATGACTATACATGCATATATGTATGTATTCAAATTACTTTCTGTGATGTTAATGCATGCATTTACTATTATGATTATTATATTCGTATATTTGTATATTATATGGTTCTTGAAGGAATTTTTTCAACACTTGATATACAAGAGGTACATGTATAATATTAATTCGCATTGCTATTTTCATTTTTTTCTGCTTAAGTCGTTTTTCGTTTCGTTTGAGAATTGTTCACGCTTACAGAGACATGTTAGCTGTCGATGAAGTGCCAGTTTTAGACATTTTTGTATTGTACCTCATGTATCACTTCCATTGTGGTTTGAGCTAAGAAAATGAATAAATGAAGGAAGGAACGAAGTGGTTTGCTCAGTTTCTCCTTCTTTCTGCCAGCTAAACTTGTCCTGAGGGGACCTCGAAAACGGTTAGGCGCAAGTTCTCGATATGTCATGTTATGGTATACCTATGTTCCTAGATGATCCTCAGCATTCAATTTTTACAATATTTGGGAGAAAAAGTATGGGATATCAAAAGGGGATAGGGTTTCAACATTTTACAATAGAAAAACCATGGGAAAATTATAAAACACAATTTGTGATGCATCATTGTCCGTTGTCAATGACATTTGGTCTATAGGAGTAGATTAGGCGACTAAAATGGTAGATTTAAAATTTTCAAAATGGCCGCTAAATATGCATTAAATTTTCGCATTCCGATCTCAATGAAATTTGATATGTAGGGGTAGTTGAGGATGGCGAATAAAATAGTGAACTCAAAATATTCAAGTAGCGGAAAATTTCAAAATGGTTACCTGATCTCAACAAAATTTGGTACGCACATGTAGGAGTAGTTGAGGATGACAAAATCAAATGGTGAACTGAGCTTGAAATTTTCAAAATCTCCATCATTTTTATAATAACCACTAAAACGTGTCAAATTTTGAATGAAAGTTTAATGTATATGTATAAGGACACCCCTGACCAACGTTTTTCAGCAGTTTTTTAACATGCTTGTAAAATGATTTCCAGGATTTTACATGTCCTAAAGGTAACAATGAAAAATGGGTGCAATTTCCATACTAGATGTTTGAAATTTATGATTTTTAGTTTGTTTGATATGTGAAATATATATGTCAGCATTAACTAATAATGCACTTAAGCTTCCTTCTTCGATGTTACACGTATTACATGCATTTATGCTGAAAGATTTCTTTTCATTTTAAGGGGTCTCGGGAAATTAGCTTGCAGGGTTTTGGCAAGAGAAGTGATTGTCAAAAAAAACAACAACAAAAAAACAACATGCACTATGTTTATTTTGCAGGAAGTTGACTTAAAGTAATTTTCTTTTGGGGGTAGGGATTCAATTGGTGTTCATTTGGGAAACTTTCCTAACATCATGCTGTTAGCGTTATCACTTGTTTTTAACCTATGTACGGCGCTCAAGGTCGTAGTAGTGAAGGTTCTTTATCGTGCTTACGCCTACGGTGACATAGAATCTCTGCGTGAAGGTCATATCCATAGACCCGTGAAGGTCATATCTATAGACCCGTGGCTTTTATTTTTAATATATTCAATATATTGTGTTAATATCATTAATTATATTCAATATATTGTGATAATATCATTAATTATATTCAATATATTGAGATAATATCATTAATTATATTCAATATATTGTGATAATATCATTAATTATATTCAATATATGTGGTGGTATATCAACATATATATAATCATATGTTAAATAATGAACGATATAAATTGTGGTGACCATGATATATTAACTAAATAATTATATGTTTGATATATTGTAAAAATGGTTGGAATGTGTATGTAAATTTAAACGATGTACAATACTTATAGATGCGTTATATCAGCATATTCTTTGTCTTGTTAACGATTTTTGTAATCATTTGATGAAGTCTGTTAAACGTTAAATTTAGAAAAAATGTTAATATAAAGAACAGTGATCAATCTCATAGCTCCCATAAAGAATACAAAATTCAGAGTAAGGCAAACACGGACCCCTGGACACACCAGAGGTTGGATCAGATACCTAGGAGGAGTAAGCATCCCCTGTCGATCGGTCATATCCGCCGTGAGACGTATATTTCGAATGGGTAAACGGAGTTATCCGTAGTCAAAATCAGTGTGCAAAGAACGGCCTAACATTTGGTATGAAAGGCGCCAGACAGCATTTGACCTAATGATATGTTGTATTGGCAAACTAGATCGTTATAACAACAATAGAATTTGCGAAAAGCTGACTTTAAACGAGAATGTTGAAACCCCTGTACCACTAAGTTGTTTGTCAGTAGCTTGCTTGCCTCGATTTAAAAACTAACCATAAGCAAAAGAAGCTCTTGCGTATCGAATCAGTTGAGAGATATAAACACCATATGCAGGTGATAATGGAATATTGCTATAGAAATATGGGAAGTTGACGACGGAGAAGCTGAAATCATCCCGTTTGTCATAAAGTTGAGTTGTTAGTTTGACATTAGCATCTATATTCAATAAAATATCTAAGTACGAAGCAGATCATCTTCGTTAGCCAAGGGTTTACGATCCGCTCCGCTTCTCTACAAACCTTTGGCAGATCTAGTGCGAATTTCGTAGCTTTGACTGGCGTCCTCTAGCGGATGGCGAAAACAACCCTGTTTGGATTACATCATGCTTATCGAATGAAAATACGTGTTTCAGCTACTGTTTATTGATTGATTGATGTTTTCCGCCACACTCAACAATTTTTCAGTTATCTAGTGGCGACCTGTTTTTATTGGTGGAAGAGAGAACCCAGATACAATGTACCTGGGAAGAAACCACCGACCTTCCGAAAGTAAACTGGGAAAGTTTCTCACTTACCGTCGCGAGCGGGATTCGAACCCGCGCCAGGCCGTGTGATTTTGAGCGCGCTGCTCTAACCACTCGGTCACGGAGGCCCCTCAGCTACTGTTCAAAAGTTGATTAGAAATGCCTGCGCTCAGAGAGTAACGCAATTTATTATGCAAATCATTCAAAATATTAATGATAAATTTAACTATCTCTTAATAGCATACTTGAAAAAGAAATCAGTGAGAATATTATTTAGAAAATAAACATGTGGTGAACCCATGAAATATATGTACTCGTTGAATCTACGTCTAAAAATAACCCCACACGTGTAAGGTGAATTCCAAATTGAGGAAAATAGCTGTGGCGGAACTGTCTAAATCTGGGATAGATAGAACATAAAACAACGAATTACAAGAGATGTTTGATATTAAATTTATGGTTCGGTACTGTAGTAATTAAAATGCACCTCTTTATGCAGATACGAGTCTAAACTGCGCACTCGGCATCATTGGTTTGAATATTTATTTGATACACGGCAGGGTGACAGTTGTAGGTATTTAAATTCCTTTGTTTTGCACGTGATCTATCGTAACACGTTCTCTGACTGAGCAGTGGACTTTCCCTGTGTCCAATCATATGCTGAAAGTTGAGGCTACGAAAATCGCACTAAATTTGCCAAGGGTTTGTTGAGAAGCGGAGCGGATCGTAAACCATTGGCTAACGAAGATAGAAGCATATGTGGAAAACTCTGTTGTGCCTTTTATTTAGAGTTCAATGGGATATATCGAATCAATACATGAATGAAAACGATCTTGTTAATAGATAAAACGTCGTCAAATTATCTAAATGTTGAATTGAAGGCCACAGCAAGGATTTTTTTCTTCTCATGTAGAAGGTTTTGAATAAATTCTGCCTCGTAAGAATATAAAATCAGGTTAGCTAATTAAGGAGCAGAATAAAATTAATTTCAAAACAAACTGACAAGGAAGTTGTAAAGCATTTCGCTGAAAGTTTTGTAACTTGTCAAAATCTTCGCTTTGAAAAGATCCCGTGGGGATCCGGGTTAGAATAGGTCCTCAGTACCCCTTGCTTGTCGTAAGAGTCGACTAACCTGGGCGGTCCTTCGGATGAGACCGCAAAAACCGAGGTCCCGTGTCACAGCAGGTGTGGCATGATAAAGATCCCTCCCTGCTCAATGGCCATAAGCGCCGAACATAGGTCAAAATTTTGCAGCCCTTCACCGGCAGTGGTGACGTCTCGATATGAGTGAAATATTCTCGAGAGGGACGTAAAACAATTTTCAATCAATCGTTGCGAAAAGTATGCTTTTCTATTCTCCCGAACACTGGAAATAGGGACTTTTTCATTGGTTGAATATCGCAATAAGGAATGGAAAAGCGACCAATCTCATAAGGAAGCCGAAACACATCTTCCAGCGAAAATATAGGCGTTGTGTCCCACGGGAGGTAAAAGAAGTGCGACCAACCGTGGGTTTCCGACGACGACCGTTTACAGCCACCACAATAATGTAAAGTGAAACCACGTGACAGAGCAAACACCAAGATTCCCCCAATATTCAAAATGATCGTTATTCGGACACATACCATTACTTCTTTTGATCATTTGTATTTACACCCACCCAGACAGTTTATGTCCATTAGAAGATACATGTAGGTGTATAGTATTTCGTCGCTCGGTCGGTAGGTACAAATTATGTTGTTCGACTAACTTCATAGGCACGTGGTCAGTATCAAGTATATGAACTCTATTCTCAGATCCTATGGTCAAAGGTTTTCTAGCATGCATATATCAATTATTTCACGATAGATAACCAGAAAACGCTTTCTATAATTGTCTTCAAACTCCAAAGTCTGGTTAACAATGACTTGTAGCTAACCCTACCCCCTCAAAAAGATTTTCAGGTTACTAGGTCAAAGGACACAAGTTTTCTGACGTTAGGATCCACACTCCGTTTGATCCACCCCTTTTTGATGTACAAAACAAAGCGAATAAAAATATTTTCTTTTTCTCTAGTCCTGGCCTGGAGGTTATAAAACATTTTTGAGCACGTTTTCATACTCAAAATCAAATATACACATGTAGCAGGCGGGTAGCAAGAAAGAAAATGAAGGTACGGAATGGGGTCTTGGGGTCACCTTGAGGCCCCAGTGGGTGCAGGACAAAGCCCAGGTGGGGCCCAGGAAGTGAAACCCCGGAAGCTTCTGGGTTTTACCAATGAAATCACAGGTTTTTTGTGTGCATTAAATCAGGGTTTCTTGTCAATTTCCAAAAAAGACTGTTGATTTGTAATTAAAAAAAGGACTTAAGATTTCATTGAATGATATTGATTAAATCATAAATCGGAACTACAATTGTATATAACGGAAAATATTTTTGAGGCACAGATATTTTAACGGCAGCTAAATTATGTGTACACAGTTGCGTACTTGCGTATACATATAGGTAGCTACGCGCCTGTGTAAACAGAAGTACCTATCAAAATACATCAGAGGAGTGTAACATTTAAACAGGTTTACATAATGTCGTCTTTCATCATTATGAACTGAACGTCTTCACAAGTCAAGGGTTATTGATTCATTACCTTAAACTAACTCTTGACATCAGTTACCATTCAAAACATGGGCTCGGGACGGAGTATGACGCAATACGCTCAAATTAAAGCAGCCAATGAGATTTCTTGTTTCAAGTTTGATCAGAGCAAAAACAGAATGTAAACATGGCGTCTTTTGACGAAAAGATAAGTGAAAAACATGAAATAGACCATTTGAATGAGAACCAAAAGCTGTCAATATCATGTATCAGAAGGGAAAGATGTTTTTACTGTTCAATTAGTTGATTGAAACACAATCGACATACTTGGACAATCCATCATTTTCATGCGGCCCGTACTCTAAAACGTTCGCCTAATTGTTTCTTTAAAGAAAATTAACTCTAGAAAAACAATCGACGGTATCTGTCTAGTGGTAACTGGCTGCAAATTCTACACCATGTCGTCGCCATGTGTGTTTACCGTTTAGTTTCGGTTTCCACCGATTATAAAAGCCGTTGTCTGATTGGCTCCACGCTACAGGCTGAAAACCAATCATATGCTCCGTCTCGAGCCTATGTTTTGAATGTTGACTGGTGTCAAGGATTAGTACAAGGTACATGTAACGAATAAATAACTCTTCACTTGTGAAAATGAGAAGTAAAAAGCATGAGTCATTCGCGTTGGAAAACATAGACATTTTATGAAGGCGGGGTTTTGAAAATTCTGACTTTCATTGATAAACTGGAATTTCTTACATTTAAAATTGTAATGTTTGCAATGTACATACATTTAACAAAACAACAAATAAAGAAAGCTACAGAGAAATTTTCTTTGCCGGTGTACATGTATTTCGCAAATTGTGCCGTAGTGTCTCTTTAAGATGAACATTAATTTTACTCTTCATTACAAATTGACAAATCATAGGTATAGTACTACATATGTATTATCAACATCAAACACAGAGGTAAGGGATTACGCTAACTAACACATTCAACAATACAGGAATTTTAGAGACTCAAGTTAGGGAACATTTCCATCTGAATCATCTGAGCGAAAAATTAGACAGGCATCTAAAGTAACTATCACAATCACATTAGACGCGAAATAAATTCTCGAAAAACATTATATTTAAATGTGTGTTTCATTCATGTTTATTCAGAACATTTTTCACATCAAAATTATAAAAAGTGCAAAATATAAGTGCACCAAGATAAAAATTGAGAAGAAATATTCTAGTTTATGTACAATCATGACATTTCATCCTGTCACAAAATTTGGGGCGGAAAAGAGAACAGCCAGGGTGGATATAACAGTAAAGGTCACACAGATCCAGAGACACAGACGGTCTATCACCATGGCAGCGAACCGCCACTCCGCGCGAACCACGACATCTTCTTCCTCTCGCTTGCACCGCGTGGTTAACTTTCTTAGTTCTTTTAAAATCGACAAAAGGTCTGATTTAGTACTAAGGAATGGGGAATCTCCTGGCTTTGGAACTGCCCCGTTTTCCATTCGAATGTCTTCCTCAAATTCCAGCCCTGGCAGAAGACACCTAGATTGTCGTTCTTGTACCACGATGTCATGAAGACGTGTTCTTTCTATCGGGTCTTTAGTATGCTTGTACTGTTTGGGTCCTGGACGTTTCATTAGCATAAGCCACGCCAGCCGTCCATTTATCCACTGATTTACCTAGAGTTATTGAAACGTGTTTTTTTTAAAAATAATCTAAACCAAACAAATTGAATATTGAGAGCCCATTATCCTTCCATAATAGGTACCATGACACATTTCAAACAAACGCAAAGAAGACTATTTACAATCTCAAAATGATTATACAGTGTATATGTAATTATGGAAGGGTGCAAGCGAAAACTGTATGCTGATGCATGTACATGGACACATGACTTTAATATTTACATCTTATCTCCAGTAACTTACCCAGGAAGGAATCTGATGAGTCTCTGGCCCTCTGTAGTGAAAGTTAAGAACGATAACTGTAAACAGCATGGACATCGAACACATTATCATGATGCAACAGAAGTATATACCTGAAAGTATATGGAGTTGAATTGATTCGAATGAAAAAGCATAAAATGTTTTGTGAAAGAAATATCGATTTCATGATAATTTTTTTCCAAAAAGGAATTTGGATTTTCCACTGATTTAATTAGTCTGGATCACTCAAACATTGGTGTAGACATGTTCTCCCCACAAACGCCTGCTCGCTTTCTATAGAAATAAAACCCACTTCCTCTTTAGATGGTGCTAAACTAGATAATAAAGTGATGGGGACTTTTATTGAAAGAAAATGTACTTGTACTTGTAATAGTGCCTAAAACAAGACTTAACTGCGGAACGTAGGGTATGTAAACTCATTTCATTTTAAAGCGGGTCATCCCATGAGTCTTATTCAAATTACATAATATTTGTAATGGAAAGAGTCCAAAACATATTTTCTACAGGTAACATGTTCTAAATACTCAATCTGGTTTTCTTTAAGTGGAAAATACATGTATATTCTTAAACTTTGTACAGTTTGCATCAAGTCAGGGTGATTTCTATGGTCCCAAGCATTACCCTTTTGAATGAGCAAATCGCTCGTCTTCATCAGAATTGTTTTGAGTTCAGAAAAAAATCAAAGCTCCAGACGTTTATGGGACGTCTACACAAACCTCTGGGTGATCCAGAAATTCCAGACTACGCTTTAGTCTGTTCGAAGATAATTGATTACATGTTTCCATATCTTCATCTAAAAACGGTATCGCTTGGTAACACAATGGGAGTAATCAATACAATCGTAACTACTCGGCTATTTCCGTAACCGGTTACAGAAAAGGACGAGCGCGTGATCCGATTGTAATCAATATTGATAACCGGACTTTGTGTGTAATTCTCAAGTGACAAAACCAACCAAGTACTATTGGTCACGGTACACGCTACATTGATTCCGTGACAATAACCTACCAATCAGGGGTACAGCGTCCGAGGTGGGCGGCATCGTCTCTGCTACCAGTAACAGGAACACCATAAGAGATAATAAAATCGTCACTCCTGAAAATAACATTTGTGTTTATAGATTAGGTAATCTCATTACTGACATACTGGTTAAGGTCTGAGGTAAATAGTTAAATGATGTTAAAGCTGTTCTCGATATAGTCTACGTTTTACACCTGGTCCCTGTAACATTGGTCTCCATCCAAACGGGGAAGACAAAAATAAATCATTAAAAAACCAATTTACACGTGAATCAAAGATACAAAAACCTTGAAAGTTTCATTCAATATGAAAGTGTACAAATTTTGTAATCTTTCCTTCCACCCGAAGCATGGCATAACGTAAAATGTATTTAGAACAGCCTAATACTGGTAAAACAACATAGATTTTAAAAATAAACAACAAAATACAGTAGTTACTTTAGTAGATGATAAAGTAATCAATATACATGTAGTTTCTTTCAAACGAAACCAATTTAAAGAATAATCAAATATCTGAATTTTGATATATGGTAGACACAGCTTTGATGGTTGCGTAAACAAATTCTAATATAGAAAATGTAAATATATTATCACGAATACCATGCATATACATGCAAAATCTTATACACGTCAGATAGAAAAATCAATTTATCACAAACGATCAGTATCCATTAACCTTACTAGAAGCAGGCAGCAAGTAAAATGCTATTATTTCGGCCTTAAACATAATTATTGAATTTCTAAATACATACAGCTGATATTGAATATTGGTGAATAATGAAAAAGGCACAAGGTACTTGTAGTTACATTCCATCTGGTTGGAAAATCTCACCAAAGCATGATTAATTATTTCATGTCAGAGTGTGAGAAGAGGCTAAATCCGCCTTTTCGGTTGTTTTTGAATATCATATAATATCCCAACCTCCATTTGACTCCCCTACAGAGTGGAATTGAATTCTGAGAAATATACGTTGACCTTGATGTTAACATCAAGTAGTTACGTGGCAAACAATACGTAATGGTTTATATTAGCCATCTGCAATATACTCTTATAAATCATTCGAGTTTCCAAGGTTTCTCCTGAGTGATTTTATCTTTATTTTCGTATCTAATTAAATTGTGAGTAAATACCCATGCGTAGAAAATTGAATTACAGTTATTATATGTCTGAAAAATACAAACACACATCAAACTTCTGAGGAAATACCGGCTTTAACCATTTCATTTGGGAAACATTCCGTGATTCAGCCCAAGGCATGCTTTGGAACATAATTCGTAGCTGGATAGAGAAGATTATGGTGATAAGGCATTTTTAAAAGTCGATATATAGAGATGTAGAAATCGCATGCTTATGTAGATACAGCTAGCACATATATAGTTTTTATTAGCTTAATATAATAATCACATGTAGAAATCAAACACACAAAAAATAACAAAAACAAAAAACAAAACCAAAAAATAAATAAAAAGCCACAAAAAGGGACAAAAAGAATTCAAAAGAAAACTCCTACACCAGAACCAAGGAGAGCTACTTGGACATAGCGAATTCAAAATGCATTTTTCTCCTGAGAATGGCTCAAAGGTCATCGTCATTCTTTAATGGCATTAGTTACTAATATTTCAGTATGAACTTGGTTCGGCTTTACTACATATTTAGGAAAGCGACTCACCACATTTAACTCTTTGTTTACCTTAAAATCATAGATCGACATACAAATCAAAGTCAGCGATACTCAATGGAAACTTTCTTTGGTTAAAACTTGCAAACAAAAATAATTACAACATATGCAGTCTAAAATTGCAACTTGAAGATAAACAAGATACAATTATAATTCAACTAGCCTTCTATTCTATGAGAACTGAAAAGGTCATTATTTTGATAGAAGTAATCAAGTTAACACGAACAACATATTAGCCCCAGTTTCGTATTCTGAAAGTGACGTCACAATCTGGTATTTCTCACCTAGTGAAATTTTTTCGCCTGAGTCGGGCGGCAGCATGAATAGAAGCAGGGACATGGATGATATAAGTACACAGGGTATGATTATGTTGAAGCCATAGTACAGCGTTCGGCGCTGGACATGTATTGTGTAGGTAATGTCGATATAAATTTCAGGACAGCACTCGTATGATTTCTGGTTCCGGATTCCGGGTACACCTGCAAAATTCAATAGCTACCTTTAAATTGAGCACCTGAAGAAGTTTTATGCGCTTTCAAAAGGTGACACCTATTTAATCAAAACTCATCAACTTCAGTTGACCACGTGGAGAAACATAACACTTAATGAATTAATATACATATATTCCTAAATATCATATTCTTCCCGTGGAGATCCGGGTTAGAATAGGTCCTCAGTACCCCTTGCTTGTCGTAGAAGGCGACTAAATGGGGCAATCTCTACCCAGAGTTGTCGTTCCGGGCTCTCACTTGCACCTCTGTAAACGTCTCAAGGGTTTTACAAGATTTTTGTAAAATGGCACGTATGCACAAATAAAGTATGGTTTTGACTTCAGTTACAAAAATATACGTAAATAAATAAATATTGAGCAGATGTTAAGTCTTTTTGTGACACAAGAAGCATTGATTTGGGTTGAAACGTACATGTAGATATTGGGTAGTTCTATTGCACCAGGCCTTTTGATAGGTACATGAAGAATATATAGTCATGGAAAAAAATATACAAATAGTTGCTTGTCCTACATTTTCCAGATATTTTATAACATAGTTCTTAGTTTTATTAGCCGTAAAAAAGTGGATTTACATGTGGAATAACATTGCTTACTTTGAGACGTTAACAGGTGTAAGTGAGAGGAAGGAACGACAACTCTGGGTAGGGATTGTAAATGGGGCGGTCCTTCGGATGACACCGCAAAAACCGAGGTCCCGTGTCGCAGCAGCTGTGGCACGATAAAGATCCCTCCCTGCTCAAAGGCTGTAAGCGCAATTTTGCAGCTCTTCACCGGCAGTGGTGACGTCTCCATATGAGTGAAATATTCTCAAGGGGGACGTTAAACAATATTCAATATTCTTCCGGAGGACTATTAAAACAAGAGAACCAAGAACCACATCGCTCTCCGGAGCTAATGTATTTCCCCCATGTAAATATCAGATAACATATACCATAGGATTCACTAAATGTTGACTTTAAATGAGTGTTGAAACCCTTGTAATTTCAACTTATCTGTCAGTGACCTGCCTCGGTTTAAAAACAATCATACTCAGAACATGCTCTAGGGTATGGAATCAGATGTGAGGTATAAACACCATATATAGGTGATAATGGAGCATTGTTACATAAATATGTGTGGTTGACGACAGAGAAGGTGAAATCATCCCGTTTTTCATAAAGGTGAGTTGTATATTTGCCGTTAACTTGCTTCATTGAGACTACATACATTTTACATTGAATACTAAATATAATGCAACAATAACCTAATAACTCCCATTCTCCATTCCTGATGAAATCAGATGCATCACCATTAGACGTTCCGTCAAATATAAGATCCAAAAATCGGCCGTCGTATGTCCATGAACCAAACTTCAGGTCACACTTCTGTTCATCGAATGGGAACCAGGCGATATCAATCTGGCAGGTGCTTTTAAACATCCCGGGGGGTATCCACTTCACCTCTCCTTTGTAGTTGACTATGATATTGGAATGGAAGGTTCCGTCAAAATCATCGTCTGCGCTATAGAAATTAAATTCAGCTTACAGTGACAAAAAACTTTTATTTCATTATATTTACATTTCCAATGTTTTTGCCTTTAATATCTTTATAAATTGTAATGATAGCCATTTCCTCATGAATGTGCAGTAGTTGTGAACAAAGCGTGTATGAATCTTGGGGGTGGGGGATAATAACATGTCTATTTTAACCACTTGGAATTCAGACAGAGGTAAACGTAGAATGTAAATGTAAGAAATAAACTTCTCTTTTTAAAATACATGGCGGAATGAATTGTAACGCGTCAAGCATGATAACAATCAAGGCGCGTGAATAACGTTTCTTACACTATTTGACATGGTATGAATATTTACCTCAAATTCATGCACTTTATCTCGATTTTGTGTAAATGCAATTATTGAATATGTTATTAATGCATTCTTAATTACTGGGATTTATTCGTCAGCGAAAATAATTGGAGCAGAGAAATTTGACATTTGCGAATAAAGCTACGTGTAGGTTGTCCTTATTCGAAGTTGGTTGACAGAATTAAGGAACTCACCTATTATAAAGTAGAACATCCGGTTTCCAGACTTTTTTGGCGGGGATTCTGAGTTCCTCTATCCCGCCAAATTCACGGGGCTCCCAGACCAGGTTAACGTCTTGCCATTTCTGCAAATTAGAATGTATCAATTTGAGTCTGTAGAGAGTTGCTGTTGTTTGTGGTAACGCCATGTCTCAAGATTGTTCAAATTCACTGCATGGTAACGCAACGGTCACGTTACGTGTGGATGTGGATACACGATGTAAGCAAACAGAATGTAAGCTTGCAATTACATTTTCCTTCATCAAGAGACGTTACTTCACCAGAAAAGTCTGATGGGTTAATGGATGAATATTCTTGACTTGCCATGCACGATAAAAAGTCGTCATAAAATATGTGTGGGGAAAATTTGAGACGAAATCGGGCATCGAACGGCATGCAGAGAATAGTCATACAGTTTCTGACACGATTTATGGTCCATTTCATGATTTTTCATTAACCATTACTAAAAGTCTGAATTCTAATGTACGCAATAAGGTAGATCGATCCTCGTGTGATGTCATAGGGTTTTGCAAAAATCTTTATTAAATTAAACTTTGCGCATGATAGAAATTTATCTTTCAGAGGAATTTTATTCACTGGATTAAATAAAAAATCTTGTAAACTATTGATGGAGAAAAGGGTTATATTTTCCAGAGATACTTAATTATTTATAATGGAAATAAATGTTGTCAAGGGCAATAACTCCTATGCTGGTATTTCCTCTACTGTATGTCTGTTATGTACAAGGATTTTCCTAATATCCAAAATTAATTTATACATATTTATATATTAGCAGAAATTAATCTATACATATCTATATATTAGTAGTTTTTCTAAACTGTTGACATTTAAAAAATTGTCATTTTTACAAGTTTTTATCTATTTTTGATTATTCTGTTTCTTGAAAATGTGTGATTTTCTGATGTTGACCTATTATATACTTCTGTTTTTATATGTCTGACATCTTAAAAAAGGTGGCAACATATACATTTTCTTTGGTTATGAATTAAATTAAGCTATATTGACTGGAAATTAAAACGGTTTTTTTTCACTTTCAACCATTGATATTGGTGGAGAGTGGAACTACCTTAAAATCATTTTCAATTCAATATATGCATGAAAAACGCCGAGAATGTCAGAATATATCTACGAGGCAGTAACAGAATTGTTGCAATATATCTGTGTAGGGTGTGGATAATTAGCAATGTACGGTTTTGACGATGCATTTGGATTTATTTTTTCATGATTTATGCGACTTGTGTTCAACGGAAATGGTCGTTTTTCCCATAAAAGCCATCCAATATGCATGTCTTTGTCCATAAATAATACACATTCCTTCACAACATAATTTCCTAGCCTGATTTAATATAGTTTTAATGAACAGTATTTACATTAGTTCAGTATCTCTTAGAAAACCACAGTTCTAATAGTATGCTTCAGGTTTGATATTACGAATAAAATCGAGACCAATTCAATATATACCGCATCGGAAATGATTTTTTTTATTGGTTGGTTGGTTAGTTAGTTGATTGAGGACTTTACGTCACTTTAACGTTATTTCAGTCATAGCAGGATATAATTTACCAATCTCTGAAATCCAACTGGCAAAACACGGGTTCGAACTCCGGTCCTCTTATATATATAAATATTAATAGTTTCCAGCTCACATGGGGTTTTAATAAATGTTTAAAAGCATGATTGGTCACAAGAGTAGCGGGAAAATTTTATACGACTTTTTTGCTGGCATTAAAAGTTTGAAATGGCGATGCAAGAACACAGTCATATAAGACCTCAACCGTGTGCATAAAAACCGGCTTCGTAAATGGAAGGTTTTTATAATGGATGGATTTGTGGCTCTCTAGCCTGGTAGCAGGTGAACTAGTCCACCTTGGCATGAAAAAAATGTCAAAGACGTAAAACACGCTTATCAAAACCGTACAGACAATTTTCTGGGACACTATCTAGACCGTGCACATGAGAATATCCAAACTGTAACAGTAAAACCTGAATAGTGTCAACGTTTCCGTGTCATCGATCACTTATTACTGCTAAATTCTTAAAAGTATTCAAATCACTCTGATTTATAAAAAGAGGTTTGTTTTGACGCCTTGTAATCATAAACCAAATCTTCACTTCACCGTCTAAAAATAAACCTTTTAGGTCAACTAAGTAGACCCAGGTGACCTACTGCAATTGGTTGTCGTGCGTTAAAAATTGAACATTTTTAACTTCTTCTTGATACATGTAACTACTGTTCCAATTCTTTTCAAATTTGATATGAAGCATCTTTGGGACAAGGGGGACATAAATTGTAAATTGCAGGACTCCTGCACCCCTGGGACCCTAGGCTAAAACTGCCCAAAATTGACCAATTTTCAAAAGTGTTCTTCTCTAGAACCGCACGTGTAAGAAAAACTAAATGCATAGTGATGTAGAGCAGGAAAGCCTCTACCAAAATTGTAAATTTCATGATCCCCGAGGTAGGGGTTCTGACCCCAGGGTGAGACCAAACTTACGATATAGTGTTTATGTGTAAATAAAACACTTAAATAACATCTTCTCTAGTGCTGTTGATACTAAATTAAAACTAAATAGATATTTTAAAAGAGCAGACAGTCCGTTACCAAAATTGTAAATTTGATGATCCCAGGAGTAGGGGTTTTCGTATTAGGGTGGGGCCAAAATGGTCAGTAATTAAATGTGTGAACAATAATTGTTTTTAACTTCTTGTTGATAACTACCATTCCAATTCTTTTCAAATTTGGTATGAAGCATCTTTGGAACAAGGGGTACATACATTGTAAATTTCAGGATTCCTGTACCCCTGGGGCCTTCGGGACGTGGCAAAAACTGCCCAAAATTGACCAATTTTCAAAAATCTTCTTCTCTAGAATCGCACATGTTTAAGCAAAACTAAATGCATAATGATGTAGAACAGGAAGGCTTCAACCACAATTGTAAATTTCATGATCCCCATGGTAGGGGTTCTGACTCCAGAGTGGGGTCAGACTTAGTATATAGTGTTTATCTTTAAGTTTGCTGATACTGTATAACACACTTATTATATCATGTAAAGTCTTTCATCAGTGTATACATGTTTAAGGACAGTGAAGTTTTAAGAACACATCTTGTTTTATACTGTTGCTGAACATTAGAAATTAGCTTAGATATTCATAACAGGAATTTGTTTTCTAGATTTCATAGTCCCTGGGAGTAGTGATACTTTTTCACTAGTACTCAGGTGACCGATAAGGACTGTTGGCCTTTTGTTTTCTTTTTAAATCGAGCGAATATTCATTTACCAACTCGCAACGCCATCCAGACGCTGCGTGACATCCTACATGTATATATATAACGGCAATATTAAAATACTATAGCTCATTTTCCACAATTTAATCAAATTTTTATTTAAAACACTTATTGATAAAATGATAAAAAGCATATCGATACTGACAATTTTGAACAGTTTGAATGCATCAATTTGCTCTCGACTGCGCTTTGAAGATCATCTGGAATTCAAAGGTTTCTTCATGCTGACTCGGACTTTAAAATGCATATTTACATCACGTGATTTTGACTGACAGCAAAAGTGTGTAAAAACTTATTCTTAAATTCTTAACCTGCCACTGAGTCGTGCGTGTATTTCTCCTAGCTATTGGTTTTCCGATGGTCATACTTATCCCGACGTAAAATTTAGTTCGTGTATGAGTTTCATCTCGTTCTATTTTTACTCCTTTCTCGCATAATCTGTCAAATTCTGGGTCTATCCACTACACTTTCTCTCAATCGACGACATGCTGCACTGTTTATCGTCTGTGCACCGAGAGGAAGAGATGGACAATGACTTTTTTTAATGGGCCGTCAAAAAATATTAATTCTTATGTTAAAACGAGAATATTCAACTTTAGAAATGTGTTATTTTCGCAAAGTTCATACATTCAACTGTGCAACACAATTTGAGAAAGCTCTGGGGAAATTGTCATTTCATGATTTTTTGAGTAAAATGAGCTGTGGTATCTCTTTAAGTTGGTTGTCCCTAGAGATAACGACTATGTATCATGGTGTGGCTTTAAACTACCTGCAATCACTGTATAATAAATAGTTTTACAAACCAGTTAATTGTTAATTAACCTAATACCAGTAAATAGGTGTCTTATCATCACCAGACATAAATTCAATTTTACAGATTGGAAAGTTGAAACACTCCATGTAAATCGTCAACGTGTGATGAAGGAGATAATGTGACGTCACGCAGCACAGGATCACATGTCCGGTAGATAATTTCAAGACTATCATTAGCACTTGGACAAATAGTCTTTGAATTTATCATTCGCAGATCATATAAGAATGTCATTTAATCAACTACTACTTACCACCTCTTATTTAATTAACGAATACTTACCATCTGTAACCAAATGTTGGAATACAGAATCTGGTTCTTTTCATCCTAGAAATGAAAATCATCAGAAATTAAGGATAATGTTAGTCAAAGTATTCTATTACAATATTAATGAAATTATCTCTTTAGATAATGAGATTCGTGTTATTAATCTTATCATGATTCGTGTTTATACCAAGTACTACGGATATCCCTAACTTCAGTCTGACAAAAAAAGGACCCTCTTTGGTAAGGGCTATTCAAAGTAGATCTTTTTTTAGAGACTTTGTTTTGATGGAAGATTTATTTATACATGTAATTTTCTAATCGGTATGCTATTATTAGAATTTTGTTTAAACATGCTATGACGTCATAAATGTTAATCTTTTAATCAAGTGATAAAGCGCACATTTTCGTATAATTTTTCCCGCGAATATAAAGGCACAACCTCCTCCCTTGTAATGTTTATATGCCGGTGTGGCAGACTGATTTATTGCAAAACCCACGATTGCAGACATCTTTATTTCAATATTTCATTATGTGTTTAGGGGCAGGGACGTAGAATTACTTTATTGACAATGACCACATTGGTTAGTTTTGTAATGCAAATAAAAGATATACATGTCTGCCCCGTCCCCCACTATTTTTAGCAGTACATGTATTACTTAAAACTCCCCACCCCCTACATTTAAGAAATGAAGTTTGGGGAAATATTATTCGACGTAGTTATAGTGAAGAGACTTCAACACCCCCACCTCAACCTCCACGAATTAGAATTTTGAAGATCAGGCAAAGCACCGTGGTTTTATGTTTGTTTGTTATTTGCCTGTTAAGATTTTTTGAGACGTTAACTTTCTAATTTGTTTTTCGCCCCTTCCCCCCTTGAAAAACGATGATACGTGCCAGAGAGGTTAACACTGCATAATCACACGTGTACCTATTTGATACTATAGGCGCCTGGGTCAAGGGTATTGCACTATGACATCTATGTAAACAATGAAGGAAATTCGAATCACGAATAAATATTTCTCTCCCATCTATCATGTCTCTTACATTTCTTTTATGTTTCAGTCTTAACTACATGTATCATTACCACAGAATGTTAATTTATCCAAGTTTTAAAAAATGTCTTATCCCACTGATTCATGATCCTGAAGAAAGCAGAACGCCAAGGTACGCGCAGTAGAGTATCCTACAGCGCCGCAACAACACAGTGACATCACCAAATGACGCGGTTGGGTCGCAGAGAACGCCATGCGACGGTGTACACTTTGAGCATACAGAAAATACGCGTCGTGGCTCTGCGTTCTGATATACACGCAGTAGAATTGCCGTTGGGTCTCAAACAGTACCAAAAGAGCTCTGTTGGCGCGCTCAGGTAATGCACATGATCACGTCTCTTTCGCGCTTTAATGGCACATCTGCAGCGATTAAACGTATTGTTATTTATTTCACTGCGTTCACACAGCAACTACACGGAGTTGTCACTACCATTATCGCGCTTCCATACTAAGCATTTCTACGGCGTCCATTAGCGTTGGCAGCGAGCTTTCACGGTGTTGCCAGTGCATTGTCAGTCAGCCCACAAAAATAGTATAAATGCATTAAATTTGAGCAATGAATGTTGTACACCAGCAAACAGGTATGCGCCTTAGGTCAATTAATTTTCAACAGGTTCAAGAGGAAGTAGGCATTATCAATGAAAAAGTGAAGATTACGAACAGTGGTCAATCTCACAACTCCTATAAGGTATACAAAATTAAGAGTTTAGGAAACATGGAACCCTGGACATACCAAACGCGGGATCATGTGCCCAGAAAGAGTAAGTATTTCCTGTCGACCGGTCACATCCACCGTGAGCCCTATATCTTGATCAGGTAAACGGAGTAATCCGTTGTCAAATCTGTGTGCCAAGAACGGCCTAACAATCGGCATGAAACACGTCAGACAGCATTAGACTCAATGACATGATTGTATTGTTATAACGACCATAGAATTTGCGAAATGCTGGCTTTAAAGGGGCATGGGCACGAATTGAGCTGAAAAAAATTCAAATTTTATTTTCCCATTTAAAATGTTTACAATGCTTAATTAAGGGATTTCTAATGGTCAGCAAAAGATTGAATATCAGTTGTTGAGTTATAAAAGATATGCAGAACAAGGGTCGTGTCATGTATTTGTTTGCATAAGTTAGATATATTAGTAAAAGTTTAGTTTAAAACATTTTTTTCAATTTACAAGTTAATTCTGAACACAAACATTTTCTAGTAATTGTCACATCTCATTGTTTTAAACATATTTTTTAATCAGCAAATCTATATATAAACAAAAACATGGCACGGGTCTCATTTGTAACTCGAAAACTGACATTCAAATTTTTGCTGACCAAATACCTTAGTTAAGCATTTTGAACATTAAACGAGACTATCAAAACTCCTGTAACATCCACATGTTTGGCGGTAGTCTGTCTCGATTTAACAATTGATCATATACGCAGAACAAGCACTTGCGTATCGAATCAGTCAGGATACATAAACACCACATGCAGGTAATAATGGAATACTGCAACAAAATTATGGAAAGTTGACGATGGAGAAGCTGAAGGCATCCAGTTTGTCATAAAGTTGAGTTGTTGGTTAGCTGTTAACATCTATGTTCAATAAAATATCTAAGTACGAAGCAGATGTGAAAGACCCTGTGATGTCTTCTATTTCGAGTTCACTGGATTATATCGAATCGACATTTGAATGGAAATGATTATTTTGAGAGATAGAACGTCGTCGACATACCTAATTATCAAGTCGATGGTCACATAAAAAAAAAATTTCCTCTGATATAAGAGATTTAAAAAAAAAAATTATGCTTCATAAGAATATAAAAACAGGTCAGCCAATAAAGGAGCACATTTCGAGCTCATGGAAATTCCAAAAGAAGACCTGATCACAAAAGACTACGAAGGTATTGTCAATGAGGAACTCCAGCATCTTTTAATATCAACTTCAGAATACTTGTGCGTAGAATCAGAGTGGTGTTTAACAAAATCATTTTTTTGAATGACTGATCACTAAATATGAATATTTCCTTTTTCCATTTTTGTTGAATAAGCAGCTGTCTATGATGTTCAAAAGTCTAGTCTTTAATTCAACGTGAGGAATAGTCTGAATCTGATTCCACGATAAAGACAAAGGTGGGCAGCAAGGAGAAAGAGGATCAGGGTACGGTAGTGGCTCAATATCGGCAGAAGGTTGCTTTATGGTCACTATCATCGGTTCATGTCTGAGCTCCGAAATGAAGACCCTGCAAGTTTCTTACATTTCTTCCGTTTACCTCCCGCCATGTTCGATGAGCTTCTTGTTATGTTGCGTCTACTAATCACCAAACGAGACATCAAGTATCGAAAAGCTCTCGAACCAGGATTGAATGTGGCTATGACAATGCGGCACCTGATCATCAGGGACAGATACATGTACGCCAGCATGAGGTTTGACATTGGAGTACTTCACAATACAATGTCTGTGTGCGTTCGTGAAGTATACCACGCCAACATCAATGCGTATAGGGACGAGTGTATCAAATGTCCAACCACTAGCGGAATGGCGTACGATTTCTGCAGAATGTTTTCGTAAATGGAACCTGCCCATGCGTGCGGCGCGCTTGATGGGAAGCATTCCGTAGAATGACGGAACAGCGGCAAATATGCATTTCAACTACAAAGGTTTTTTCTCCATCGCCATAATTAATGGATCCTGTGGATGTTGACTACCGTACATGTGGATGAACTAGTTTCCCGAGAGAACTTAGAACAAAGTCGAGTCTCACGTACTTGAGGAGGCGATAGATCCGATGGTGGTTGATTGGGATCCGATGGTGGTTGATTAAGATACCATGGCGTTGGATTGGAACCATATGGTGTGGACTAATTAGTGTCTGGTTTTTTTATTACATCTAGGTCCTCTTGCTTCCTATGGTGAGCGAAGTAGCAACTGATAATGGTGATTAATTCACTTTGTTTTCATACGCAGTACGAAAGAACGTCTTATGCACGCAGGCCATGAACGCGAAGTGACAATTTCTAGCACGTCGTGAGCACTTAGCGGGGACACAGTCAATCGTCCGTTAGAACTCAGGAATGCAGTAACACGCCGTGGAAGCTCCGTAGAAACGCCTCGGTCTCCTTGACATCTTCATCTTTTGAAAATTTCAAATAAAATCACACAACTTTTCAGAATTTCCCTGCGATCCCACAATTTAACGCCGTTAGAGGCTCTGTTGTGACAGGGGCTTTAAAATGAGTGCAATGTGATTCCCATTATAAATGTATATTATTGAATGATTTGTAAATGAACACATCTGTGTTTGTGGTAAAACCTAGTTATTGATCCAACGTGACATTGCAACTGTGATTGTTTCCATGGAACATGTTAAGGTGTAAAAGCTCGTCATTTGTTAAAATGACGAAAAAAATATGACACAAAATGACTGGGAGATATACCTGCACGTTAACCACATACATGCATATATATTAAAGTATCTTAGATACATTGCTATTACAAAACACAAATACGATAACACACAATATGAACCTTTGCTGGAAACAAAAGTGATACATAATTATGTTCTTAAGTCAGAAAAAAGTGTTATCTGAAAATGAGAGAATACACATAAAAATTTACATATTTAAGAATTTCCGACATGGATTTCATTTTTCTTTTCAACAACTTGCTAACTGTAAAGATGTTAAGAGCATATAATCACATTAGGCGCAGTTACATTTGGTGCAAAATAACATCCATGTTTGGTATTTCATTCTTTAAAATGTAGCGATGTTTACTCTGTGCCATTTCTACGGCTATCTTTTGTGTATGCAAATTATAACAATAAAAAGAAATCAATATCCTTTATGATGTATCTCGTGGGTATAATGTATTTTGACATCTCCCCCCCCCCCCCCCCCCCCCCCCAATTTAACTGCGTAAGTTCATAAAGGTAATTCATATGAAGCTCTGACTCGCAAATTGTCACATGACTTTTAAAATCACATGTTGGATTCATATTGATACATGTATATCAAAACTGCTTCAAGTCATTTGCTTTCATTTCAGCTTCAAACCACCTTAAACATTTATATAATTATATGTGTGGGGAAAAATTCATTTCGGCGCACTATGGCAGGATGGGAACTGTGAGACTTATGCATAATGTGAACCGCGGTCACAGTTTAAGAAAGACACTCCAAGAAATTCGATTAGTTTGTTGTCATCGCCAAATTTGAAGAAGCATATAAAGATGGCGTAGCAGAACATGTGCATCATTTACTCCTCTGTCTATGTTCTGTAGACATCCCCTTTCCTTGATTAATTTTCAAGATTTCCATGTAAAAGATTTCTCTGGGAATTTAGTCACGTGATGCGTATCCCTTCACTGACCTTTGTTCCTTTGGTGGGAATGAATTCTGTAGAAATCGTGATAATTTCATCAACTAAAATTTATTCATTAATGACTAGTTTTCCTATGCTAGAAGGATATGCGTTGATTTCCTCTGATAAATGTATTCTTTCATACTCGAGTGAGTGGAACGTGATAATTCAAAACTTTCGACCGGAAGAAAAAGAACATATTTTATACAATCAATACAAATTTGTTGAACAGGGCATGTACATGACTTTTCCTTAATGCTCACGTTATTTTGCTCCCATCCCTCCCCGTTTGTTTTTGTATTCTTTGCAGTGTTGTTTTGTTTTTGTTGTTGCAGAGCATGGTTGGGAAAATAGACGAACAATTTTCCTTTTATTATAATACTTGATTCTAAGGTTCCCTGTTGTTCTTCGCCACACACATGTACCGTCAGAAACTGTAATTAAATACTTTATACAAGTTCTTCTCTGAAATTCTCCTCCCTTCATTTCTCCGACCTTTAAATGTTATTCGTTTTGATAATTATCTACTTCAGTATATTTCTACATAGATAATAAAGACTCATTAAAGATATAAGGCTTCTTTAGAAATCACCTCATTTCTCTTCATCAAAGATCACGGTGTGGGTGCCTAGTAAATGAAAAGAAATGCATTTTGAAATTGCTTGTTTTGAATCTGGTGTTATCGTGTTGCCTAATACAGACGATGGTGGCTAAACTGACAATGATAAAAAGCAGTCGGCATCTTAAATGTAATCACAATGAAAGTTTAGAATTTGTCTAAACCAGAAATACAGTCTTAGTCATTTTAAAGTACCAAAGTCTAATATGATTGACTTTCACAGAAATTTTCATTCTCTAATATTTATTTTGCAAATCACATTTTCCTCTATGAACCAACCAATTTCAGCACGTGACACAATCCGTTCACATTGACTATGAACGGATTATGAACTAGCTTAAAGCACGCGACAGAGAGCGTAATGGTTTGAAAAAAATAGAACATCTGTTACAAAGATCTCGCAAGTCACACCTTTGGATTAAGATTGTAAACTTACGTGGATTATCATCCCAATCTTGCGGTCTCCTACCTCCAAAATACAGTGCACCTTGCAATGTTGATGAAAGGCAGGGTGAGACGAAATGTGACGTCATGTCTATGTGTTGACGTACGTCACAATAACTACTGTGATAGAGGCTAGGAGTTCGTTTTATGCAACAAAATAGAAGCAATGTAAACAAACGGTGTTTTAGTAAATGAATATA
Source organism: Ostrea edulis (assembly GCF_947568905.1). Taxonomy (NCBI): domain Eukaryota; kingdom Metazoa; phylum Mollusca; class Bivalvia; order Ostreida; family Ostreidae; genus Ostrea; species Ostrea edulis. The sequence continues at coordinate 56,901,386 of NC_079168.1, read as the reverse complement.
AATATAAGAAATGAACATCACTTTTGAGCTGTTCATGGTCAATATGAACGGATTTGGATTTGAGGCAAATTCTCTGTGAATCGCTAGCACGATTCACAGAATTTGCCTCAAATCCAAATCCGTTCATACTGACCATGAACAGCTCAAAAGTGATGTTCATTTCTTAAATAAACCTTTACTTGTATAAATGCAATTATGACACACGATCTTACACTAAATGAAATTTCACGTTTTAATCTACACATTTATATATACGTGTATATATGTTGAGTTTCCTAGAGCTCATTGACAATGCAATGTAATTTTAAGGTTACCAGGTCATCAAACAATCTGCTGAAATTCCCCTGGGCACAAACTGTGATTCCTCATTAGCTGACCTGTTTTTGTATTCTGATGAACAAGAATTTATTCATTCATTTCTGCATGAAGAAAGAGAATATTATCTTGCTGTGGCCATCTCGACAGTTAGGTACACCGACAACGTTTTATCTATTAAAAATATTCACTTTCATTTATTCGTAATATCCCAGTGAAATTGAAATAAAAGACACAGCCGGACACAACAGACCTGCTTCATACTCCTCTTAGGCACCTGACTCCACCTCGGATTTCTTGCTTGCCCTGCTCTCGGATTTTGTATTCTTTATTATGAGATTGATTATCATTCCTTATGCTCACCCTCTTCATGCAAATATTCTTAACTAGAGATGGGAGTAAAATTGTAATGAAGAGATCTGGTTAAACCGCAGATCTATATAAGCGCAGCACTTGGGTACTTATCTATATTATGTTACCCTAGCAATTTATGTTCAACTCTAACTACTATAAGTACTACGACAGAAGGAACAATACAGCTGTATCGCAATATGATACAATGTGTAATATGTGAAGTAGGAGTTTATAAAATCCTATAAGCAACTGCCTCCAGCAGGTCACTCGAAAAGTCCGTGCATTGTTATGTACATATATATCATTGCCAATGTCAAACTCAAACTCAGCATTTCACACTGTTTCTAGTCCTAACAGTGATCAGTAAAGAACGGCCTAACAATGGGTATGAAACATACCAGAGAGTATTCAACCCAGTGACATTGGTAATTGTGTAAAATTTGCGAAATGCTGACTTCAGACTTGACTGTTGAAACCCCTGTATACCTTCCATCAATAACTTAAAGGATTCTAAAAGGCGATTAAGTATAGTATCTGTAATAAGTAAATGAATGTAAAAAGTATCCCTGACTTAAAAGATCCTGCCACCCACTCGTAACTGAAAAATGAATGGGCTGGGAGTTCAACATCTTATGAACATAAAGTGTCTAGCAGATAAGAAGGTTGGAAGGATGAAATTGCTTTGGGGGTGAACTTTATCTAAACAAAATTGACATGAATAAAGCAATTGAGATTGCACTAAGTGGAACGGTGACAAATATGAATAGGTTGATCATGATGGAAGCTATCGGATTTACTTTACTTTATATATATATATATATATATATATATATACATTCATATATATATATATATATATATATATATATATATAAAGCACAGAAAATTTTCCTTTTATTTGGATACCCACTTCCGCCCCTACCCGGGGTTGAACTCACGACCTGCGGAACCAAATCTCCTAGCAGCATGTAACCAGAGCACTAGACCGCTCGACCATCTAGGCAAGTCTACAGGAAATGAAGACTTGCCTAGATGGTCGAGCGGTCTAGTGCGCTGGTTAGATGCTGCTAGGAGATTTGGTTCCACAGGTCGTGAGTTCAACCCCGGGTAGAGGCAGAAGTGGGTATCCAAATAAAGTGAAATTTTCTGTGCTTTATATTAAATATTTCTTCACTTAGGGCAGTTATGTTCATTTAAGAGTTCATTGCTATTTCCGTGCTTTATATATATATATATATATCAGAAACGATTTCAATTCGATTGTTGTGGTTGGATGGTGCTTTTTACTTACAATATCTATGATTTGCTGGAGGGTGATTCCGAATTTTACGATGATTGGTTTAGATTCATTGGCGACTGGCCTCTCTAAGGGATCGTAGTGATTCTCTACAAACAGGAAATGAAGAAGATGGCGCTCATTCGGTCCCTGCACCGTCTCTGATAGAGGTAGAAAAGTTGATTTATTCATTCATATGTATCAATCTGTTCTATTGATCATTTTAACTTCCACAATTGATAGGAAAAATAAAACGTAAAACCAATCATTTTAGGATTTCCAGTCTCTTTGTCGACATAAATATTTATGGGGTCAAAAGTATGGCCTTTCGTGAATGTGGTATGATTTATCATATAAATAATGCTTAGGGGTAAATGAAAAATCAAATAATATCAAGTAATAGATCATGTTAAGAAGTATTGAATTATATTGCTGGTATATTGGAAAACTAAATGCCCAGCGCAAAGATATTCTCAGCTCTGAATCATGTTATTGTTTCTGATAATATATCACTACTTTAAGCAATTGATAGGGATATTTACAACACGACAGGGTTTCTTCTAAGACAAAATACGACCAGCTCAGCGACATATCTAAAAAAAATTAGCCCTATAAGCCAAGACAATTAGCACTAGCGCAGACGTTTAACCGAAATTCTGTTCCACCTAAAGGCTGTAATGGAATCTACATATATATAAGACGCCTTCGAAATTGATGAGCAATGCTACAGTGGCTGTTGCATTTGTAATAAAACGGCGACAGATCTAATTGTCTGTGTATTAGCTGGCGAAATACACTGTATATGTGTAATAACTGTCCTTCCAGGGAGCTTCAGTGAGCTCCTTTGTACAGCTGTCACGCAATCATATCGTATGTTATCGACATTTTTCGTTACTGCCAAACCGGTAATTGATGAGAGAACGAGTGAAATTGATATTTTGTCAAAATAATGAAGTTGCTAATATTTGGTTCAAACACTTACCTTTCACAGAAAAGCCGAAGATAGTACAAAGGACCAACAAGAGACCTTCACGAGGGGTTCTGGGGGTCATTGCAGCATGCGACAGCTAGCTGTATTTGGGGAAAAAATCAGCGAAAATTGTATATATTCATTGAAAGGAATTGGGAAACAGATAAATTTATTCGTTAATTTTGAGCTAATTTCATAGTTCATCCCCACCAACAAAAAAATCAAACAACTAAGAAACAAACAAAAGAAAACAACGACCTCATCCCTCCCAAACCCAAAATATTTCAAAGGGATGAAATTGGACATTTATCTTGATGGTCTTGATGCTTAAATCAGCTAATTTACATGGATGCAATTAATAAAAGATTGATGTAAAGTACGAGGATGTTTCCAAAACGTCGTAAACATGATTAATAACTCAGTTTCTCTTGGATGATATCAGTTTATTTTTCTTGTTAAGGTAAATAGCAATATTTCATTATCTTCGATTTCAGATTTAATAATAATAACACATTCAATAACAAAATAGATAAAGCACACTAGTGTACTTCGGCACAGGAAAGCAAACGCCATTTGCCATATGATAACGTCATAATTTTCCTTTCTCCAAATACAAGGCTTGTGAGCAACACACTTCTTGTAGCCCTCACCCATTTGTCAAAGACACACTGGACGCACTCTTGACTTGATAATGCATTACAATTCAACACTGCCCTTCGAATTTTTTCATCCGTTGCAAATTTCTGCCCTCACAAGGTGGTCGTACGAGCCAGAAAATAAGCAAATTTCAATGGCGCAAAGTCGTGGGAGTAAGGGGATGCTGTAGTTTTTGAAACCCGATAATATCAAGTTGTAAGTGAGTATTAGAAGAAGAGCAAACTGTCTGTTGTGATATGGGGATGTATTTGCTACGAAGGTGTCAGTTATATGCTACAATTCCAACACGGCTATAAGAAGTTATTAGAATGAAAGGTAATCTCACTGAATATTAAGGTAAAACAAACAATATTAACATCATGAGAGTAGTTTTTATTGAGTAGTTAATGTAAACACTCCGCCACCATGTTGACGTCAGCGACGAATACTTGTGTCCAGTGAGGCAGTAGCTGTATTTGCAGGGGGCGGTTTTGGTTCTGGTTTATGATACATGTAATGAAGCTACTGGTATGGTTCGTCCATTGTCATTATTTTATCGAGAAAGTTGGGGTCTGCGTGATATCTCCCAAAACATCAGAGAGGCTCTTACTCACCTGTCCATTTCTTCGAGGGTCAGCAGCCGTGGAACCCATCTAGCTGATACTCATTTCATGCCTACATGGCCGATAGTATCCTTTGAACCTGTTTTACTTACATTCACAATTTCTGCCACACCAAAGACTGTTTGACGACGATCTTGAACGATAACGTTCTTCTACGTATAAATTTGGCAATCGTCATTCTCCATCGTAGGCTTTCCCATTTTTGGTACTAAAATCAAGCCATCCTTGAATTTTTGTTCCCATTCATATAACTCTCTACTGATGTTTATATACTTTGATTTGCTTTCCTTTTTTATCTCTGAGGGGGACATAACACATAACTAGGCACCTGATGCCACCTCTGGTATATCCAGGGGTACGTGTTTGCCCAACTATCTATTTTGTATTGCTTATTGGAGTTGTGAGATTGATCGCTGTTCGTTATCTTCACCTTACGTTCAACACAATATTTTATAGCATCCATCCGCGCCGGGTATGTGTTTGATGTCGCAATATTCCGCAAATATTAATCCAGGGTACGTTTTACTAAGTACGTTATCACTCCCCATTTATGACGTCATGTACGTGAAATTTTGCCCGGATCCTCACGGGAACAACCATAGTAGGCATGGTATAATTGCATTAATCGAAGAGTGATTAAGAAAATATGGTTTATATGCTTTTACGGATTTTATGTACTAGTAACATCTCAAAATGACGTGAACTTGAGTACACGAGATTCAAAATGGAGAAATACATGTCCTCGCGCTTGCATTCGAATCAACGCCATTTTAACAAAACAAAGTTGGATAGTATGGTTTAATTTTTCATCAATTTTCTATAGTTTCCCTTTAAACATGCATATACGTGTTAATTACCCATAGGACCGCCGTAAAATGGGGGAAATATTGCCAAAACGGCGTAACACTATAATCAATCAATCAATTAACGTATAGGGAGAGCTCTGCTCTCACAGCCCTCTATTATTGCAGGGTTTTTTTTAGAGTGCACCAACGGAACTCATTGGCGTTCTAATAAATCGCTGTAATTCTGTTACTATGAATGATATTCATTTCAAAATTTCTGAACATTCATTGAATAATTACGAAGCAAAAATTTGGTATTTACTAGTATTAAATGAATAATTACAAAGTTGTGAGATAGAGACAGAATTTTCATTTCTAATAAACACCACTTTAAACAAACTATTACAATACTAAATCGTATAAAGAAAACCCTTGTTACATGCATTGCTACAAATTCGTATAGGAACTAAATACACACGTTCATGAATCTAAAAGTCCTGTTCAGGAAAAGAGGGCATTGTAACAAACTCGTAAATAACATTATTATGTGATCTACAGAGTGTACGAACGTAATGTACATTGGTGTTGAAATTTAAAAAAAAAAAGACCAGAAAAGGAACCAGATCGACAGATCCACGATTCAACTCGGTGATGTGTCCAAGAGCAGTAGGAAATGGAAATTCTACCACGTATAATGGAGTCCCGGTGATCTACAAGACTTCATGCACCATCATGACAAGCGGCAGTCATCTTGTACATTGCATATTGTTTAGGTTGCCATCCACGCTATCCGTATAATGTAATAACGAAGGACTACAATTACTGAATTAAATTATGGAAGATGAAAGAAATTATAAAAACCATATAACCATAACAACAGCAGATTTTTGTTCGTTTAAAGATCGAACAAAGCATTTGGATCTGATAACACATTTATATTTGGAGTATTTTTTCAGCATAGATACGTTATTCCATGCTTGTTAAACATTGATGATTTAACAAAACAATGGAAAGAAGTACATTTTTTATAACATCTCAATATCTATAGATGGAAAAAAAGATGTGTTAATCTGTAGGCAGTGGAGGACGGAAAGGGTATTGATGTGATATGGTGTTGATGTTTTTTTAATTGCAACAAATTTAAATATAGTAAATAGTAAATTTATAGTAATTTTGTTACAAATATATATAGAGAAGTAAGTAAATGAATTAATGAATAAAAGAATAACAGATACACGAGTAATCCAAAGATGTATTAAGTATACATGAAATGCGATGGCTGCAAACTTTGCAGATCGTGAGATGCACCATGAGAACTCGGCGACTCGAACATTCCACGATTTTCCTCACCGAAGGTTCTAAAAGGTGAACAGCAATTTTCAAATCATATTTCCTTTATTGTGTACTGGTGAATGGAAGAGGTTCTTCAAGAATTGATAAATGTGAAGGCACTTTCATCTATACTCAATTTTGTGTACATGAAACACAATGTTTGTAACAACGATCAAATGAAGACTAGTACGCGGACTTTCAGTGCTTTTAGAGGTATAACTTTCCTTATCAAGACACAATGAACAAAAACGTCAGCTCATACACATCCTCAAAACTTAACTGATTAGAATCATTGAATTTACGATATGTTTTCACCAGACCCTGTTTCTCTTGGTATGTAGCAATGTACGCATTTGTGGTATTTCTTTGTTACATGAACAGCTTCAATTTTCAATGAAGTTTCTGGGAGGTCATAGGTAATAACGTTACACGCTGGTTCGAAAAAGGGATATCAATTAGATAAAAGCATACGCCCATGGTATAACAAAAATAAAAAGGGATATCAATTAGATAAAAGCATACGCCCATGGTGTAACAAAAATCGTATAGGAAGGTTTGATCGTTATTTCTGCAATAGCAAATTCACAATAACATGATAACTTAATCTTAGACCAAAATTTCACCTATAAAGGAGGGCGTAGACGTGGCTACTCCATATCGTCACATCTTTGGGTTTTTTTTTCTATTTTGTGCCCAAAGTATAGGTTCATTTATAAGGATCAATAAAGACGTGAATAAGAATTGATTGTGAAGAATGTGTAAAATCTACAAATGTATTGGTATTTTTTTTGTATAAAATAGGACACCCAATCATTGCATGAAATATCAGGAATGTTCGACCATTTTGCACAAGCGTTGGAACTTGATTATTCCAAACTGATCTGGGAAGGGTTCCAAACAGGTTTTAAAAAGAGGTATACTATCATTCAGATGAAAATTTGATGGGAACCGGATTTGACTTGCTTCGTGTGAATTAAACTAAATTGATCGGCTTACGGACCGGACCCTCTATGATTTAATCTAAAATACCTTACTAGAATAAAGTAATTCTTAATTTTCGTTGTAGGGTGCCAGCCATCTCTTGTCAATATGAAAAACTTTAGCAGTAAGTCTGAAAGTATAATGTTTCTGTAAATGAGAAAAATTGTATAACTAAAGAATGTGTTTATATTTACGAGAGCTGTATAGCAATCAATGCACATTCATTCATCCTTTTAAGATAATCATTCCTAAAGCTCCCTTTTTGTATCAAATCGATAAGTATCCATTGTATTACCTGTGGTCCTTTTCACAAAAAGCTCCTACTGCAACTATAGTCAGATACAATTTTTATTTCTATATTGTACTGAAGGGAGTCTACTATGTCCCGAGTAATGCAAGTTTTAGCACCTGTGTATGTACTTAGCCTTGCTCATTCAGAAATACGAGGCCTGTTCCATATGTAATGTGTATTGTACGATATCTCAAAAGCATTCGACTCAAATAGTGAAATGAACATTGCATCCCTTCAAAGTATTCTCCGCGGTTTGAAATACATAATTTCAATCTCTGAATCCATTTCTGAAATGCGTCACGGTACGCTGATTTAGGTAGACCTCTGAGGCACTGACTGATGGCTGAGCCAAGGGCTTACCGTGACTTGTAACGACGACCAGATAAGAACATTTAAGTTTTGGAAAAAGGAAAAAGTCGCTTGGGGCTAGATCTGGAGAGTTTGGCGGATGTGGCAAGACGGTAACCTTCTCCGACTTCAAAAATTTCTTCACAAGCTCAGATGTATGTGATGGAGCATTATAATAAAGCAGACGAACATGCCTAAATCCTGATGCAGGGCGTCGTTCATGATAATATTTCTTGAACTGCTTTAGTATAACATCTCAGTAATACCGAGCTGTAACACGTTTGCCCTTCGGCACCGGAATTTGTACGGATATACCAAAGAACATTCTTTGTGCTTATGATTCTTTTGGCAACTAGAGGTTAGCCATATTTTGTTTCCAACTATAACTTACTGGTTCGAAATAGTGAACCCATGTTTCGTCACCAGTAACAATGTTTGTAAATTGTCTTTGATTGAATTTGGGAAACATTTTGAGGAATTGCTTAGCGGTTTGTACTCGTCCCTTTTTATGGTCATCTGTCAATATATGCGGCATCCATCTGACAGAAATATTTTGTACTTTCAAAATACGCTTCAAAATGAAATGCACCCGCGATAGCGATATGCCAACAGCTTTGGCAATATCACGAATCGTGTATCTGCCATCACTTCAATTATTTCCCTGACTTTTGAGACATTTGCCTCGCCTGTTACAGTCACAGGTCGGCCAGATTTTGCCGCATCTTTGACGGACTCTGTGCCAGTCAGAAATTTCTTTCTTCACCTACGAACTGTCTCATAAGATACCTTATCAGACCGACAAATTTCCCAAAATTCAGTAAAAATCTGCATTACCGAACGACCGAGTTTTATGCGAACTTTTATATAAGCTCCAATATTCTCAACCCATTTCCCAACCATTTTTAAAACAGTGGTCAACGACTGGCTCTATTGTAATGACTATATCTCGTAAGTTTAAAACTATGTGGAGCTGAAGGCTCGTGTTTATACTGTTGGAAAGGTATTGAATGGAGCTATTCAATAGTATTACCATCCACAAAATCGTGCAAAGCGTTATCGCGCTGTGGTACAATACAAATTACACATCGAACAGCCCTCGTATACGAGCAAAGAATTATTATAATAAAGAATTAGTGTTTTGAAGTTGTTATCTTAAATCCCAAGATATTTTTAAAGGAACATATTGCATGAGAATATTTTCCACTCGAAACATCTAAAAAAAAAAACAAAAAAAAAAAAACGTACTGCATTAGAAAGACTTTTAGCAAGAAATTATACTGATTACTCTTTAATGAATAATTCATCCACAAAACATTATACAACAAAATATTTGGTAAGAGAAATACATTTTAGTGTAAGGCACAGTAAAGTGAATAAAGTAAATCAGACTAAGTAAGAGAATAAATATCATAGATTAATAAATAAAGACCTTTTATGGAAATTTAATAACAGATTCCTATAGCCTTCAAACACATCGACAATATTTTATCTATCAACAATATTTCGTTTCATTCATATGTCGATTCGACAATGAACTTGAAATAAAGGGCACCACAGAATCTACCATATGTGTTTCATAGTTGGATGTTTTACTGACGTTAATGACAAATTGACAATTCAATCTTATGACAAACGGGATGGCATTGTCAACTTCCCATATCTATGTTGCAATATTCAATTATCACTTGCATACGGTGCTTATGCCACCCAAATGATACGATACGCGAGAGCATGTTCTGCATTTCATCAATTTTGTTTTTTACCGAAGCATGTCATTGGCAAATAAGTTGTTGTTACATGGGGTTCAACAGTCTCGTGTAAAGATAACATTTTGCCAATTCTATTATCATCACATGTATAGAAATCTCCTTTGCAAATACAACCTCTCATTAGGTGGAATACTGTTGGGCGTGTGTGTGTCATACCAATTGTTAGACCGTTCTTTACATAGCGATTACTCTGTTTACCTGATCAAGGTAGAGGGCTCAGGGCATATGTGTCCGGTCGACAGGGGATGCTTACTTTTTCTAGGCACCTGATTCTACCTCTGGTGTTCCTGGGGATCCGTGTTTGCCCTACTCTCGATTTTGCATTCATTATTGTATTTATGAGAATAACCACTCTCTGTTATCTTAAGCTATTTTAATCAAATTCTAGGAGTATAGTGATAAAAATGAAACTAATAATTTAATAAAAATGCAGAATGACCAACCATTTTTATCAGATAATTAATTATATTCATATTGTGGACATCTCTGTACCTCTATGAAAATACTTTTCTTTCATTCATCCCACACAATGTCTAGTATGAAAAGATAAAGATAACGAACAGTGAATAATCTCCTCACTCCTGTAAGGAATACAAAATAAAAGGGACCTAGGAGGAGTAAGCATCCCCTGAAAACCGACCGCACCCGCCGTGAGACATGCGAGCCGTATATCTTGATCAGGCAAACGGAATAATCCGTAGTCAGAATTAGTGTGCCAAGAACGGCCTAAGAAAGGTATGAAACATGTCAGACAGCATTTCAATATCATTTGAATATGGCATTGCCTACACTAAACAAAAAGTTTAGATTCTAGTATCTCTTCCGGTTCCTACAGGAACCAGAATAAATCCACTATCTATTTATAGATTGTTTTGTTGTTAAAGAACCTTGCAATGGGGTAGAACAGTGACTAATTCCTATGTTAAATATGTCCCTTGATAAAATGTCAAAAGCTGTGCATTTAGATTATCCAGAAAATGCAATATTCATAAACAACAAAATTTTATGATCCTATTAACACAATCAATATATTTTCACCAGTAAATTTATTTCAAATAAATAAAATTTCGACGATTTCCAACGAATGACAAATGAATCGCTGTTTAAAATTTATGAGAGGACTGATAATACATTTGTCACACAGTTTCCCTTCTCTTTTTAATTTAATTGTGAAATATCTGCCATATATTAGAAGTGCTATATAAATTGTTTAACAGTAAACAAATACGCACTGGCATGTAATGACATTTCTTCTCTCTGCATTCTGTAAACATGTACAAAAGTATTCAATAGTAGAAATCCTTATTACATGGGGTCTTTTTATAAGTTCTGTATCAACAATATTCTAAGATTGATTACGATATTCATCCACCAGAATATGTTGAATGTGGTAAACATTAAAAACTGATAAGTTATTCAGTAGCTAGTGAGGCGTGTCAACATTAGAATGCTGGATTGTAAACAGTAACTAGTGAGGCGTGTCAACATTAGAATGCGGGATTGTAAACCTTTTATGTCTTATATCTTTTTCGGAGCAGACTGTTTAGTTATAATTGTCTTATGGGTTTGGTACATTCACTGCTCTTTGTCGCAATCAACTGAACTCGGTTTTCATTTCTTTTTCCGAGGTCGTTTATTATCCCTCTGAATGAATATAAACGATTTGTCGTAAAATGGTTTAGATGGGAGAATTAGCAGTAATGTTTATTATATGATAGCTAAGTGAAAACTCATTCAACATAACATAACAAACGAATTAGCCAAACTGTCAATAGCGACAGTTTCCCAATTCCAGATTTTGATCTGTTGTGAAAACAATATTCCTAAATTACACAAAAATAACCGGCACTAAACAGAGCTCATACAAGATATGTAATCCAATCATTTGAAAGTGAAATACTTTGATCATACTGATTATCAAAGAATCAAATTCTAAAGAGGATAAACGAATAGATGTTTTCACTGAGATTAACTGAATAACGTATCCAAGGTTATCCTGTACAACAAAGGCATTGTCCTTAGCATCTGACTAATAAACTGAGAAAAATATAGATCTAGAGTTGTTCGGGTCTTTTTTCTTTAAAAAAAAAAGTAGATTCTGAAGCATTTCCAGATGTAATCCATGTATTGAATAATAAATATTCTACACCGAAAACTTGTAGATCTCTACCACAATAACGTAGACAGTACCAAATCCCAGGGCATGAATTAACATGTATCGTAGAGAATATTTGTATACGCTCTCCTAGTATTTCACTGAAATCATTAAACAATAAAATGTTTCAAATAGATGTCCTTGCGCGGATCATCTGGTCATTTCAATTTTGTGATATTGGTGACTTTAGTCTGTTATTGGAAGACAAATACCGAGATCGAGGAGAACCGGTTAATACCAATTATATACTATGAACAGCCTAGCATAGTAAATGTGTGAAAATAATCATTTGATGTTTTAATGAATAGATTCAAAATTCAATTGATCTACATTGAAAGTACCTATGAGCGTGTAAATTTCTGAGAAATCTGTAAATCTTTAAATTCGTATTCTGTCTATTTTTTCATTGTCCTAAATGTTTAACCAAGTGAATTACGTAAACTGCGAATTCCGGAGAAGCTCTATCTGTCGTACGACTAGGAATGAAAACGCTTCAAAAGGAGTTGTTAATAAGATTGCCTGTTTGCCTGATATCTGAGCACACTTGAAGCATATCGAAGACGGGGAGGGTCATGTTAAGCAAACGTAATTGCACAAGAAGGTTTTCTAATCCCCGACAGTCAGCCAGCATGTAAACAAGCACTATTGACCAAGACTAACACAATTTGTGAGGACATTTTGGTATTTTCCCACAAATTGTCTTTGTAGAAAACCAGTCCTAAAGCGCATAGCACAGACCGTTAAGTACAATTAGATCATTGATCTGAAAAATGGAGGGCGAGGTTTCTTTAAAGGAAGAAACGGTCTCTGGCGATGATGACGAAAAGCCTAAGTCCTGACCTTGTTCTGTAAGAGTCACTGATGGATTGCATCATTGATTGGGGGATGGGAACCAAGCAAGATGGACAAGGTCTCGAGAATATCACTAATTACTTGGAATCTCCTTAAAATCCTGATATTGAGCCCAACCTATCGCCAGCTTATTTATCATACTGGCTGATGTGACAAGCGATATGATTTTTACTGGGTTTCTTCCTTCTTCAAACTACGGTAACAAAGACAATAGTGGTTAATAGGCGCAGGTGTTCATAAGGTGGATTATTAATCACATAATATTGTTTCTATATTAACTCTGTAAACCATTTGCGAACGCTTTGTAAAGGCCCTTTGAAGCTGCATTATAGAATTAGCTTTGACCACATATAAAATTATCAATGTTAATTTAAAATCCTTTCCCCCTCATTCTTGAAGGAATGTCCGAATACTTAAAGACTGATGGTTTATGTTGCACTCACAAAGTTGAATAATGTTAACTTTATTGTGAGAAGGTATAATTGTTTCCAAGCCCTAGCGTGATAGGCGACTGGCACAGAGTCCCATATGATGAATGATGGAGATGATTACCCTTTCATTACACACCAATCCACACCGATAATTAAGATTCCCTGGAAACGATCTGTAACCAAATGTACTGTATCACTTTATATACATAGAAACCCGATACTAACAGTGATGGATACACATATAAAGCCGGCTACATAGGTCCTTCATTGAAAGAAGACACCACGGTCTAATGTTGATAACAACGCTTAGTCTGACAGGTGCCCGTTAATGAGGATCGTACAGAAAAAGTAGTCCGGTTTAGTACTTACAATGTAGGTGAATATATCTGATTGCATCATCCCGTCATGTGTCCGCCATAATGTTATTGCATTTTGTAAGGTGAAATCGACAAATAGATTTTTAAAACTTGGAAAGTAAAAGTGTAAGAACAATGAAATGTAGATGGGGTTTCAAACTGTTCTCCATTTGGATACTCGTACATCTCAACCTTCTCTGTTTTGAAAAGTGAACGGAAAATTATTCACTCTTAAGTACCGAACTAAATTCCAGATGTTAAGCGAATCTTCTCCCATTTTTTGTTGAGGACATGATATCCCCATGCTTTCATCGGTTCTAATTGGTTTGACATAAAAATGCTATTCTGGAGTATAAAGTATAGTTGACTACAATAATTTTCTATATATCAACAAAAGAATCGAAGTGTTTACTATAGTAGATCAAAGTATAAGATTGTTTTATACATTAAAAATTTCAAATATTTTTTGTGGGTGTTAAAGTATGAAAAGGTGATGATATTAAACAGTGACCAATCTCATAACTCCTAAAAAGAATACACAATGAAGAGTGGGGCAAACACGGACCCCCTGGACACACCAGAGGTGGGGTCAAGTGCCTAAGAGGAGTAAGCATCCCCTTTCGACCGGTTACACCCACCGTGGACCCTATATCTTGATTAGGTAGACGGAGTAACGGGACTGCCCCGGGACTGCTTTCTGTCAGGTTGGGTCTGGTTGGTACTGTATGCTATGTCTTAAGGTACATTATGTATTTTTTTGTAGTTTAAAAAACAACCCACACAAAATAGAGATATATGAGGTTTCGAATGAAGAACAGTCTGAAAATCCAGTTTGCATATCATCCTATAGAAATATCATAATGAATTATCAATAATTGTTTCTCTTTGTTCCTTGAAAAATATAGTATTGACGAGAGCATGACTTTGCATTATACTTTGTACTTTATATACGTCGTTTACAATAATTATGATCTTGACCCATGACCTTTAAACAGAACCAATCGCCATCTTCCTTTCCCAATCCAGAGTGATGCGTGTTATATAGCGACATTATATTGGTACATGTACACATGTACCGGTATGGTATTCTACTGTATTCTACTGTGTCCAATGCCTTCTGCAACTTATTAGCGAAAAATGATATGAAAAAAATATTTTTTAAAAACTTACTATTCTACATAAGGGAACATAATAGGTTGGGAGAATTCGGGTCATTTACAAGCCATACATACAGCTGATCCCTTTACATGGTCACAAATGTCAATCCAAATCACCACGATCTTTCTTCATCGTTGATGAAGAGATTTTGGCAAAAGCTGAGGAATGAACTCGTACAGAAAACCATTCAAAACCTCAAATGGTCAATTGTGTGGTAATGCATTTATTTTGAAATTAACCATCAATCACCGCTTTTATCAAATATATCATTCCTCGTGCTGTTCATGAGACCGTAATAATCATCCAACAGCTTCTCAGAGTGTACATTAGAAAGAATAAAGTGATGGGTGAGAATAGATTAAACTAGGGAAGCTGGTTGTCCCCAACATCAGATTGCAGAATGTGTATCTTTGTCTGTCGGTAATTTTAAATTTGGTGATAAATTTTTGAATTATAAAAGAAAGCCAGTTCATATTTCGTAAACTGATACGTTAAGTGACTGATAAAGGTCAAGGTAATTTATATCTGTCAAGGTCAAATTTGCCAAAATTGAAATCTGGCCATGCACAGAGGTACAGTCTTTCACAAACAGATCTTGTTTATTGTTGCGGTCCTTGTAACATTATTCGAACAAGGCATGAAGGCTTACTACAAATAATTGCTAAACCTGTGTGTAAAGCAACATACATAACGATTGCTACAGACAGCTATAGCTGCTATGTACAGACAGCTATAGTTGCTACAGACAGCTATAGCTATATCCTAAGTGGAATATTTGTATGGATTTCATTGAATGTTCATTGACTAAGTAATTGTAACATTCTATATGCATGAAAGTCAATCATACAAGTATTACTTTGGATATCAATTCAGAATAAAATGAAAATCTAGTGAGCGAAAATAGCACATCTGTCATGTATGGAGCGCCAAATTAACATAAACTCAAATAATTGAAGATATCTTCAATTATTTGAAGATATCATCAATTCAATTATTGCTCTCTTTAATTGAATTAATGCGCGCATTAAATCAATTATTGCTCTCATCAAATGAATTAATGCGCGCTTCAATTCAGTTATTGCTCTCATTAATTGAGTTAATGCGCGCATCAATTGAATTAATGAGAGCAATAATTGATTTAATGCGCGCATTAATTCAATTATTGCTCTCTTCAATTCAATTGATGCGCGCATTAATTCAATTAATGAGAGCAATAATAGATATGATGCGCGCATTAATTCAATTATAGCTCTCTTCAATTCATTTGATGAGAGCATTAATTTAGTAGAAATATTGCTCGCAATAATTGATTTAGAGCTCGGTATAAATAATTTGATGATCTCTTTAATTCAATTGAAGATATCTTTAAATCATTTACAATGCTTTTGTATAAAGAATTAATGCGCGCATCAATTCTTTTAAAGAGAGCAACAATTCAATTAAAGATATCATTAATTCAATTGTGGATATGTTGAATTGAAGATATCTTTAATTATATAGTTGCTCTCTCTAAAAGAATTATTGCTCTCTTCAAATGAATTAAAGATAGCATTAATTCAATTGAAGAGAGCAATAATTGAATTAATGCGCGCATTAAATCAATTATTGCTCTCATCAAATGAATTAATGCGCGCATCAATTCAATTATTGCTCTCATCAATTGATTTAATGCGCGCATTATATCAATTATTGCTCTCTTCAATTGAATTGTAGCGCGCATCAATTCAATTGAAGCGCGCATCAAATCAGCTGAAGAATTAATGCTCTCATCAATTCAATTAATGCGCGCAATAATTCAGAATTGAAGATATCATTAATTATTTGAAGAGATCTTTAATTCAATTGTTGCGCGCATCAAAGGAATTGATGATATCTTCAAATAATTGAAGATATCTTCAATTATTTGAGTTTATGTTAATTTGGCGCTCCATAGTCATGTACTGTTGATAATACTAATATTAGTTCTGAGAAAGAGTGACATGACTAAAACAATCAAGTCATGGAGCGAATATGCCTGAATGAAATAAATATCTAAAATGCATTCTTTTTTTATTCACTGACATCATTTTCTTAATGTATATAGGCCTAATAAGTCAGAATGACGGTATTTATTAACAATGTAGTTCAACGGGTTAGAATCAATGACGCAATATTATGGTGTTTGCATGACTTACAAAATTCATATCTCCGATGTTTTTAGCCTTCGATATCTTTATAAATTGTAATGATAGCCATTTCCTCATGAATGTGCAGTAGTTGTGAACAATGCGCGTATGAATCTTGCTAAATATAGTACGTCTATTTTCCGCCTGCAAATTCCCACAGAAATGAAAGAAGAATGAAAATAATAAAAGCTCATTCAATCAGCGCAAGATACACTTTAACGCCTTCATATATATACTGCATTTAATACAGAAATAATATTGATGTCCTTATGAGCAATTTGCAGAAAAGTTATATTAGAGCCTACACGAAGCATAGTTCCGTAAAATGTCCTATATCCACAAGCCTTTACAGACTCGAACATTTACCGACTCGGACGCTATTTATGGATCGGAACGGCTGACTGTGATGAAAGATAAATTTTGATGAATCTTCTTGATTTTTCTCTGATAGTCAGGCATGCATGTCGTGCAACTTTGCCTTTTAAAAATATTGTTGTGGTACACTAAAATTCTTGTTTTAATTTTTTTCATTTAAAATTTTTAATTGGCAAATTTCACAAACTACGGACCACATGGAGGTGTATGATGATGAGAGGTGAAGATAACGAACAGTGATCAATCTCATAACTCCTATGATAAAAGAAAATGTTACATGTATTCTTCCAACGTATACAATTTTGTAAAGATGTGACATTTCTTGAGCCTCACGACGATGTTTTCATTCAATAATGAATTTGGCAACATATTTAATTAACTAGCCTGCTGGGGTGCACATACGTGTTGAGCATGAACATTTACCAAGGACATTGTCAAGGACAAATGCATCACAGGTTAACAAAATATTCTTTTTTAGAAAATTTTAAGTTTATTACGCGTTTTCACTAATTATAACCAATGTATTGATTTTCATTTTTTAGCCTATCGAATTAAACTGAAAAATGATACATAACAGATAAACGAAATGTCCATATCAATACTACAACCAGTCGTGTCTGAATAAAGAAGGTTGATTGATTGATTGTATATTGTTTAACCTCTCTTTCGAGAATTTTTCAATCATATATATATATAGTCGTCACCATTACCGGTGAAGGACTGCAAAATTTAGGCCTATGCTCGGCGCTTACGGCCTTTGAGCAGAGAGGGATCTTTATCGTGCCACTCCTGCTGTGACATGGGACCTCAGTTTTTGCGGTTCCCATTTAGCCGCTTCATACGATTAGAAGGGGTATTGAGGACCTATTCTAACCCGGACCCAAAAGGGTTAACTTGGTTGGTTGTATATTGTTTAATGTTCCGCTCAAGAATTGTTCATACATATAGCGGCCATCACCATTGCCAGTGAAGGGCAGCAAAATTTAGGCCTATGCACGGCTTTTGAGCAGAGGGAGGGGGCTCTTTAATGTGCCACACCTGCTGTGACACGGGACCTCGGTTTTTGCGGTCTCATCCGAAGGACCGCCCAACTTCGTCGCCTCTTACGACAAGCAAGGGGTACTGAGGACCTATTCTAATCCGGATCCCCACGGGATGAATAAAGAAGGGTATGATTATTTTTCGCATATCATGGTTTATAGATTTTTATGGACGTCATGTGGATTAGTCACAAAATACAGTTTTGGTTGATACGAACATTTCCGAGACAGTTTTGTTTCTAAAATTGAATTTCGCTGAGTATTTGATTTCGTGGTCTGTCATCGAAGAAAAACGACCAACCTACAGTATTCGGACGTAAAAGTTTTACGCCATTAAATATATATATATATATAACTATTGTCGTAAATCATCTGTTACCGTGGTAACACAATAGGTTTAACAATAGTTTGTCCGTTTGCCTAATTTTGCGTCCTCGATCCTGTGCATTTCGGCATAATTTTGATATCAACATGGATTCATAAAGAAAAAGAAAATATAACTCTAAACTAAGCATCAAACAATGACTTCTCTAATTTGCAAATGACAAATATAATATTTTTCACAATTTTGTCTTTCAGCAATATTCGCGCATGATCCAACATTTTAAAAAATAACATCATGCATACTACACACAGTGAATAAACGGGTGTTCCCGGGTTTTTTACGGATGTTTCCTGTACGCCATAATAGTCAACAGTACAAGAAAGATAGAAAAGAAAAAAAATTCTCACATTGAAAATATTGTTAGAAAAGATGGAGTCCAAATTGTGATAGACATAAAACGATAAAATCTGTGAATAGCAAACAAGATGTCCACGGTGATCAATTTACTCGGTGAACGAGTGTTCAAATTGATTTACATATAATTCTATCAAATGTGTAGGGAAGCATAATAACAAAATTAGTGACGATTGATTCATTTCTGGTTTCGTTGGCTTGTTGTGATGTTTGGAATTCGTTAGGACAGGAAGACAAGCGATGTGAAGCGATTTTATCATGACGAATAGAGCCGTTTGTCATCCTTAACAAGAGCCTTCTTCTCTTCTCTCATTTCTTTACAAATCGGAATGCTTCGTCTTAAGTTGGAAATACGCGCCCAAGGCTTCGATTGGCAAGGGAAAATGATTCTTCATCGCAGCGATAAAAAGTTATTAACCCTGGTGAACATTTTGGTTTGTCCGTACGAATGGAGGACTCTAATTGAATCATGTAGAGCGATGTTATGTTCAAAAAGCTTGTTATGGTAAAGCAAAGTAATGAAGCGACATCAAACACATGGTTTTACAAGAAAACCTCAAGCGGTATACAAAATACTTTTTCTCGGTTGAAAAATGAACAATGAATGTTGCGAAGGTTCCAATTTAACGGTTGATAAATAAGTAATGGTGAGATTATATACTATTGAAACCGTTGTCAACAAAAGATTAAAATGTTTTGTCCATTTTCCCCCAGCTGTATATATGAGTCAACAGTTTCTTCAAATGATACTCTGAGGTGCAATACACAACCTGACATACCATTAATACACCAAAGGTACGACAGACAACCCTGCTTATCGTCAGTACTTAATAAACTAGGATAAATAGATTGCCCAACCATCAATACACAATGATGTGCAATATATAATGTCTTGCCTTACCTTCAAAATTATAAAACAGATGGTCACGGTAGCTCACTCAGCGCATGATCGGAAGGTCATGAGTTCGAACCCTGCGTCCGAACTTTAAAGAAAGGCTAGGCATGCGAAGTGAAACGCTAGTCTTTCAAAATGAGACTTTAAAACATGGAGGTTCGGTGTCACAGTAGGCATTGGCATGATTTAAAAAAAAAAACTCACTGCTAAATGACCCAAAATGCGTAAATTATGGTGACACTTCACCTTACCCTAGTGCTGTACATATGTAACTAGGTGAACTATTCTTGAAGGGACGTTAATTTCCAACCAACCCATCAATACCCAGTATGATTCAATGTGCATGAAGTCAAGTAAACATTTACAAAAATCACCTTACCTTCAATATACAATACGATTCAATAAACAAAAAGACTTACCTTCAATATACAATACGATTCAATAAACAAAAAGACTTACCTTCAATAAAGCGAAGTCCAGTGTACGTTGTTGGGTTTTTTCACTCCACGAAGTCTATGCTCAAATTATCCACAATAAGTCATTCGCCTTTCTTCAGTTTGTTTTCGAAAGGTATTTTATCCAAACATTCTGAATGCCGCTATTACCAAAACATGATTTTACTTTCGCATTCCTTCGATATTAGAATAAATAATTATGATTTGTGTATAATTGAACTTTATCTTACAGAAAATTCAACATCAAGTATTCTTGATTCTGTATTTACTGGCTTGTAGAATTTCCCCTAACGGCGCTTGTACTTTTGACCTGATAAAGACTGGTGTCCATGCTAAAGCTTGACAGCCACATCTTTGACGGTGGTGAAGCTAAAAGCTAATCGCGAAGACACTTGCGTTTTGTCGCCTATACGTCAAATGAGCGCGGGAGATGCTGCGAGTCAGTTTTCTGTAACGACGCGACCAATCAAATATTCTCACGCGCAGTGTTAAAACCTTGCCGATGCATTTAATTTTGGATGAAATCAATACTGCAAGATACTACATACTTATCCGATTTCAAAGGAAAATAATGTATTAAATTTAACAAATATCAAGAGTATCAAAGATATCATATAACGAAAACGCTCGTTCAATTTTTATTACTAATTTTGAATCTGATTGTCTTTTTTTTTGTTGTTGCTAGAAATATTAATTAAAATAAATTACGGAAACAGAACGATTAATGAAAATGAAACTGATACATGTACTCATTCTTTTCTAAAGCAAACACTGTACATTTTCTTCGGTCGCGATCTAGAGCGTTCGCTTTGTAACAGTTTGGAGTAGTGTAGTATATTTAATATGGACGTTCAGTAGCTGAGGAGATCTTCATTGGAAACTTAACGATTTGAATGCAAACAAATACCTACATATATCTGAAAAATACTTCGTCATACTCCAAAATATTTGTTGATTTTTTAGGCACTGAACTTGATTTTTGATGATTGTATGAAATATCAATATTGTACTAGTGTAGTAGAAATTACCGTGATTGAGATGCATCTTCAATATCAATCAGACGCTTTTGTGCTTACATCATTAAACGTTTACATGATCCAGACAGACGCTGACAATTGCTATATAAAGAGCAATTGCAGCGGTTGCTCACAGTTGTCTGTCGGTAACCGAAAAAGAAGGAAGGCGAAAAGGTAAGGAATTTAGTGTGCTCCATTTTGCGGCTCTCAATATACTACAGATATATCATTTGGAGTACATTGGGTTCCAAACCTAACATAATTCAGAGACAAAGAATAAAGTGTTTGAAACACAAGTAAGAGGTCTGGGAGCATTAGAGGCTCGGAAACATAGTTTCAGACCTAATAGATAATCAGAGCACAGAAGCAGAATCTTAGAACCCGTATATTTTTCGGAATCATTGTTTTGTACTGGCTAATTTATTTCTAACTGATTCTAGAGAAAGTTAAGTTATTTAACAATCAATAATAGGCGTAGGGAACGTCAAGTAAATTTATCTATATATCTGGGGTATGAGAATACCCGAAACGTACTACACTAGTAGTTTTCATTTAGTCTTTAAAATGCATTTTAAACTCTTTTAAATGACTACATACAGTACACTGGAATTATTCTCTTATATACTTTACAACTAACACAATACGGGGGAAAACATCTGCAAATTTTCCGTCTCACCATTTTTCAGCCATGTTGAATTTTTCGGTGCATTTACCCAGACATGCCTGTACAGGGTGTACACCAAAAAGTTTACACTTTATCACGGAAAAGTACTAGTGTACACTTTGTAGTCGATGTAGACAAATCAAGCGCGCCCATAGATAGTGATGCTCCTTCGCCAAACGCTCGGCATTTAGAAGTGAGAAGTCTTTCAGATATGACCGTAAAGCGTTGACACGTTAAAGGACCCTCACTAATACGGCCTTGAACTTTAAGCATGGGTCTATTTGTGGTATTTCACCTATAGATGGTGACGTTTCAATGCGAAGGGACGTAAACAATCAACTTATACAAACGAGGAACGTGGCGGAACTAAACACACAAAATGCATACATTATACTTCCGAGATATAATTCATCGCAGATTCTGTAGTCTTTGTTCTTTGAATGGGTTTCATATCGTGGTAAATATCTTATTTGGTATATCTGATAATACTAATGTCATATATACATGTATAGACAAAACCTTACCTACTCTTTTCCATTGTTAAGATTCCCAATGATAAATGGGAAAAAACTTGTGAAAAATGAAATACATCTAGTAATCTGAAATTTGATATTTAAAAAACTCAAAATCATCACAAGCAATTACAATATTATGTTAATAAAGTCTATTTACAATGTAGATACATTCTATGTAAATACAACATTTAAATGTGTACTGCTTACCAACCAAATCGTTCCCTAAGATCTGAAAATTCACTGACATTAGTTAGACCTAGATGTCGAACCTCCACATATGGAAACAGGCGCTTGGATGTGGCAGCAGCTACACTCTGGAACTATCTGCCTGATACCTTCCGCCGTTGTCAGAATTTGAACACTTTTAAAAAAACATTTATAAACACATCTTTTTAGACTTGCATATTATTAGTATTATAGGTGGTTAAATCTTTATGGTTTCTTTACCATCATTTTAACATGACCTTTTCAAATGTATAATTGTATATTTATTTCAACTATTGTATTTTATATCATTTGATTGTACGGCGTGGAACTTTTTTCATGTACATCATGTTTTAGATTTTAGTAATTTTACTTCACATTATTGATGTTTTTCTAGCATTGCTTTTATATTATCCGTCTTAATGCTATTATAATTTCCTTTTACTACTTTTATAACATGCTGTGCCATTTTTAATTTGTGCAGCGCTTTAGAGTGGTTATTTATAGTCATATAGGGCGCTATATAAATATTATTATCATTATTATTATTAAATGTTTTAAGGTTGCTCAATACAGAAATAAAGCTTAGAGTTTATCAAATCAGGACGAAATAATTTAATTTTAAAAGATATGTAATAAGTACATATGTCAAAAAAGGCCAAAAAATTTGCAATTTTCACAAAACATTTGAATCGCCATCTTGTCTTCCGTATATATGTAAAAATTTCAACCGTTGACGTCGAATTTCCAGTTTCAACTTCTTGATATACTCGGTGGTGCAAAACATGGTGACAAATCCCCTCCCTTCCGGTTTAGTCTAGCATGCAGGCACAACGTGAAAATCACTCATGTCACTTAACGTACTGACAGAATGTATTCATGTCTGTGAAAACATATAACTGTTTTCTTTTTCTTTTGTATATAATTTTTTTTTCTCCCAAAGCTGATTTTTGTTGGTTTTGGAGATAGTCATCTTGATCACGTGACAGCTAAAGAATAACTTGATTGATTTTTCAGTAAATCACTCGTTCAAATGATATTTTCAGAATTTGTATAAATCTAATAATAAATGAAATGGCTGCATGTTTTATGAAATGCCCTGGATAAACAATTTTTACTGATTATATAGCACCGAATTTCTACAACATGAAAGGTGAAGATAACGATCAGTGATCAATCTCATAATTCCTATAAGCAATACAAAATAGATAGTTGGGCAAACACGGACCCCTGGACACACCAGAGGTGGGATCATGTGCCTAGGAGGAGTAAGTATCCCCTGTCGACCAGTCACACCCACAGTGAGCCCTATATCTTGATCAGGTAAACGGAGTTATCCATAATCAAAATCAGTGTGCCAAGAATGGTCTAACAATCGGTATGAAACACGTCAGACAGCATTTGACCCAATGATAGGTTGTATTGGTAAACTAAATCGTTATAACGACCATAGAATTTGCGAAATGCTGACTTTTTAATCGAGACATATAATGTCATTTTAGATTTTTCAAAATTCAAAACTACCTAAAATAATACATATTGCGCAAAACACAAGACATGAAAGCGATCTATTAAATCAGGACCAGATTGTTTGATGAAGGAGGTTCTAAAAGCTGGGAACAGATTAGCTGAGACTAACAAAGAGTCTGCAAATAGAAGAAAGAAGTGTCGGTATGTAAGGAACCTCATCTAGCAAAAGAAACTTCAATTATCTCAGGGAAACATGAATTAACCCAATATGTCAGCTGAGAAGAATTCCTGATATGTTATTTAAAGTCATAACCAACAATCAATAAATTATATCCAAAAATGAAATAACAATATGAATGATAATTATCTATGTGTTTATGTTGTATATGTCGTATTCAAATTCAAGATATTGCAATGAATTTGATTATTGGAAACAACAGTTCTGGGGAAGCATTAGAACACAAGTATATGAATACTATCATATGGTATGTTCCTTCAATTTATTCTTAATCAGGTTGCCATATAAGTACATCGCCATCATTTTGTCTTCTTTGTTAAACGTAATTGTCGCCATTGTGGTTGATCCGTAGTGGGTCTTCTTGATAGTTATTGTTTGTGTATATACTTTAGATAACAGTGTGTTAAGATACATGTAATATCACATATTTCCTCTGGTCTTAAAAGTGATGTAACACCTGATTAGTCAATACACCGGAAACATTTTTCACACATCGATGCAACTTTCCATGACGACCCTGTTTTCTCAGATGTAAGACGGATTATCAATGGATTCCAAGAGGACGGACACTGTCACCTAATATAATCATATACGCATTGTAAGATTTCTAGAAAGCTGCACAGTGAGACATAAACCAAAGAAAGAGTCTGTACAGTGAGGCATAAACCAAACAAAGAGTCTGTACAGTGAGGTATTAAACCAAACAAAGCATCTGTACAGTGAGGCCAAACAAAGTTTGTACAGTGTGGCATAAACCAAAGAGTATGTACAGTGAGGCATAAACCAAACAAAGAGTCTGTACAGTGAGGCCAAACAAAGTTTGTACAATGTGGCAAAAACCAAACAAAGAGTCTGTACAGTGAGGCATTAAACCAAACAAAGAGTTTGTACAGCGAGGCATACCCCAAACAAAGAGTCTGTACAGTGAGGCATTAAACCAAACAAAGCATCTGTACAGTGAGGCCAAACAAAGTTTGTACAGTGTGGCATAAACCAAAGAGTATGTACAGTGAGGCATAAACCAAACAAAGAGTTTGTACAGTGAGGCATTAAACCAAACAAAGCGTCTGTACAGTGAGGCATAAACCAAACAAAGAGTTTGTACAGTGAGACATTAAACCAAACAAAGCGTCTGTACAGTGAGGCATTAAAGCAAACAAAGAGTTTGTACAGTGAGGCATTAAATCAAACAAAGAGTCTGTACAGTGTGGCCAAACAAAGAGTCTGAACCTTGTGGCAGTAAACCAAATAAATAGTCTACACAGTGCAAAAATAGATCAGTCTGCGCGCACAACTCAAAATTAGAAAAACAAGGAGTCGGCACAATGTGGCATTAAAACAAGGAGTCGGCACAATGTGGCATTAAACCAAAGAATCTGCACAGTGCGGAATCTGATTGAAGAAAGACTTTGGACAGTGCGAAATTATAAAATCAAAGAACCTGCATTCATTGATAAATAAATGCATAATTACCAATGTTAGCAAAATCCATAATAGATATATTTTGAGAATCAAATATATTTCTGAATTTATGAGATGCTCTAAGAAGTATTGATTTGTAAATTTAGGACACAATGTTTTCCATTGCACATTCCCATTACTAGGTAAGTATTGTACTAAAGAAACGAAACTTTTATATTTCTTCACGTTGGGAATGTCCTCAGTACCCCTTGCTTTTTGCAAGAGGCGACTAAATGGGGCGGTCCTTCGGACGAGGCCACAAAATCCGAGGCCTCGTGCCACAACAGATGTGGCACGATAAAGATCCCTTTCTGCTCAAAGACCGTAAGCGCCGAGCATAGGCCTAAATTTTGCAGCCCTTCACCGGCAATGGTGACGTCTCCATATGAGTGAAAAATTCTCGAGAGGGACGTTAAACAATATACATGTTTATATTTATGTTCGAGGGGTAAAATACCATGACGTCACAATGCATTGTCGCCAGAAAAGGGGGCATTAGCTGCTAAACATATATATTTGCCGATTGTTACCAAAATGATTAGAACAGATTTACAGTATATAAATATTCAAACGCATACACATATACATCTTGCAATCTTTAGTTGTAATTTAAAATTAAAGTGATCTTTGTTTATAGAGAATCGTGGCATACATGAAGGTAAATCTATTACGAAGAAATTTTGCACAATTTTCATAAAATTCGATTTGAGGACGTTTTTAACTCTCAAATTTATTTTTCTTCAATTTTAATGCATTATAGCATTTAAATCACGATTCAGAATTTAAAAGTTTTAACGTTCTATTTACAGTGTCTGCTTAATCAAATATGTTGGTCTCACTCATATTTATTTTAACCACCTCGTACAAAGCGTAGAATACCTCACATACTTATCAGTGAATAATACCATTTGTCAAGCACACATGATTGGACTTGGATTTGAGCTTCTTAGGTTAGATGGGAATCCAGGCGCAATCAAGAGTGCACAGGGATTTTACCCGAGGTGTATTCCATACAGCCTTCGGGTGTATCGAATGCAGGTAAATTCCCTTACAACCTTTTAAGAATGGATCTGTACATCTGTACAGTGTGGCATTAAACCAAACAAAGTGTCTGTACAGTGTGGCATTAAACCAAACAAAGCGTCTGTACAGTGAGGCATTATACCAAACAAAGCGTCTGTACAGTGTGACATAAACCAAACAAAGAGTCTGTACAGTGTGGCATTAAACCAAACAAAGAGTCTGTACAGTGAGACATAAACCAAACAAAGAGTCTGTACAGTGAGGCATTAAACCAAACAAAGTCTGTACAGTGAGACATAAACCAATCAAAGAGTCTGTACAGTGAGGCATTAAACCAAACAAAGCGTCTGTACAGTGTGGCATTAAACCAAACAAAGAGTCTGTACAGTGAGGCATTAAACCAAACAAAGCGTCTGTACAGTGTGGCATTAAACCAAACAAAGCGTCTGTACAGTGAGACATTAAACCAAACAAAGTCTGTACAGTGAGACATAAACCAACAAAGTCTGTACAGTGAGGCATTAAACAAAATAAATAGTCTACACAGTGCAGATCTATATCATGCATAGAAGATTTGGGGAGTTTGAGAGACTAATTAGATGGTGAACTGTTTTCTAGATAAGAAAAATGTTTTTATAAAAGTAATTCTACGGGCTGTGGATATCATTCTGTTTTACTATGAAGCTATACGATTCTTCATAACCCGAATCTTTATTTTTTATGATTCATTCATAGTCTGTAATATTCAGATTCGTATACTATGTAATCCGTAATATTGTAAAAGGGTCTTCAGACTCCCTGACTGCTGTCTTCGACTGCAGATTGTACCGAAGATACTATTTGATTCGAATCATAATTGGGTCTTAAGTCAAAGAATTTAGCAAACTGATCAGCGAATGATATATATTACAAAAGTGACAGTGCAGATCCGTGCGAAGTAGCTACAGTGTAGGGGCGTGAACTCGAACGCAAAGATCGCTCATCAGCCTTCGCACTCTCTCCTTTATACTCACTTTTGCACTCTCTGTCCTTCGCCTTCAGACTTTCTCCTTCGCACTCACGCTTCCTCATACGAGAAAGTTTCGATATACATACATTGGTATACGCATACCAAAGATGGATGAACGAATTATCATATTCCTTTGTCTGAGCTACACTAGTACTGATCTCTGAACAATTTTGGAAGAAGGTACACATTTGTTTTCGGGACGATACTATATTCAAGTTTACATAATTTAATGTATTTGACACACGTGTACCTGGTATATGATTGTAAACCACTAGCCCTGTAGATTCTTTAACAGGTTAATTATCAACAAGTAAATGCAATGAAACAGCTGCTACGAATACATCTATATCAACGCACAAATACTGAAGCAAGAAAACGATATCAGCAGATAAAATGGGTACGGTACCAACTATGGTATTAAAACTCATTAGTCGTGGGTCATTCGGATTTGACTTTGAAAACTGCCCCGTGTCTCGATAGACTTTGGCGCCATAAAGAAATATCAACTGCTGCATGTTCGGCCACAGGCGTAAAACTAAGTGCATAGTTTAAAATTTGTGGCGCTTCATCTCTACATCAGTGAAAAATTCTCCATTGGGACGGAAAGCAACAAATAAAAACATCTTTATTGGCGCCATCAGATTCCATCTGTGCTGAAACACGCATATATACATGTACCAACACCTTCCTAGGGGCGAGGAAGTGAAACTGTGATGGCAGAGTGGTGGAAGTTTGAAGTTGCGAAGCGAAGGAGCAACATTTACTTCAAGGAGCATATTTCGCATCATAGCCTTTGCGTTTTCGATCCTTCATTCTCGCAACTTCAGCCGCCGCGGTGGTCTGGTTAGAGCGTTCGCCCCGCGTGCGGAAGGCCGGGGTTCGAATTCCGGCTGCTACAGACCTATAAGTCGTTAAAACAGGCAGTGACAGTTCTATCACCAAACGCCCGGCATCAGGTGTGAATGTCACGGGTCTTCGGAGATGACCTTAAAAACGGATGTCCCGTGCCACAGTAGGTGTGGCGCGCTAAAGAACCCTCACTGCTCAATGGCCGTAAGCGCCGACCATAGGCCTAAATTTGAAGCCCTTCACCGATTCACTTTTTATCTTGGTGATTGAAAGATTCTCGAGAGAGACATTAAACAAGATACAATCAATCAATCTCGCAACTTCACACTTTCTCCCCCACAATTTGGTTCGTTCGTCCTCACAACTTCGTTCGTTCGCCCTCTCCGAGTTACTCCTTCTCATATTCGCCCTGAAAGCGAAGGAGCGAGTTGTCTAATCAGAACATCATATAAACACAAGCGATGGCGAATCATTAGATACATTATCAAAAGTATTGGTCTCTAGCTTTTGAAATATTCCCCAGGGCTTTTCACCTATTTGGAGTATTGATAAAATTCATCGAGTCTGTGTGATAGGTAGACTACATTTTCTTCTAGAATATTGCTTCTTTCATTGTTAATAATATTTGTTATTTTTGCTAGAATATAGAATTATCAGAAAAAGTTTATGCCGAGAAAAGTGATCTCGGTCCTTTCCAAGTCCAGCAAAAATAATATAAAACATCGAAATGCTATGATATGGAAAAGATTACTCTAATTCATATTTTGTGAGCGATGAAATAGATGAGGCAACTAAATGAACAAAACACTTTTCATAGAACTACTAAACAGGGTATTTACATGCAATTGCATATGATATTCAATTCCTTTGCATATAAATACATTGTAGCTCCATTAACCTTTGCTGCTATTGCTTCTACCAAGTCCTTTTACGACTCTTGATCTACCTGGATAATCCGTTTTTCTCTCTTCAATGGCCGAACTACTTTACATACAAATTCATAACAATATAATTTCCCTCTCCAAAAGCCTGTCTATTATTTCAACAACCATGTCCACTTTTTAAAATATTTTTTTAAATTTTATACCCTCACGTTCTAAAGAAAGTTCGGACATACTGTTGTTATCCCGTCCGTCCGACACACTTCCTTCTTCTTCAAACTCCTCATTTATTTTATTCAGTAACCAATTACTCTTTTGGAATAGAATAAGTGGTGTCCTGTAGATATGCAGTAAGGTTTCAGAATTTTAAATTTTACCCTGGGGACCAAATCGGGATCAAAACCGATGTTTTTTCTAACAAAACCTGGTTCTCGGAACTCCTCATACATTTTATTTAATTGCAAAATCATCATTTGGAAGATGAATGGTGGTGTCCTGTAGATGTGCAATACGTTTTCGGGGTTTTTATTTTCATCCTTAGGGCCAAAATGGGTAAAAACTCCACTTTTTACCCCCAAATCCTTGGTTCCCAGAACATTTTGCGCAGTAGCCAAATCATCTTCTGAAAGGTAATTTGTGAAGTCCTATTGATGTGCAATAAGGTTTCATGATTTTCATTTTCACTCTGGGGGCCAATTGGAGGTTGAAAAACGCCAAAGACAAATAATGTGGAAAACCTGGTGCGCAGTGCATTGTATCATGTGCAATAAGAATATATGGCTTTAAGGGTTGGAATCTCAACCATTTTAAAGATATTTGAACAATCAAAAATTTATGGGGGTTAGGATGACCCGGGGCACTTACCCATCAGAATAATTACTGCATCTTGATATGTGTAGCAGGAATACATGGTTTAGTGGTCAGAACCTCAATTGTTTCAACAATTATGAAATAGGGTTTTGGATTACCCCAGGCCGCTTGCCCAACAGAATATTGACATATGCAGCAAGAATACATAGGGTATGTTATTTGGTAACTATTGTGTCTTTGCGAATTACATAAGTACGACGGAGAGAAACACTTGCGTGGAGGGTTGTCCGGCTTATAGTAGCATCTAGTTCTTGTTTTCGTTCTCTATCCTTTCTTGTCAAAACGTGATCGCCATTTGTTAACTTATAATAATGAGAGAGAAATTGAATAAGGGAATATGCTCTTGTTTTCCAATATCAACAATTCAAATGATATGTATTTAATCGTGTCCTTGATTTTTTTAAATACAGTTTAAACAAATCTTACTATGAATTCTATAGAGTTATAGATACCATTAATTCATGGATCACATGAAAATATTAACAGCTGTAAAGGAGAAACTTCAAACGTACTGTGCGACTACATATGCCAGAAGTGGCGTCAATCAAATGTGGATTCCAAAAAAATATTCTAAAGAACTTTTAGTAAACGTATGACTTTTCAACACTTTACACGACCATTCCTCACGATAAATTAAAGACTATACTTTTTCACATCATAGACAGTTGCTTCTTCAACAAAAATGGAAAACGCAAATATTCCTATCTAGAGATCAGTCATCCAAAAAATTACTTTGTTATAATCCACTCTGATTCCACGCACAAGTACTCTAAAGCTGAAATAAAAAATATGCTGGAGTTCCTCATTGACAATATCATCGTGGTCTTTGGTGACCAGGACTTCCAACAGTCTGTTGGAATCCCCATGGGCACGAATTGTGTTCCTTTGTTAGCTGGCCTGTTTTTATATTCCTATGAAGCAGAATTTATTCAAAAACTTCTACGTGAGAAGAAAAAATCTCTTCCTGTGGCCTTCAATTCGACATTTAGATATATCGACGACGTATTATCTATTAACAATAATAATTTTCATTCATATGTCGATTCGATATATCCCAGTGAACTCGAAATAAAAGACACCACAGAGTCGTCCACTTTTGCTTCATACTTTGATATTTTATTGAAAGTAGATATTAACGGCAAACTAACAACTCAGCTTTATGACAAACGGGATTATTTCAATTTCTCCATCGTCAACTTCCCATATTTGTGTAGCAATACCCCATTATCACCTTTGCAGGTATGACTTTTTCTAATATGAAACCTCTAAAAAATATCTGTATATGCACATTTTTAATTATGCTTCGATGTGAGTTTATTTTGAACAATTTGAATTGATTACAAAGAACTATATTTCTATATCAAATAAAATTTTGTAATAAACCTTTTATATACTGGTACTTTGCAAGAAGTTCCCACTATGAGGAGGGGTCCTGTAGTGCTGTCATGGGGGTTGTGATATGAACTTTTGAATTGGTTAACCCCTCATATGGCAGTTTCAAGTTCTTTATGTATATATATTGTTGTGTTGTTGTTGTTTTTCCTCGTAAAAATAACAACCTTTTTTGCTATAACATGTTAATGAATTTTGTTATATAACAGATGTATATATATGTGTGTGTGTTTGTATAGGTATGAGTATGTTTGTGTTTGTATATGTAAATATTTATATGTATAAATTTATATATACATGTATGTATATGTATGCCTATGCCTATATACATCTAATCCAGGGGCCCCTGGCACCCTAGGTAAAGATTATAAGGGGGTCTCTGTGGATACTTTACCCCGAAATATTAATGTATTTTGGAATTAAAGACTGATATGTGGAAAAATCCCATTATCACCTGCTTATGGTGTTTATATCTCTCAACTGATTCGATACGCAAGAGCTTGTTCTGCATATGGTCAGTTTTTGAATCGAAACAGACTACTGACAAACATTTGATAGTGCAGGAGTTCCAACAGTCTCGTTTAAAGTAAGCATTTCGCAAATTCTATGGTCGTTATAACGATTTAGTTTGCCAATACAACCTACCATTAGGTCAAATGCTGTCTGACGTGTTTCATACCGATTGTTAGGCCGTTCTTGGCACACTGATTTTGACAACGGATAACTCCGTTTACCTGATCAAGATATAGGGCTCACGGCGGGTGTGGCCGGTCGACAGGGGATGCTTACTCCTCCTAGGCACCTGATCCCACCTCTGGTATATCTAGGGGTCCGTGTTTGCCCAACTCTCTATTTTGTATTGCTTATAGGAGTTATGAGATTGATCACTGTTCGTTATCTTCATCTTTCATTTACACCACCTTTAAATGAACGAGATAATCTAAACCGGGTATAACATTTTTAAAAGATA